>NW_027362770.1:142771620-143371620 GCF_046119375.1 Phyllobates terribilis
ACCATGTATGGGGGATATATACACTGTACCATGTATGGGGGATATATACACTGTACCATGTATGGGGGGATATATACACTGTACCATGTATGGGGGATATATACATTGTACCATGTATGGGGGATGTATACACTGTACCATGTATGGGGGGATATATACACTGTACCATGTATGGAGGGATATATACACTGTACCATGTATGGGAGATATATACACTGTACCATGTATGGGGATATATACACTGTACCATGTATGGAGGGATATATACACTGTACCATGTATGGGAGATATATACGCTGTACCATGTATGGGGGATATATACACTGTACCATGTATGGGGGATATATACACTGTACCATGTATGGAGGATATATACACTGTACCATGTATGGAGGGATATATACACTGTACCATGTATGGGGGATATATACACTGTACCATGTATGGGGGATATATACACTGTACCATGTATGGGAGATATATACACTGTACCATGTATGGGGGATATATACACTGTACCATGTATGGGGGATATATACACTGTACCATGTATGGAGGGATATATACACTGTACCATGTATGGGAGATATATACGCTGTACCATGTATGGGGGATATATACACTGTACCATGTATGGGGGATATATACACTGTACCATGTATGGAGGATATATACACTGTACCATGTATGGGAGATATATACACTGTACCATGTATGGGGGATATATACACTGTACCATGTATGGGGGATATATACACTGTACCATGTATGGAGGGATATATACACTGTACCATGTATGGGAGATATATACGCTGTACCATGTATGGGGGATATATACACTGTACCATGTATGGGGGATATATACACTGTACCATGTATGGGGGATATATACACTGTACCATGTATGGGAGATATATACACTGTACCATGTATGGAGGGATATATACACTGTACCATGTATGGGGGATATATACACTGTACCATGTATGGGGGATATATACACTGTACCATGTATGGGAGATATATACACTGTACCATGTATGGAGGGATATATACACTGTACCATGTATGGAGGGATATATACACTGTACCATGTATGGGGGATATATACACTGTACCATGTATGGGGGATATATACACTGTACCATGTATGGAGGATATATACACTGTACCAGGTATGGAGGGATATATACACTGTACCATGTATGGGGGATATATACACTGTACCATGTATGGGGGATATATACATTGTACCATGTATGGGGGATGTATACACTGTACCATGTATGGGGGGATATATACACTGTACCATGTATGGAGGGATATATACACTGTACCATGTATGGGAGATATATACACTGTACCATGTATGGGGATATATACACTGTACCATGTATGGAGGGATATATACACTGTACCATGTATGGGAGATATATACGCTGTACCATGTATGGGGGATATATACACTGTACCATGTATGGGGGATATATACACTGTACCATGTATGGGAGATATATACGCTGTACCATGTATGGGGGATATATACACTGTACCATGTATGGGGGATATATACACTGTACCATGTATGGGGAGATATATACACTGTACCATGTATGGGGGATATATACACTGTACCATGTATGGGGGATATATACATTGTACCATGTATGGGGGATATATACATTGTACCATGTATGGGGGATATATACACTGTACCATGTATGGGGGATATATACACTGTACTATGTATGGGGGATATATACACTGTACCATGTAAGGAGGGATATATACACTGTACCATGTATGGGGGATATATACATTGTACCATGTATGGGGGATATATACATTGTACCATGTATGGGGGATATATACACTGTACCATGTATGGGGTATATATACACTGTACCATGTATGGGGGATATATACACTGTACCATGTATGGGGGATATATACACTGTACCATGTATGGGGGATATATACATTGTACCATGTATGGAGGGATATATACACTGTACCATGTATGGAGGTATATATACACTGTACCATGTATGGGGGATATATACATTGTACCATGTATGGGGGATATATATATTGTACCATGTATGGGGGATATATACACTGTACCATGTATGGGAGATATATACACTGTACCATGTATGGAGGGATATATACACTGTACCATGTATGGGAGATATATACACTGTACCAAGTATGGGGGATATATACACTGTACTATGTATGGGAGATATATGCACTGTACCATGTATGGGGGATATATACACTGTACCATGTATGGAGGGATTTATACACTGTACCATGTATGGAGGGATATATACACTGTACCATGTATGGGGGATATATACACTGTACCATGTAAGGGGGATATATACACTGTACGATGAATGGGGATATATACACTGTACCATGTATGGGGGATATATACACTGTACTATGTATGGGAGATATATGCACTGTACCATGTATGGGGGATATATACACTGTACCATGTATGGGGGATATATACACTGTACCATGTATGGGGGATATATACATTGTACCATGTATGGAGGGATATATACACTGTACCATGTATGGAGGTATATATACACTGTACCATGTATGGGGGATATATACATTGTACCATGTATGGGGGATATATATATTGTACCATGTATGGGGGATATATACACTGTACCATGTATGGGAGATATATACACTGTACCATGTATGGAGGGATATATACACTGTACCATGTATGGGAGATATATACACTGTACCAAGTATGGGGGATATATACACTGTACTATGTATGGGAGATATATGCACTGTACCATGTATGGGGGATATATACACTGTACCATGTATGGAGGGATTTATACACTGTACCATGTATGGAGGAATATATACACTGTACCATGTATGGGGGATATATACACTGTACCATGTAAGGGGGATATATACACTGTACGATGAATGGGGATATATACACTGTACCATGTATGGGGGATATATACACTGTACCATGTATGGGGGATATATACACTGTACCATGTATGGAGGGATATATACACTGTACCATGTATGGGAGATATATACACTGTACCAAGTATGGGGGATATATACACTCTACTATGTATGGGAGATATATGCACTGTACCATGTATGGGGGATATATACACTGTACCATGTATGGAGGGATTTATACACTGTACCATGTATGGAGGGATATATACACTGTACCATGTATGGAGGGATATATACACTGTACCATGTATGGGGGATATATACACTGTACCATGTAAGGGGGATATATACACTGTACGATGAATGGGGATATATACACTGTACCATGTATGGGGGATATATATACTGTACCAAGTATGGGGGATATATACACTGTACCATGTATGGAGGGATATATACACTGTACCATGTATGGGGGATATATACACTGTACCATGTATGGGAGATATATACACTGTACCATGTATGGAGGGATATATACACTGTACCATGTATGGAGGGATATATACACTGTACCATGTATGGGGGATATATACATTGTACCATGTATGGAGGGATATATACACTGTACCATGTATGGGGAATATATACACTGTACCATGTATGGGGGATATATACACTGTACCATGTATGGGGGATATATACATTGTACCATGTATGGAGGGATATATACACTGTACAATGTATGGGGGATATATACATTGTAACATGTATGGGAGATATATACACTGTACCATGTATGGAGGGATATATACACTGTACCATGTATGGAGGGATATATACACTGTACCATGTATGGGGGATATATACATTGTACCATGTATGGAGGGATATATACACTGTACCATGTATAGGGGATATATACACTGTACCATGTATGGAGGGATATATACACTGTACCATGTATGGGGGATATATACACTGTACCATGTATGGGGGATATATACACTGTACCATGTATGGGGGATATATACATTGTACCATGTATGGGGGATATATACATTGTACCATGTATGGGGGATATATACACTGTACCATGTATGGGAGATATATACACTGTACCATGTATGGGGGATATATACACTGTACCATGTATGGGGAGATATATACACTGTACCATGTAAGGAGGGATATATACACTGTACCATGTATGGGGGATATATACATTGTACCATGTATGGGAGATATATACATTGTACCATGTATGGGGGATATATACACTGTACCATGTATGGGGTATATATACACTGTACCATGTATGGGGGATATATACACTGTACCATGTATGGGGTATATATACACTGTACCATGTATGGGGGATATATACACTGTACCATGTATGGGGGATATATACACTGTACCATGTATGGGGGATATATACATTGTACCATGTATGGAGGGATATATACACTGTACTATGTATGGGGGATATATACACTGTACCATGTATGGGGGATATATACACTGTACCATGTATGGAGGGATATATACACTGTACCATGTATGGAGGGATATATACACTGTACCATGTATGGGAGATATATACGCTGTACCATGTATGGGGGATATATACACTGTACCATGTATGGAGGGATATATATACTGTACTATGTATGGGAGATATATACACTGTACCATGTATGGAGGGATATATACACTGTACCATGTATGGAGTTATATATACACTGTACCATGTATGGGGGATATATACACTGTACCATGTATGGGGGATATTTACACTGTACCATGTATGGGGGATATATACATTGTACCATGTATGGAGGGATATATACACTGTACCATGTATGGAGGGATATATACACTGTACCATGTATGGGAGATATATACGCTGTACCATGTATGGGGGGATATATACACTGTACCATGTATGGGGGGATATATACACTGTACCATGTATGGGGGATATATACACTGTACCATGTATGGGGGGATATATACACTGTACTATGTATGGGGGATATATACACTGTACCATGTATGGGGGATATATACACTGTGCCATGTATGGAGGGATATATACACTGTACCATGTATGGAGGGATATATACACTGTACCATGTATGGGAGATATATACGCTGTACCATGTATGGGGATATATACACTGTACCATGTATGGGGGATATATACACTGTACCATGTATGGGGATATATACACTGTACCATGTATGGAGGGATATATACACTGTACTCTGTATGGGGGATATATACGCTGTACCATGTATGGGGGATATATACACTGTACCATGTAGGGAGGGATATATACGCTGTACCATGTGTGGAGGGATATATACACTGTACCATGTATGGAGGGATATATACACTGTACCATGTATGGGAGATTTATACACTGTACCATGTATGGGGGGATATATACCCTGTACCATGTATGGGGGATATATATACTGTACCATGTATGGGGGATATATACGCTGTACCATGTATGGAGGATATATACACTGTACCATGTATGGGGGATATATACACTGTACCATGTATGGAGGGATATATACATTGTACCATGTATGGGGGATATATACGCTGTACCATGTATGGGGGATATATACGCTGTACCATGTATGGAGGATATATACACTGTACCATGTATGGAGGGATATAAACACTGTACCATGTATGGGGGATATATACACTGTACCATGTATGGGGGATATATACATTGTACCATGTATGGGGGATATATACACTGTACTATGTATGGGGGATATATACACTGTACCATGTATGGGGGATATATACACTGTACAATGTATGGGTGATATATACACTGTACCATGTATGGGGGATATATACACTGTACCATGTATGGGGAGATATATACACTGTACTATGTATGGGGGATATATACACTGTACCATGTAAGGAGGGATATATACACTGTACCATGTATGTGGGATATATACATTGTACCATGTATGCGGGATATATACATTGTACCATGTATGGGGGATATATACACTGTACCATGTATGGGGGATATATACACTGTACCATGTATGGGGGATATATACACTGTACCATGTATGGGGGATATATACATTGTACCATGTATGGAGGGATATATACACTGTACTATGTATGGGGGATATATACATTGTACCATGTATGGAGGGATATATACACTGTACTATGTATGGGGGATATATACATTGTACCATGTATGGAGGGATATATACACTGTACTATGTATGGGGGATATATACACTGTACCATGTATGGGGGATATATACACTGTACCATGTATGGAGGGATATATACACTGTACCATGTATGGAGGGATATATACACTGTACCATGTATGGGAGATATATACGCTGTACCATGTATGGGGGATATATACACTGTACCATGTATGGAGGGATATATATACTGTACTATGTATGGGAGATATATACACTGTACCATGTATGGAGGGATATATACACTGTACCATGTATGGAGGGATATATACACTGTACCATGTATGGGGGATATATACACTGTACCATGTATGGGGGATATATACACTGTACCATGTATGGAGGGATATATACACTGTACCATGTATGGGAGATATATACGCTGTACCATGTATGGGGATATATACACTGTACCATGTATGGGGGATATATACACTGTACCATGTATGGGGATATATACACTGTACCATGTATGGAGGGATATATACACTGTACTCTGTATGGGGGATATATACGCTGTACCATGTATGGGGGATATATACACTGTACCATGTAGGGAGGGATATATACGCTGTACCATGTATGGAGGGATATATACACTGTACCATGTATGGGGGGATATATACACTGTACCATGTATGGGGGGATATATACACTGTACCATGTATGGGGGATATATATAATGTACCATGTATGGGAGATATATACACTGTACCATGTATGGGGGGATATATACACTGTACCATGTATGGGGGATATATATACTGTACCATGTATGGAGGGATATATACAGTGTACCATGTATGGGAGATATATACACTGTACCATGTATGGGGGGATATATACACTGTACCATGTATGGGGGATATATATACTGTACCATGTATGGGGGATATATACGCTGTACCATGTATGGAGGATATATACACTGTACCATGTATGGAGGGATATATACACTGTACCATGTATGGAGGGATATATACACTGTACCATGTATGGGGGGATATATACACTGTACCATGTATGGGGGATATATATACTGTACCATGTATGGGGGATATATACGCTGTACCATGTATGGAGGATATATACACTGTACCATGTATGGGGGATATATACACTGTACCATGTATGGAGGGATATATACATTGTACCATGTATGGGGGATATATACGCTGTACCATGTATGGGGGATATATACACTGTAACATGTATGGAGGGATATATACACTGTACTATGTATGGAGGGATATATACACTGTACCATGTATGGGGGATATATACACTGTACCATGTATGGAGGGATATAAACATTGTACCATGTATGGGGGATATATACGCTGTACCATGTATGGAGGGATATAAACATTGTACCATGTATGGAGGGATATAAACATTGTACCATGTATGGGGGATATATATATTGTACCATGTATGGGGGATATATACATTGTACCATGTATGGGGGATATATACATTGTACCATGTATGGGGATATATACACTGTACAATGTATGGGGGATATATACACTGTACCATGTATGGGGGATATATACATTGTACCATGTATGGGGATATATACACTGTACCATGTATGGGGGATATATACACTGTACCATGTATGGAGGGATATAAACATTGTACCATGTATGGGGGATATACACATTGTACCATGTATGGGGGATATATACATTGTACCATGTATGGGGGATATATACATTGTACCATGTATGGGGGATATATACATTGTACCATGTATGGGGGATATATACACTGTACCATGTATGGGGGATATATACACTGTACCATGTATGGGGGATATATACACTGCACCATGTATGGAGGGATATATACACTGTACTATGTATGGGGGATATATACACTGTACCATGTATGGGGGATATATACGCTGTACCATGTATGGAGGATATATACACTGTACCATGTATGGAGGGATATAAACATTGTACCATGTATGGGGGATATATATATTGTACCATGTATGGGGGATATATACATTGTACCATGTATGGGGGATATATACATTGTACCATGTATGGGGATATATACACTGTACAATGTATGGGGGATATATACACTGTACCATGTATGGGGGATATATACATTGTACCATGTATGGGGATATATACACTGTACCATGTATGGGGGATATATACACGGTACCATGTATGGAGGGATATATACACTGTACCATGTATGGAGGGATATAAACATTGTACCATGTATGGGGGATATACACATTGTACCATGTATGGGGGATATATACATTGTACCATGTATGGGGGATATATACATTGTACCATGTATGGGGGATATATACATTGTACCATGTATGGGGGATATATACACTGTACCATATATGGGGGATATATACACTGTACCATGTATGGGGGATATATACACTGCACCATGTATGGAGGGATATATACACTGTACTATGTATGGGGGATATATACACTGTACCATGTATGGGGGATATATACACTGTACCATGTTTGGGGATATATACGCTGTACCATGTATGGGGGATATATACACTGTACCATGTATGGGGGATATATACACTGTACCATGTTTGGGGATATATACGCTGTACCATGTATGGGGGGATATATACACTGTACTATGTATGGGGGAATATACACTGTACCATGTATGGAGGGATATATACACGGTACCATGTATGGGGGATATATACACTGTACCATGTATGAGGGATTTATACACCGTACCATGTATGGAGGGATATATACACTGTACCATGTATGGAGGGATATATACATTGTACCATGTATGGGGGATATATACACTGTACCATGTATGGGGGATATATACACTGTACCATGTATGGAGGGATATATACATTGTACCATGTATGGGGGATATATACACTGTACCATGTATGGGGGGATATATACACTGTACCATGTATGAGGGGATATATACACTGTACCATGTATGGGGGATATATATACTGTACCATGTATGGGGGATATATACATTGTACCATGTATGGGGGGATATATACACTGTACCATGTATGAGGGGATATATACACTGTACCATGTATGGGGGATATATACACTGTACCATGTATGGGGGATATATACATTGTACCATGTATGGGGGATGTATACACTGTACCATGTATGGGGGATATATACACTGTACCATGTATGGGGGGATATATACGCTGTACCATGTATGGGGGATATATACATTGTACCATGTATGGGGGATATATACACTGTACCATGTATGGGGATATATACACTGTACCATGTATGGGGGATATATACACTGTACTATGTATGGGGGATACATACACTGTACCATGTATGGGGGATATATACACTGTACCATGTATGAAGGGATATATACACTGTACCATGTATGGGGGATATATACACTGTACCATGTATGGGGGATATATACACTGTACCATGTATGGGGGATACATACATTGTACCATGTATGGAGGGATATATACACTGTACCATGTATGGAGGGATATATACACTGTACCTTGTATGGGGGATATATACACTGTACCATGTATGGGGGATATATACATTGTACCATGTATGGAGGGATATATACACTGTACCATGTATGGAGGGATATATACACTGTACCATGTATGGGGGATATATACACTGTACTATGTATGGGGGATACATACACTGTACCATGTATGGAGGGATATATACACTGTACCATGTATGGGGGATATATACACTGTACCCTGTATGGGGGATATATACACTGTACCATGTATGGGGGATATATACACTGTACCATGTATGGGGGATATATACACTGTACCATGTATGGAGGGATATATACACTGTACCTTGTATGGGGGATATATACACTGTACCATGTATGGGGGATATATACATTGTACCATGTATGGAGGGATATATACACTGTACCATGTATGGAGGGATATATACACTGTACCATGTATGGGAGATATATACACTGTACCATGTATGGAGGGATATATACACTGCACCATGTATGGGGGATATATACACTGTACCATGTATGGGGGATATATATATTGTACCATGTATGGGGGATATATACACTGTACCATGTATGGGGGATATATACATTGTACCATGTATGGGGGATATATACATTGTACCATGTATGGGGGATATATACATTGTACCATGTATGGGAGATATATACACTGTACCATGTATGGAGGGATATATACACTGTACCATGTATGGAGGGATATATACACTGTACCATGTATGGGGGATATATACACTGTACCATGTATGGAGGGATATATACACTGTACCATGTATGGAGGGATATATACGCTGTACCATGTATGGGGGATATATACATTGTACCATGTATGGGGGATATATACACTGTACCATGTATGGGGATATATACACTGTACCATGTATGGGGGATATATACACTGTACCATGTATGGAGGGATATATACACTGTACCATGTATGGGGGATATATACACTGTACCATGTATGGGGGAATATATACGCTGTACCATGTATGGGGGATATATACACTGTACCATGTAAGGGGGATATATACACTGTACCATGTATGGGGGATATATACACTGTACCATGTATGGAGGGATATATACACTGTACCATGTATGGAGGGATATATGCACTGTACCATGTATGGGGGATATATACACTGTACCATGTATGGGGGAATATATACGCTGTACCATGTATGGGGGATATATACATTGTACCATGTATGGGGGATATATACACTGTACCATGTATGGGGATATATACACTGCACCATGTATGGGGGATATATACACTTTACCATGTATGGGGGATATATATATTGTACCATGTATGGGGGATATATATATGTACCATGTATGGGGGATATATACACTGTACCATGTATGGGGGATATATACATTGTACCATGTATGGGGGATATATACATTGTACCATGTATGGGAGATGTATACACTGTACCATGTATGGAGGGATATATACACTGTACCATGTATGGAGGGATATATACACTGTACCATGTATGGGGGATATATATACTGTACCATGTATGGGGGGATATATACACTGTACCATGTATGGAGGGATTTATACATTGTACCATGTATGGGGGATATATACATTGTACCATGTATGGGGGATATATATATTGTACCATGTATGGGGGATATATACACTGTACCATGTATGGGAGATATATACACTGTACCATGTATGGGGGATATATACACTGCACCATGTATGGAGGGATATATACACTGTACCATGTATGGGGGATATATACACTGTACCATGTATGGGGGGATATATACACTGTACCATGTATGGAGGGATATATACACTGTACCATGTATGGGGGATATATACACTGTACCATGTATGGAGGGATATATACGCTGTACCATGTATGGGGAGATATATACACTGTACTATGTATGGGGGATATATACACTGTACCATGTATGGAGGGATATATACACTGTACCATGTATGGGGGATATATACACTGTACCATGTATGGGAGATATATACACTGTACCATGTATGGGGGATATATACATTGTACCATGTATGGGGGGATATATACACTGTACCATGTATGGAGGGATATATACACTGTACCATGTATGGAGGGATATATACACTGTACCATGTATGGGGGATATATATACTGTACCATGTATGGAGGGATATATACACTGTACCATGTATGGAGGGATATATACACTGTACCATGTATGGAGGGATATATACACTGTACCATGTATGGGGGATATATACACTGTACCATGTATGTGGGATATATACGCTGTACCATGTATGGGGGATATATACATTGTACCATGTATGGGGGGATATATACACTGTACCATGTTTGGAGGGATATATACACTGTACCATGTATGGAGGGATATATACACTGTACCATGTATGGGGGATATATATACTGTACCATGTATGGAGGGATATATACACTGTACCATGTATGGAGGGATATATACACTGTACCATGTATGGAGGTATATATACACTGTACCATGTATGGGGGATATATACACTGTACCATGTATGTGGGATATATACGCTGTACCATGTATGGGGGATATATACGCTGTACCATGTATGGAGGGATATATACACTGTACCATGTATGGGGGATATATACACTGTACCATGTATGGGGATATATACACTGTACCATGTATGGAGGGATATATACACTGTACCATGTATGGGGGATATATATACTGTACCATGTATGGGGAGATATATACACTGTACTATGTATGGGGGATATATACACTGTACCATGTATGGAGGATATATACACTGTACCATGTATGGAGGGATATATACACTGTACCATGTATGGGGGATATATACACTGTACCATGTATGGGGAGATATATACACTGTACCATGTATGGGGGATATATACACTGTACCATGTATGGGGGATATATACATTGTACCATGTATGGAGGGATATATACACTGTACCATGTATGGGGGATATATACATTGTACCATGTATGGAGGGATATATACACTGTACCATGTATGGGGGATATATACATTGTACCATGTATGGAGGGATATATACACTGTACCATGTATGGGGGATATATACATTGTACCATGTATGGAGGGATATATACACTGTACCATGTATGGGGGATATATACATTGTACCATATATGGAGGGATATATACACTGTACCATGTATGGGGGATATATACATTGTACCATGTATGGGGGATATATACACTGTACCATGTATGGGAGATATATACACTGTACCATGTATGGGGGATATATACACTGTACCATGTATGGGGAGATATATACACTGTACCATGTAAGGAGGGATATATACACTGTACCATGTATGGGGGATATATACATTGTACCATGTATGGGGGATATATACATTGTACCATGTATGGGGGATATATACACTGTACCATGTATGGGGTATATATACACTGTACCATGTATGGGGGATATATGCACTGTACCATGTATGGGGGATATATACAATGTACCATGTATGGGGGATATATACATTGTACCATGTATGGAGGGATATATACACTGTACTATGTATGGGGGATATATACACTGTACCATGTATGGAGGGATATATACACTGTACCATGTATGGAGGGATATATACACTGTACCATGTATGGGAGATATATACGCTGTACCATGTATGGGGGATATATACACTGTACCATGTATGGAGGGATATATATACTGTACTATGTATGGGAGATATATACACTGTACCATGTATGGAGGGATATATACACTGTACCATGTATGGAGGGATATATACACTGTACCATGTATGGGGGATATATACACTGTACCATGTATGGGGGATATTTACACTGTACCATGTATGGGGGATATATACATTGTACCATGTATGGAGGGATATATACACTGTACCATGTATGGAGGGATATATACACTGTACCATGTATGGGAGATATATACGCTGTACCATGTATGGGGGGATATATACACTGTACCATGTATGGGAGGATATATACACTGTACCATGTATGGGGGATATATACACTGTACCATGTATGGGGGGATATATACACTGTACCATGTATGGGGGATATATACACTGTACCATGTATGGGGGATATATACACTGTGCCATGTATGGAGGGATATATACACTGTACCATGTATGGAGGGATATATACACTGTACCATGTATGGGAGATATATACGCTGTACCATGTATGGGGATATATACACTGTACCATGTATGGGGGATATATACACTGTACCATGTATGGGGATATATACACTGTACCATGTATGGAGGGATATATACACTGTACTCTGTATGGGGGATATATACGCTGTACCATGTATGGGGGATATATACACTGTACCATGTAGGGAGGGATATATACACTGTACCATGTTTGGGGGGATATATACACTGTACCATGTATGGAGGGATATATACACTGTACCATGTATGGGAGATTTATACACTGTACCATGTATGGGGGGATATATACACTGTACCATGTATGGAGGGATATATACACTGTACCATGTATGGGAGATTTATACACTGTACCATGTATGGGGGGATATATACACTGTACCATGTATGGGGGATATATATACTGTACCATGTATGGGGGATATATACACTGTACCATGTATGGGGGATATATATACTGTACCATGTATGGGGGATATATACACTGTACCATGTATGGGGGATATATATACTGTACCATGTATGGGGGATATATACGCTGTACCATGTATGGAGGATATATACACTGTACCATGTATGGGGGATATATACACTGTACCATGTATGGAGGGATATATACATTGTACCATGTATGGGGGATATATACGCTGTACCATGTATGGGGGATATATACGCTGTACCATGTATGGGGGATATATACGCTGTACCATGTATGGAGGATATATACACTGTACCATGTATGGAGGGATATAAACACTGTACCATGTATGGGGGATATATACACTGTACCATGTATGGGGGATATATACATTGTACCATGTATGGGGGATATATACATTGTACCATGTATGGGGGATATATACACTGTACCATGTATGGGAGATATATACACTGTACCATGTATGGGGGATATATACACTGTACCATGTATGGGGAGATATATACACTGTACTATGTATGGGGGTATATACACTGTACCATGTAAGGAGGGATATATACACTGTACCATGTATGGGGGATATATACATTGTACCATGTATGGGGGATATATACATTGTACCATGTATGGGGGATATATACACTGTACCATGTATGGGGTATATATACACTGTACCATGTATGGGGGATATATACACTGTACCATGTATGGGGGATATATACACTGTACCATGTATGGGGGATATATACATTGTACCATGTATGGAGGGATATATACACTGTACTATGTATGGGGGATATATACATTGTACCATGTATGGAGGGATATATACACTGTACTATGTATGGGGGATATATACATTGTACCATGTATGGAGGGATATATACACTGTACTATGTATGGGGGATATATACACTGTACCATGTATGGGGGATATATACACTGTACCATGTATGGAGGGATATATACACTGTACCATGTATGGAGGGATATATACACTGTACCATGTATGGGAGATATATACGCTGTACCATGTATGGGGGATATATACACTGTACCATGTATGGAGGGATATATATACTGTACTATGTATGGGAGATATATACACTGTACCATGTATGGGGGGATATATACACTGTACCATGTATGGGGGATATATACACTGTACCATGTATGGGGGATATATACACTGTGCCATGTATGGAGGGATATATACACTGTACCATGTATGGAGGGATATATACACTGTACCATGTATGGGAGATATATACGCTGTACCATGTATGGGGATATATACACTGTACCATGTATGGTGGATATATACACTGTACCATGTATGGGGATATATACACTGTACCATTTATGGAGGGATATATACACTGTACTCTCTATGGGGGATATATACGCTGTACCATGTATGGGGGATATATACACTGTACCATGTAGGGAGGGATATATACGCTGTACCATGTATGGAGGGATATATACACTGTACCATGTTTGGGGGGATATATACACTGTACCATGTATGGAGGGATATATACACTGTACCATGTATGGGAGATTTATACACTGTACCATGTATGGGGGATATATACACTGTACCATGTATGGGGATATATACACTGTACCATGTATGGGGGATATATACACTGTACCATGTATGGGGGGATATATACACTGTACCATGTATGGGGATATATACACTGTACCATGTATGGGGGATATATACACTGTACCATGTATGGGGGGATATATACACAGTACCATGTATGGGAGATATATACACTGTACCATGTATGGGGATATATACACTGTACCATGTATGGGGGATATATACACTGTACTATGTATGGGGGGATATATACACTGTACCATGTATGGGGGGATATATACACTGTACCATGTATGGGGGATATATATACTGTACCATGTATTGGGGATATATACACTGTACCATGTATGGGGGATATATATACTGTACCATGTATGGGGGATATATACACTGTACCATGTATGGGGGATATATATACTGTACCATGTATGGGGGATATATACGCTGTACCATGTATGGAGGATATATACACTGTACCATGTATGGGGGATATATACACTGTACCATGTATGGAGGGATATATACATTGTACCATGTATGGGGGATATATACGCTGTACCATGTATGGGGGATATATACGCTGTACCATGTATGGGGGATATATACACTGTACCATGTATGGGGGATATATACACTGTACCATGTATGGGGGATATATACATTGTACCATGTATGGGGGATATATACATTGTACCATGTATGGGGGATATATACACTGTACCATGTATGGGGGATATATACGCTGTACCATGTATGGAGGATATATACACTGTACCATGTATGGAGGGATATAAACACTGTACCATGTATGGGGGATATATACACTGTACCATGTATGGGGGATATATACATTGTACCATGTATGGGGGATATATACATTGTACCATGTATGGGGGATATATACACTGTACCATGTATGGGAGATATATACACTGTACCATGTATGGGGGATATATACACTGTACCATGTATGGGGAGATATATACACTGTACTATGTATGGGGGATATATACACTGTACCATGTAAGGAGGGATATATACACTGTACCATGTATGGGGGATATATACATTGTACCATGTATGGGGGATATATACATTGTACCATGTATGGGGGATATATACACTGTACCATGTATGGGGTATATATACACTGTACCATGTATGGGGGATATATACACTGTACCATGTATGGGGGATATATACACTGTACCATGTATGGGGGATATATACATTGTACCATGTATGGAGGGATATATACACTGTACTATGTATGGGGGATATATACATTGTACCATGTATGGAGGGATATATACACTGTACTATGTATGGGGGATATATACACTGTACCATGTATGGGGGATATATACACTGTACCATGTATGGAGGGATATATACACTGTACCATGTATGGAGGGATATATACACTGTACCATGTATGGGAGATATATACGCTGTACCATGTATGGGGGATATATACACTGTACCATGTATGGAGGGATATATATACTGTACTATGTATGGGAGATATATACACTGTACCATGTATGGAGGGATATATACACTGTACCATGTATGGAGGGATATATACACTGTACCATGTATGGGGGATATATACACTGTACCATGTATGGGGGATATATACACTGTACCATGTATGGAGGGATATATACACTGTACCATGTATGGGAGATATATACGCTGTACCATGTATGGGGATATATACACTGTACCATGTATGGGGGATATATACTCTGTACCATGTATGGGGATATATACACTGTACCATGTATGGAGGGATATATACACTGTACTCTGTATAGGGGATATATACGCTGTACCATGTATGGGGGATATATACACTGTACCATGTAGGGAGGGATATATACGCTGTACCATGTATGGAGGGATATATACACTGTACCATGTATGGGGGGATATATACACTGTACCATGTATGGGGGGATATATACACTGTACCATGTATGGGGGATATATATACTGTACCATGTATGGGAGATATATACACTGTACCATGTATGGGGGGATATATACACTGTACCATGTATGGGGGATATATATACTGTACCATGTATGGAGGGATATATACAGTGTACCATGTATGGGAGATATATACACTGTACCATGTATGGGGGGATATATACACTGTACTCTGTATAGGGGATATATATATTGTACCATGTATGGGGGATATATACACTGTACCATGTATGGGGGATATATACATTGTACCATGTATGGGGATATATACACTGTACAATGTATGGGGGATATATACACTGTACCATGTATGGGGGATATATACATTGTACCATGTATGGGGATATATACACTGTACCATGTATGGGGGATATATACACTGTACCATGTATGGAGGGATATAAACATTGTACCATGTATGGGGGATATACACATTGTACCATGTATGGGGGTTATATACATTGTACCATGTATGGGGGATATATACATTGTACCATGTATGGGGGATATATACATTGTACCATGTATGGGGGATATATATACTGTACCATGTATGGGGGATATATACGCTGTACCATGTATGGAGGATATATACACTGTACCATGTATGGAGGGATATATACACTGTACCATGTATGGGAGATATATACACTGTACCATGTATGGGGGGATATATACACTGTACCATGTATGGGGGATATATACGCTGTACCATGTATGGAGGATATATACACTGTACCATGTATGGGGGATATATACACTGTACCATGTATGGAGGGATATATACATTGTACCATGTATGGGGGATATATACGCTGTACCATGTATGGGGGATATATACACTGTAACATGTTTTTAGGGATATATACACTGTACTATGTATGGAGGATATATACACTGTACCATGTATGGAGGGATATAAACATTGTACCATGTATGGGGGATATATACGCTGTACCATGTATGGAGGGATATAAACATTGTACCATGTATGGGGGATATATACGCTGTACCATGTATGGAGGATATATACACTGTACCATGTATGGAGGGATATAAACATTGTACCATGTATGGGGGATATATATATTGTACCATGTATGGGGGATATATACACTGTACCATGTATGGGGGATATATACATTGTACCATGTATGGGGATATATACACTGTACAATGTATGGGGGATATATACACTGTACCATGTATGGGGGATATATACATTGTACCATGTATGGGGATATATACACTGTACCATGTATGGGGGATATATACACTGTACCATGTATGGAGGGATATAAACATTGTACCATGTATGGGGGATATACACATTGTACCATGTATGGGGGTTATATACATTGTACCATGTATGGGGGATATATACATTGTACCATGTATGGGGGATATATACATTGTACCATGTATGGGGGATATATACACTGTACCATGTATGGGGGATATATACACTGTACCATGTATGGGGGATATATACACTGCACCATGTATGGAGGGATATATACACTGTACTATGTATGGGGGATATATACACTGTACCATGTATGGGGGATATATACACTGCACCATGTATGGAGGGATATATACACTGTACTATGTATGGGGGGATATATACACTGTACCATGTATGGGGGATATATACACTGTACCATGTTTGGGGATATATACACTGTACCATGTATGGGGGATATATACACTGTAGCATGTATGGAGGGATATATACACGGTACCATGTATGGGGGATATATACACTGTACCATGTATGAGGGATTTATACACCGTACCATGTATGGAGGGATATATACACTGTACCATGTATGGAGGGATATATACATTGTACCATGTATGGGGGATATATACACTGTACCATGTATGGAGGGATATATACATTGTACCATGTATGGGGGATATATACACTGTACCATGTATGGGGGGATATATACACTGTACCATGTATGAGGGGATATATACACTGTACCATGTATGGGGGATATATATACTGTACCATGTATGGGGGATATATACACTGTACCATGTATGGGGGGATATATACACTGTACCATGTATGAGGGGATATATACACTGTACCATGTATGGGGGATATATACACTGTACCATGTATGGGGGATATATACATTGTACCATGTATGGGGGATGTATACACTGTACCATGTATGGGGGATATATACACTGTACCATGTATGGGGGGATATATACGCTGTACCATGTATGGGGGATATATACATTGTACCATGTATGGGGGATATATACACTGTACCATGTATGGGGATATATACACTGTACCATGTATGGGGGATATATACACTGTACTATGTATGGGGGATACATACACTGTACCATGTATGGGGGATATATACACTGTACCATGTATGAAGGGATATATACACTGTACCATGTATGGGGGATATATACACTGTACCATGTATGGGGGATATATACATTGTACCATGTATGGAGGGATATATACACTGTACCATGTATGGAGGGATATATACACTGTACCTTGTATGGGGGATATATACACTGTACCATGTATGGGGGATATATACATTGTACCATGTATGGAGGGATATATACACTGTACCATGTATGGAGGGATATATACACTGTACCTTGTATGGGGGATATATACACTGTACTATGTATGGGGGATATATACACTGTACTATGTATGGGGGATACATACACTGTACCATGTATGGGGGATATATACACTGTACCATGTATGAAGGGATATATACACTGTACCATGTATGGGGGATATATACACTGTACCCTGTATGGGGGATATATACACTGTACCATGTATGGGGGATATATACACTGTACAATGTATGGGGGATATATACACTGTACCATGTATGGGGGGATATATACACTGTACCATGTATGGAGGGATATATACACTGTACCTTGTATGGGGGATATATACACTGTACCATGTATGGGGGATATATACATTGTACCATGTATGGAGGGATATATACACTGTACCATGTATGGAGGGATATATACACTGTACCATGTATGGGAGATATATACACTGTACCATGTATGGAGGGATATATACACTGCACCATGTATGGGGGATATATACACTGTACCATGTATGGGGGATATATATATTGTACCATGTATGGGGGATATATACACTGTACCATGTATGGGGGATATATACATTGTACCATGTATGGGGGATATATACATTGTACCATGTATGGGGGATATATACATTGTACCATGTATGGGAGATATATACACTGTACCATGTATGGAGGGATATATACACTGTACCATGTATGGAGGGATATATACACTGTACCATGTATGGGGGATATATACACTGTACCATGTATGGAGGGATATATACACTGTACCATGTATGGAGGGATATATACGCTGTACCATGTATGGGGGATATATACATTGTACCATGTATGGGGGATATATACACTGTACCATGTATGGGGATATATACACTGTACCATGTATGGGGGATATATACACTGTACCATGTATGGAGGGATATATACACTGTACCATGTATGGAGGGATATATACACTGTACCATGTATGGGGGATATATACACTGTACCATGTATGGGGGAATATATACGCTGTACCATGTATGGGGGATATATACACTGTACCATGTAAGGGGGATATATACACTGTACCATGTATGGGGGATATATACACTGTACCATGTATGGAGGGATATATACACTGTACCATGTATGGAGGGATATATACACTGTACCATGTATGGGGGATATATACACTGTACCATGTATGGGGGAATATATACGCTGTACCATGTATGGGGGATATATACATTGTACCATGTATGGGGGATATATACACTGTACCATGTATGGGGATATATACACTGCACCATGTATGGGGGATATATACACTGTACCATGTATGGGGGATATATATATTGTACCATGTATGGGGGATATATATACTGTACCATGTATGGGGGATATATACACTGTACCATGTATGGGGGATATATACATTGTACCATGTATGGGGGATATATTCATTGTACCATGTATGGGAGATGTATACACTGTACCATGTATGGAGGGATATATACACTGTACCATGTATGGAGGGATTTATACATTGTACCATGTATGGGGGATATATACATTGTACCATGTATGGGGGATATATATATTGTACCATGTATGGGGGATATATACACTGTACCATGTATGGGAGATATATACACTGTACCATGTATGGGGGATATATACACTGCACCATGTATGGAGGGATATATACACTGTACCATGTATGTGGGATATATACACTGTACCATGTATGGGGGGATATATACACTGTACCATGTATGGAGGGATATATACACTGTACCATGTATGGGGAGATATATACACTGTACCATGTATGGGGAGATATATACACTGTACTATGTATGGGGGATATATACACTGTACCATGTATGGAGGGATATATACACTGTACCATGTATGGTGGATATATACACTGTACCATGTATGGGGGATATATACACTGTACCATGTATGGAAGGATATATACACTGTACCATGTATGGAGGGATATATACACTGTACCATGTATGGTGGATATATACACTGTACCATGTATGGAGGGATATATACACTGTACCATGTATGGAGGGATATATACACTGTACCATGTATGGGGGATATATATACTGTACCATGTATGGAGGGATATATACACTGTACCATGTATGGAGGGATATATACACTGTACCATGTATGGAGGTATATATACACTGTACCATGTATGGGGGATATATACACTGTACCATGTATGTGGGATATATACGCTGTACCATGTATGGGGGATATATACGCTGTACCATGTATGGAGGGATTTATACACTGTACCATGTATGGAGGGATTTATACACTGTACCATGTAAAGGGGATATATACACTGTACCATGTATGGAGGGATATATACACTGTACCATGTATGGGGGATATATACATTGTACCATGTATGGGGATATATACACTGTACCATGTATGGGGGATATATACATTGTACCATGTATGGGGATATATACAGTGTACCATGTATGGGAGATATATACGCTGTACCATGTATGGGGGATATATACATTGTACCATGTATGGGGATATATACACTGTACCATGTATGGGGGATATATACATTGTACCATGTATGGGGATATATACAGTGTACCATGTATGGGAGATATATACGCTGTACCATGTATGGGGGATATATACATTGTACCATGTATGGGGATATATACAGTGTACCATGTATGGGGGATATATACACTGTACCATGTATGGGGATATATACACTGTACCATGTATGGGATATATATACACAGTACCATGTATGGGAGATATATACACTGTACCATGTATCGGGATATATATACTGTACCATGTATGGGGATATATACACTGTACCATGTATGGGGATATATATACTGTACCATGTATGGGGGATATATACACTGTACCATGTATGGGAGATATATACACTGTACCATGTATGGGGATATATATACTGTACCATGTATGGGGGATATATACACTGTACCATGTATGGGGGATATATACACTGTACCATGTATGGGGGATATATACACTGTACCATGTATGGGGGATATATACACTGTACCATGTATGGAGGGATTTATACACTGTACCATGTATGGGGGATATATACACTGTACCATGTATGGGAGATATATACACTGTACCATGTATGGGGATATATATACTGTACCATGTATGGGGGATATATACACTGTACCATGTATGGGGGATATATACACTGTACCATGTATGGGGGATATATACACTGTACCATGTATGGGGGATATATACACTGTACCATGTATGGGGGATATATACACTGTACCATGTATGGAGGGATTTATACACTGTACCATGTATGGGGGATATATACACTGTACCATGTATGGGAGATATATACACTGTACCATGTATGGGGATATATACACTGTACCATGTATGGAGGGATATATAAGCCCTCAGAATCCTCCTGGATGGAGAAAGAAGAATGTTGTGAAGAAAAAACGGAGAGTGGTGGTCATGGGGGATTCCCTGTTAAGAGGAACAGAGGCCGCTATCTGCAGACCAGACATAACCTCAAGAGAAATGTGCTGTCTTCCAGGAGCAAAAATTAAAGATGTGTCTGACAGGATATCAAGACTCTTCAGACCTACAGATCACTACCCATTCCTGCTAATATATGTGGGGACAAATGACACCGCAGGAAAGGACCTGGAAACCATCTGCAGTGACTTTGAAGACTTAGGCAAGAAAGTGAAAGAATTGGGAGCGCAGGTGGTCTTCTCATCCATCCTCCCAGTGGATGGCCATGGAACAATGAGGTGGAATAAGATTCTACAGGTGAACAACTGGCTACGTCGATGGTGCCGTCAACAAGGATTTGGATTTCTGGATCACGGAATGAATTACCTATACGATGGACTACTTGCTAGAGATGGGATGCACCTTACGAAGACTGGAAAACGTGTATTTGGAAGTCGCCTTGCTACACTCATCAGAAGAGCTTTAAACTAGAACAATGTGGGAAGGGAAGCAAGAGGCCAGAAAAAGCCATACAGCTGACAAATACTATTGAGATCTCTGCTACTGGAAGTGGAAAAGAAGAACAAAGACAAAAAAATCTAAATAATAAAAATATGGGAGGAAGAGAAACCAATCACAAACTAAAATGTTTTTATACAAATGCACAAAGCATGGGCAACAAACAAGGAGAATTGGAACTACTAACGCAGGAAAAGGAATATGATGTCATTGGAATCACTGAAACTTGGTGGGACGATACACATGATTGGAATAAAAGGCTAAAAGGATACAACTTATTTGCAAGAAACAGACTTGATAAACGAGGAGGAGGTGTTGCATTTCTGTGGAAACTGGGTAAGAATACAAGGAGAGAACAACGGAAAGGACACCATTGTAGGCATTTACTACAGGCCACCTGGGCAAACTGAAGATATGGATGAACTCTTTATGTATCAAATGACCAAGTTCTCCAAAAAATATGACGTAGTGGTCATGGGAGATTTCAACTATCCAGACATTTGTTGGGAATCTCTCTCAAGTAAAACTAACAGGTCAAGCAAATTCTTATCCTCTCTTGCTGACAACTTTATCTTCCAAAAGGTAGGGGAGAAAACAAGGGGATCTGCTACTTTGGATCTAATCCTTATAAACAGGGAGGAAATGGTTGAGGAAGTAAAGGTGGCTGGGACCCTAGGAGGCAGCGATCATGCTATTATAGAATTTTGGATAACTAGAGGAGGAAGACATGTGAAGACTCAAACTTCAAGGTTAGATTTTAGAAAGGCAGATTTTAAGAGACTCAGAAAGAGAATAGGAGGGATCCAATGGCTGGATGTCCTTAAGGACAAAAATGTCCAGGAAGGATGGGAAATTTTTAAAAATGAGATTCTCAAAGCACAATCGTTAACAATCCCGAAAAGTAGGAAGAATGGGAAGCATTTAAGGAAACCAGGATGGATGAACACAGAACTTAAACACATGCTAAAAAGAAAGAAAGAAATGTTTATTAAATGGAAAGAGGGAGGCATATCTAAAGAAGATTATAATGCAGTCTGCAGAACCTGTAGGGCACGTATCAGGTTAGCTAAAGCTGACAATGAATTAAGGCTTGCAAGAGATGTCAAAAGCAATAAAAAAGGATTTTGGGGGTATGTCAAAAGTAAAAGAAAAGTCAAAGATGCTATAGGATTTTTACAGGATGAAAATGGAGAAATGGTAAGAGAGGATGTTGAGAAGGCCGAACTTTTTAATTCCTATTTTGCATCTGTTTTCTCTCAGAAAGAAAATGTAACATCAACTGATCTTCACTGTCCTTTTAAAGGAATAGAGGAATCCAAGTTATCTGTAAACAGAAAGATTGTGAGGGAATATTTAGCTAACATAAATGAGTTCAAGTCTCCAGGTCCAGATGAATTACACCCCAGAGTACTGAAGGAGATCGTAGAAGAAATTTTAGAACCACTCTCCATAATCTTTGAAACTTCTTGGAGAACAGGAGAAGTCCCAGAAGACTGGAGAAGAGCAAATGTTGTTCCTATCTTCAAAAAGGGGAAGAAGGTGGACCCAGGGAACTATAGGCCGGTGAGTCTGACTTCTATACCAGGAAAGATCTTTGAACAAATTATTAAACAACATGTATGTAAGTACATGGATAAGAATGAAGTGATTAACCAGAGTCAGCATGGGTTTGTAACTAACAAGTCATGTCAGACTAACTTAATTTCCTTCTATGACAGAATCACTGACTGGGTGGATCAGGGAAATGCTGTAGATATAGTATATCTTGACTTCAGCAAAGCATTTGACAAAGTATCTCACACCATCCTTATTGAAAAAATGACCAAGTATGCAATGGACCAGGCAACTGTTAGGTGGATTCATAACTGGCTTAGTGATCGGACTCAAAGGGTGGTTGTAAATGGCTTCACATCCAGCTGGATGAATGTCTCAAGTGGGGTACCACAGGGCTCCGTCCTGGGACCTGTATTGTTCAACATCTTTATCAATGATTTAGATGAAGGAATTGAGGGTAAACTGATTAAATTTGCTGATGACACAAAGCTAGGAGGGATAGCTAATACTAGAGAAGAGAGAGAGGATTCAAAAAGACCTAAATAAACTGGAGCAGTGGGCAGCAACCAACAGAATGGTTTTTAACAGGGAAAAATGCAAAGTACTACATCTGGGCAATAAAAATGAAAAAAGCATATACAGAATGGGAGGAATAGAGCTAAGCAACAGTACATGTGAAAAAGACTTAGGTATACTAATAGATCATAGACTGAACATGAGTCAACAGTGTGATGCAGCAGCAAAAAAGGCAAATACAATTCTGGGATGTATTAACAGAAGCATACAGTCTAGATCACGTGAAGTCATTATCGGACTTTACTCCTCTTTGGTCAGACCTCATCTGGAATACTGTGTACAGTTTTGGGCACCACATTTTAAAAAAGACATCGACAAACTGGAGCAAGTTCAGAGAAGAGCGACCAGAATGGTGACTGGTCTGCAAACCATGTCCTATGAGGAACGGTTGCAGGATTTGGGAATGTTTAGCTTGCAAAAAAGAAGACTGAGAGGAGACTTAATAGCTGTCTACAAATATCTCAAGGGCTGTCACATTGTAGAAGGATCATCTTTATTCTCATTTGCACAAGGAAAGACTAGAAGCAATGGGATGAAACTAAATGGGAGGAAACGCAGATTAGATATTAGAAAAAACTTTTTGACAGTTAGGGTGATTAATGAGTGGAACAGGCTGCCACGAGAGGTGGTGAGTTCCCCTTCAATGGACGTCTTCAAACAGAGGCTGGACAGACATCTGTCTGAGATGATCTAGTGAATCCTGCTTTGAGCAGGGGGTTGGACCAGATGACCCAGGAGGTCCCTTCCAACTCTACCATTCTATGATTCTATGATTCTATGATATACACTGTACTCTGTATGGGGGATATATACGCTGTACCATGTATGGGGGATATATACACTGTACCATGTAGGGAGGGATATATATGCTGTACCATGTATGGAGGGATATATACACTGTACCATGTAGGGAGGGATATATATGCTGTACCATGTATGGGGGATATATACACTGTACCATGTATGGGGGGATATATACACTGTACCATGTATGGAGGGATATATACACTGTACCATGTATGGGAGATATATACACTGTACCATGTATGGGGGGATATATACACTGTACCATGTATGGGGGATATATATACTGTACCATGTATGGGGGATATATACACTGTACCATGTATGGGGGATATATACACTGTACCATGTATGGGGGATATATACACTGTACCATGTATAGAGGGATATATACATTGTACCATGTATGGGGGATATATACGCTGTACTATGTATGGGGGATATATACGCTGTAGCATGTATGGGGGATATATACACTGTACCATGTATGGGGGATATATACGCTGTACCATGTATGGGGGATATATACACTGTACCATGTATGGAGGGATATATACATTGTACCATGTATGGGGGATATATACATTGTACCATGTATGGGGGATATATACATTGTACCATGTATGGGGATATATACACTGTACCATGTATGGGGATATATACACTGTACTATGTATGGGGGATATATACACTGTACCATGTATGGGGGATATATACATTGTACCATGTATGGGGATATATACACTGTACCATATATGGAGGGATATATACACTGTACCATGTATGGGGGATATATACGCTGTACCATGTATGGGGGATATATACACTGTACTATGTATGGGGGATATATACACTGTACCATGTATGGGGGATATATACACTGTACCATGTATGGGGGATATATACACTGTACTATGTATGGGGGAATATACACTGTACCATGTATGGAGGGATATATACACTGTACCATGTATGGGGATATATACACTGTACCATGTATGGGGGATATATACACTGTACCATGTATGAGGGATTTATACACTGTACCATGTATAGAGGGATATATACATTGTACCATGTATGGGGATATATATGTAGCACCCTGAGGATTCGGCTGCTACAGGGGTATTACACCTCAAGCCAGAGGTGTGGTATTCCACTCCCGGGTAAGGATGGAGTGTGGAACTGAGCTCAGTAAGCTGCATGCACTACACACATCCCATTTCCGAGGAACAGACCGATGGTACTCCCACTAGAGAAATGTGCAGGTACGACAGTGTCTGTCCCTGGCTGGAGTGGGAGGGGGGTGGAACATCCCAGTAGTGTAGGGGCAGATAGGGGGAGCAGCCTGGGTAAAGCTAGGAGCTCATTGGGTGCTGGTCACCTGAGCTCACACATAGAGGGAGTATATAAGGTGGGAACCATCTTAGATCAGGGTCAGTCTTTTGCAGAGTGAGGTCAGTCTGTCAGAGCAGAGGAGAAGAGCAGTTCCAAGGCCCAGAGAGAGAGAGGAGAAAGAAGGACCCAGAGGGGGAGAAAGAAGGAACTCCAAGAGCCCAAATTAGACCAGAGGGTGAAGAGTTGGCAACAGGGTACCGGATCCCAAGCTGGCAGAGGCTACAGCACACCTTAGCCAGGAACCGGAGGTCGTGGGCAGGATCGATCTGCCACGATCACCCACTAAATCCACCCAGAAGGCAGACCAGGAATAGGGTCAGGGAACCCAGAGACAAGGGTTTACCACCAAGAGGCCCGAGGGAGCCGGACATAGGTGGATCCCTGGTGGGGAAGGCCAGAGAAGAGGACAGGACAGAAAGGGAGCTCAGGACCACGCTCCAGAATCACCTGGGGGTTGGCCGAGTCCAGGACCTGGTGGACGCAGCACGGCTCGGGTGGTCACTTAAGGCCGGAGTGACCAGAACATCTGCAGTAAGTAAACAAACCCTGAACTGCACAGCCCGACTCTGAGTCTCATTTCCATCTTCGCTGCACCACCACAACCCCCATCCTCTGCAACTGACCCCCTGAGGCTATACCCCTCCCGTTGGGGGTTATACTACCTGAGCTGCACATACATCACCAGCCTCAGCGGACCCTGCTGCAGCGGCGGCCGTATTGACCGCAATTCAACGGGTGGCGTAGTCGACACAAAAGAACATCTAGTAACATCATAAGGACTGCCACACACTGAGCTTGACACCCTGGGCACGGACCGGGTCACAGCCACTCGGAGACTACAACCCCCATCTGATCCGGCTCCGGGTATCCCCAAACAACACTGGCCCAGGGGGCGCGTCATATACACTGTACCATATATGGAGGGATATATACACTGTACCATGTATGGGGGATATATACGCTGTACCATGTATGGGGGATATATACACTGTACTATGTATGGGGGATATATACACTGTACCATGTATGGGGGATATATACACTATACCATGTATGGGGGAAATATACACTATACTATGTATGGGGGAATATACACTGTACCATGTATGGAGGGATATATACACTGTACCATGTATGGGGATATATACACTGTACCATGTATGGGGGATATATACACTGTACCATGTATGGGGGATATATACACTGTACCATGTATAGAGGGATATATACATTGTACCATGTATGGGGGATATATACGCTGTACTATGTATGGGGGATATATACGCTGTACCATGTATGGGGGATATATACACTGTACCATGTATGGAGGGATATATACATTGTACCATGTATGGGGGATATATACATTGTACCATGTATGGGGATATATACACTGTACCATGTATGGGGATATATACACTGTACCATGTATGGGGGATATATACATTGTACCATGTATGGGGATATATACACTGTACCATGTATGGAGGGATATATACACTGTACCATGTATGGGGGATATATACGCTGTACCATGTATGGGGGATATATACACTGTACTATGTATGGGGGATATATACACTGTACCATGTATGGGGGATATATACACTGTACCATGTATGGGGGATATATACACTGTACTATGTATGGGGGAATATACACTGTACCATGTATGGAGGGATATATACACTGTACCATGTATGGGGATATATACACTGTACCATGTATGGGGGATATATACACTGTACCATGTATGAGGGATTTATACACTGTACCATGTATGGAGGGATATATACATTGTACCATGTATGGGGGATATATACACTGTACCATGTATGGAGGGATATATACACTGTACTATGTATGGGGGATATATACACTGTACCATGTATGGGGGATATATACACTGTACCATGTATGGAGGGATATATACACTGTACTATGTATGGAGGGATATATACACTGTACCATGTATGGGGATATATACACTGTACCATGTATTGAGGGATATATACACTGTACCATGTATGGGGATATATACACTGTACCATGTATGGGGGATATATACACTGTACCATGTATGGGGGATATATACACTGTACCATGTATGGGGATATATACACTGTACCATGTATGGAGGGATATATACACTGTACCATGTATTGAGGGATATATACACTGTACCATGTATGGGGATATATACACTGTACCATGTATGGGGAGATATATACACTGTACCATGTATGGGGGATATATACACTGTACCATGTATGGAGGGATATATATACTGTACCATGTATGGAGGGATATATACACTGTACCATGTATGGGGGATATATACACTGTACCATGTATGGGGGATATATATTTACTGTACCATGTATGGAGGGATATATACACTGTACCATGTATGGGGGATATATAAACTGTACCATGTTTGGGGATATATACACTGTACCATGTATGGGGGATATATACGCTGTACCATGTATGGAGGGATATATACACTGTACTATGCATGGGGGAATATACACTGTACCATGTATGGAGGGATATATACACTGTACCATGTATGGGAGATATATACACTGTACCATGTATGGGAGATATATATACTGTACCATGTATGGAGGGATATATACACTGTACCATGTATGGGAGATATATATACTGTACCATGTATGGGGGATATATACACTGTACCATGTATGGGGGATATATATATACTGTACCATGTATGGAGGGATATATACACTGTACCATGTATGGGGGATATATACGCTGTACCATGTATGGAGGGATATATACACTGTACTATGCATGGGGGAATATACACTGTACCATGTATGGAGGGATATATACACTGTACCATGTATGGGAGATATATACACTGTACCATGTATGGGAGATATATATACTGTACCATGTATGGGGGGATATATACACTGTACCATGTATGGAGGGATAAATACACTGTACCATGTATGGGAGATATATACACTGTACCATGTATGGAGGGATATATACACTGTACCATGTATGGGGGATATATACACTGTACCATGTATGGGGGATATATACACTGTACCATGTATGGGGGGATATATACACTGTACCATGTATGGGGGATATATACATTGTACCATGTATGGGGGATGTATACACTGTACCATGTATGGGGGGATATATACACTGTACCATGTATGGAGGGATATATACACTGTACCATGTATGGGAGATATATACACTGTACCATGTATGGGGATATATACACTGTACCATGTATGGAGGGATATATACACTGTACCATGTATGGAGGGATATATACACTGTACCATGTATGGGAGATATATACACTGTACCATGTATGGGAGATATATACACTGTACCATGTATGGGAGATATATACACTTGTACCATGTATGGGGGATATATACGCTGTACCATGTATGGGGATATATACACTGTACCATGTATGGAGGGATATATACACTGTACTATGTATGGGGATATATACACTGTACCATGTATGGAGGGATATATACACTGTACTATGTATGGGGGATATATACACTGTACCATGTATGGAGGATATATACACTGTACCATGTATGGAGGGATATATACACTGTACCATGTATGGAGGGATATATACACTGTACCATGTATGGGGGATATATACGCTGTACCATGTATGGAGGGATATATACACTGTACCATGTATGGGAGATATATACACTGTACCATGTATGGAGGGATATATACACTGTACCATGTATGGGGGATATATACACTGTACCATGTATGGGGGATATATACACTGTACCATGTATGGGGGGATATATACACTGTACCATGTATGGGGGATATATACATTGTACCATGTATGGGGGATGTATACACTGTACCATGTATGGGGGGATATATACACTGTACCATGTATGGAGGGATATATACACTGTACCATGTATGGGAGATATATACACTGTACCATGTATGGGGATATATACACTGTACCATGTATGGAGGGATATATACACTGTACCATGTATGGAGGGATATATACACTGTACCATGTATGGGAGATATATACACTGTACCATGTATGGGAGATATATACACTGTACCATGTATGGGAGATATATACACTTGTACCATGTATGGGGGATATATACGCTGTACCATGTATGGGGATATATACACTGTACCATGTATGGAGGGATATATACACTGTACTATGTATGGAGGGATATATACACTGTACTATGTATGGGGGATATATACACTGTACCATGTATGGAGGATATATACACTGTACCATGTATGGAGGGATATATACACTGTACCATGTATGGAGGGATATATACACTGTACCATGTATGGGGGATATATACGCTGTACCATGTATGGAGGGATATATACACTGTACCATGTATGGGGGATATATACGCTGTACCATGTATGGAGGGATATATACACTGTACCATGTATGGAGGGATATATACACTGTACCATGTATGGGGGATATATACACTGTACCTTGTATGGAGGGATTTATACACTGTACCATGTATGGGGGATATATACATTGTACCATGTATGGGGGATATATACACTGTACCATGTATGGAGGGATATATACACTGTACCATGTATGGGGGATATATACATTGCACCATGTACGGGAGATATATACGCTGTACCAAGTATGGAGGGATATATATGCTGTACCATGTATGGGGGATATATACACTGTACCATGTATGGGGGATATATACACTGTACCATGTATGGAGGGATATATACACTGTACCATGTATGGGGGATATATACGCTGTACCATGTATGGAGGGATATATATACTGTACATTGTATGGGGGGATATATACGCTGTACCATGTATGGAGGGATATATACACTGTACCATGTATGGGGGATATATACGCTGTACCATGTATGGAGGGATATATACACTGTACCATGTATGGGGGGATATATACACTGTACCATGTATGGGGGATATATACGCTGTACCATGTATGGAGGGATATATACACTGTACCATGTATGGGGGATATATACGCTGTACCATGTATGGGGGATATATACACTGTACCATGTATGGGGGATATATACGCTGTACCATGTATGGGGGATATATACATTGTACCATGTATGGAGGGATATATACACTGTACCATGTATTGGGGATATATACGCTGTACCATGTATGGAGGGATATATACACTGTACCATGTATGGGGAATATATACGCTGTGCCATGTATGGGGGATATTTACACTGTACCATGTATGGGGGATATATACGCTGTACCATGTATGGGGGATATATACGCTGTACCATGTATGGAGGGATATATACACTGTACCATGTATGGGGGATATATACACTGTACCATGTATGGAGGGATATATACACTGTACCATGTATGGAGGGATATATACACTGTACCATGTATGGGGGATATATACGCTGTACCATGTATGGAGGGATATATACACTGTACCATGTATGGGGGATATATACGCTGTACCAAGTATGGGGGATATATACACTGTACCATGTATGGAGGGATATATACACTGTACCATGTATGGGGGATATATACACTGTACCATGTATGGGGGATATATACACTGTACCATGTATGGGGGATATATACACTGTACCATGTATGGGGGATATATACACTGTACCATGTATGGAGGGATATATACACTGTACCATGTATGGGGGATATATACGCTGTACCATGTATGGAGGGATATATACACTGTACTATGCATGGGGGAATATACACTGTACCATGTATGGAGGGATATATACACTGTACCATGTATGGGAGATATATACACTGTACCATGTATGGGGATATATACACTGTACCATGTATGGAGGGATATATACACTGTACCATGTATGGAGGGATATATACACTGTACCATGTATGGGAGATATATACACTGTACCATGTATGGGGGGATATATACACTGTGCCATGTATGGGGATATATACACTGTACCATGTATGGGAGATATATACACTGTACCATGTATGGGGGATATATACGCTGTACCATGTATGGGGATATATACACTGTACCATGTATGGGAGATATATACACTGTACCATGTATGGGGGGATATATACACTGTGCCATGTATGGGGATATATACACTGTACCATGTATGGGAGATATATACACTGTACCATGTATGGGGGGATATATACACTGTGCCATGTATGGGGATATATACACTGTACCATGTATGGGAGATATATACACTGTACCATGTATGGGAGATATATACACTGTACCATGTATGGGGGATATATACGCTGTACCATGTATGGGGATATATACACTGTACCATGTATGGAGGGATATATACATTGTACCATGTATGGGGGATATATACACTGTACCATGTATGGAGGATATATACACTGTACCATGTATGGAGGGATATATACACTGTACCATGTATGGAGGGATATATACACTGTACCATGTATGGGGATATATACGCTGTACCATGTATGGAGGGATATATACACTGTACCATGTATGGGGGATATATACGCTGTACCATGTATGGAGGGATATATACACTGTACCATGTATGGGGGATATATACACTGTACCTTGTATGGAGGGATTTATACACTGTACTATGTATGGGGGATATATACACTGTACCATGTATGGAGGGATATATACACTGTACCATGTATGGGGGATATATACATTGTACCATGTATGGGGGATATATACACTGTACCATGTATGGGGGATATATACACTGTACCATGTATGGAGGGATATATACACTGTACCATGTATGGGGGATATATACGCTGTACCATGTATGGAGGGATATATATACTGTACATTGTATGGGGGGATATATACGCTGTACCATGTATGGAGGGATATATACACTGTACCATGTATGGGGGATATATACGCTGTACCATGTATGGACGGATATATACACTGTACCATGTATGGGGGGATATATACACTGTACCATGTATGGGGGATATATACGCTGTACCATGTATGGAGGGATATATACACTGTACCATGTATGGGGGATATATACGCTGTACCATGTATGGAGGGATATATACACTGTACCATGTATTGGGGATATATACGCTGTACCATGTATGGAGGGATATATACACTGTACCATGTATGGGGAATATATACGCTGTGCCATGTATGGGGGATATATACGCTGTACCATGTATGGGGGATATATACGCTGTACCATGTATGGAGGGATATATACACTGTACCATGTATGGGGGATATATACACTGTACCATGTATGGAGGGATATATACACTGTACCATGTATGGAGGGATATATACACTGTACCATGTATTGGGGATATATACGCTGTACCATGTATGGAGGGATATATACACTGTACCATGTATGGGGAATATATACGCTGTGCCATGTATGGGGGATATATACACTGTACCATGTATGGGGGATATATACGCTGTACCATGTATGGGGGATATATACGCTGTACCATGTATGGAGGGATATATACACTGTACCATGTATGGGGGATATATACACTGTACCATGTATGGAGGGATATATACACTGTACCATGTATGGAGGGATATATACACTGTACCATGTATGGGGGATATATACGCTGTACCATGTATGGAGGGATATATACACTGTACCATGTATGGGGGATATATACGCTGTACCATGTATGGAGGGATATATACACTGTACCATGTATGGGGGATATATACGCTGTACCAAGTATGGGGGATATATACACTGTACCATGTATGGAGGGATATATACACTGTACCATGTATGGGGGATATATACACTGTACCATGTTTTGGGGGATATATACACTGTACCATGTATGGGGGATATATACACTGTACCATGTATGGGGGATATATACGCTGTACCATGTATGGGGAGATATATACACTGTACTATGTATGGAGGGATATATACACTGTACCATGTATGGGGAATATATACGCTGTGCCATGTATGGAGGGATATATACACTGTACCATGTATGGGGAATATATACGCTGTACCATGTATGGAGGGATATATACACTGTACCATGTATGGGGATATATACACTGTACCATGTATGGGGGATATATACGCTGTACCATGTATGGAGGGATATATACACTGTACCATGTATGGGGGATATATACGCTGTACCATGTATGGAGGGATATATACACTGTACCATGTATGGGGGATATATACGCTGTACCATGTATGGGGGATATATACGCTGTACCATGTATGGGGGATATATACGCTGTACCATGTATGGAGGGATATATACACTGTACCATGTATGGGGGATATATACACTGTACCATGTATGGAGGGATATATACACTGTACCATGTATGGGGGATATATACACTGTACCATGTATGGGGGATATATACGCTGTACCATGTATGGGGGATATATACGCTGTACCATGTATGGAGGGATATATACACTGTACCATGTATGGGGGATATATACGCTGTACCATGTATGGAGGGATATATACACTGTACCATGTATGGGGGATATATACGCTGTACCATGTATGGAGGGATATATACACTGTACCATGTATGGGGGATATATACGCTGTACCATGTATGGGGATATATACACTGTACCATGTATGGGAGATATATATCCTGTACCATGTATGGGGATATATACACTGTACCATGTATGGGGGATATATACTGTACCATGTATGGGGGATATATACACTGTACCATGTATGGGGATATATACACTGTACCATGTATGGAGGGATATATACACTGTACCATGTATGGGGATATATACACTGTACCATGTATGGGGGATATATACACTGTACCATGTATGGGAGATATATATACTGTACCATGTATGGGAGATATATACACTGTACCATGTATGGGAGATATATATACTGTACCATGTATGGGGATATATACACTGTACCATGTATGGGGGATATATACACTGTACCATGTATGGAGGGATATATACACTGTACCATGTATGGGGGGATATATACACTGTACCATGTATGGGGGATATATACGCTGTACCATGTATGGAGGGATATATACACTGTACCATATATGGGGGATATATACGCTGTGCCATGTATGGGGGATATATACACTGTACCTTGTATGGAGGGATTTATACACTGTACTATGTATGGGGGATATATATACTGTACCATGTATGGGGATATATACACTGTACCATGTATGGGGATATATACACTGTACCATGTATGGGAGATATATACACTGTACCATGTATGGAGGGATATATACACTGTACCATGTATGGAGGGATATATACACTGTACCATGTATGGGAGATATATACATTGTACCATGTATGGGAGATATATACGCTGTACCAAGTATGGAGGGATATATACACTGTACCATGTATGGAGGGATATATACACTGTACCATGTATGGGGGATATATACATTGTACCATGTATGGGAGATATATACGCTGTACCAAGTATGGAGGGATATATACACTGTACCATGTATGGAGGGATATATACACTGTACCATGTATGGGGGATATATACGCTGTACCATGTATGGAGGGATATATACACTGTACCATGTATGGGGGATATATACATTGTACCATGTATGGGAGATATATACGCTGTACCATGTATGGAGGGATATATACACTGTACGATGTATGGGGGATATATACACTGTACCATGCATGGGGGATATATACATTGTACCATGTATGGGAGATATATACGCTGTACCAAGTATGGGGGATATATACATTGTACCATGTATGGGAGATATATACGCTGTACCATGTATGGAGGGATATATACACTGTACCATGTATGGGGGATATATACATTGTACCATGTATGGGAGATATATACGCTGTACCATGTATGGAGGGATATATACGCTGTACCATGTATGGAGGGATATATACACTGTACCATGTATGGGGGATATATACATTGTACCATGTATGGGAGATATATACGCTGTACCATGTATGGAGGGATATATACACTGTACCATGTATGGAGGGATATATACACTGTACCATGTATGGGGGATATATACACTGTACCATGCATGGGGGATATATACATTGTACCATGTATGGGAGATATATACGCTGTACCAAGTATGGAGGGATATATACACTGTACCATGTATGGAGGGATATATACACTGTACCATGTATGGGGGATATATACGCTGTACCATGTATGGAGGGATATATACACTGTACCATGTATGGGGGATATATACATTGTACCATGTATGGGAGATATATACGCTGTACCATGTATGGAGGGATATATACACTGTACCATGTATGGGAGATATATACATTGTACCATGTATGGGAGATATATACGCTGTACCATGTATGGAGGGATATATACATTGTACCATGTATGGGAGATATATACGCTGTACCATGTATGGGGGATATATACACTGTACCTTGTATGGGGGATATATACACTGTACCATGTATGGGGGATATATACACTGTACCATGTATGGAGGGATATATACACTGTACCATGTATGGGAGATATATACGCTGTACCATGTATGGAGGGATATATACACTGTACCATGTATGGGGGATATATACGCTGTACCAAGTATGGAGGGATATATACACTGTACCATGTATGGGAGATATATACGCTGTACCAAGTATGGAGGGATATATACACTGTACCATGTATGGAGGGATATATACACTGTACCATGTATGGGAGATATATACATTGTACCATGTATGGGAGATATATACGCTGTACCATGTATGGAGGGATATATACATTGTACCATGTATGGGAGATATATACGCTGTACCATGTATGGGGGATATATACACTGTACCTTGTATGGGGGATATATACACTGTACCATGTATGGGGGATATATACACTGTACCATGTATGGAGGGATATATACACTGTACCATGTATGGGAGATATATACGCTGTACCATGTATGGAGGGATATATACACTGTACCATGTATGGGGGATATATACGCTGTACCAAGTATGGAGGGATATATACACTGTACCATGTATGGGGGATATATACGCTGTACCATGTATGGAGGGATTTATACACTGTACTATGTATGGGGGATATATGCGCTGTACCATGTATGGGGGGATATATACACTGTACCATGTATGGAGGGATATATACACTGTACCATGTATGGGAGATATATACGCTGTACCATGTATGGAGGGATATATACACTGTACCATGTATGGAGGGATATATACACTGTACCATGTATGGGAGATATATACGCTGTACCATGTATGGAGGGATATATACACTGTACCATGTATGGGGGATATATACGCTGTACCAAGTATGGAGGGATATATACACTGTACCATGTATGGGAGATATATACGCTGTACCAAGTATGGAGGGATATATACACTGTACCATGTATGGAGGGATATATACACTGTACCATGTATGGGGGATATATACGCTGTACCATGTATGGAGGGATTTATACACTGTACTATGTATGGGGGATATATACGCTGTACCATGTATGGGGGGATATATACACTGTACCATGTATGGGGGATATATACACTGTACCATGTATGGGGGATATATACACTGTACCATGTATGGAGGGATATATACACTGTACCATGTATGGGGGATATATACATTGTACCATGTATGGGAGATATATACACTGTACCAAGTATGGAGGGATATATACACTGTACCATGTATGGGGGATATATACACTGTACCATGTATGGAGGGATATATACACTGTACCATGTATGGAGGGATATATACACTGTACCTTGTATGGGGGATATATACACTGTACTATGTATGGGGGATATATATACTGTACCATGTATGGGGGATATATACGCTGTACCATGTATGGAGGGATATATACACTGTACCATGTATGGGGGATATATACGCTGTACCATGTATGGAGGGATATATACACTGTACCATGTATGGGGGATATATACGCTGTACCATGTATGGGGGATATATACGCTGTACCATGTATGGGGGATATATACATTGTACCATGTATGGAGGGATATATACACTGTACCATGTATTGGGGATATATACGCTGTACCATGTATGGAGGGATATATACACTGTACCATGTATGGGGAATATATACGCTGTGCCATGTATGGGGGATATTTACACTGTACCATGTATGGGGGATATATACGCTGTACCATGTATGGGGGATATATACGCTGTACCATGTATGGAGGGATATATACACTGTACCATGTATGGGGGATATATACACTGTACCATGTATGGAGGGATATATACACTGTACCATGTATGGAGGGATATATACACTGTACCATGTATGGGGGATATATACGCTGTACCATGTATGGAGGGATATATACACTGTACCATGTATGGGGGATATATACGCTGTACCAAGTATGGGGGATATATACACTGTACCATGTATGGAGGGATATATACACTGTACCATGTATGGGGGATATATACACTGTACCATGTATGGGGGATATATACACTGTACCATGTATGGGGGATATATACACTGTACCATGTATGGGGGATATATACACTGTACCATGTATGGAGGGATATATACACTGTACCATGTATGGGGGATATATACGCTGTACCATGTATGGAGGGATATATACACTGTACTATGCATGGGGGAATATACACTGTACCATGTATGGAGGGATATATACACTGTACCATGTATGGGAGATATATACACTGTACCATGTATGGGAGATATATATACTGTACCATGTATGGAGGGATATATACACTGTACCATGTATGGAGGGATATATACACTGTACCATGTATGGGAGAAATATACACTGTACCATGTATGGGGGGATATATACACTGTACCATGTATGGGAGATATATACACTGTACCATGTATGGGGGATATATACGCTGTACCATGTATGGGGATATATACACTGTACCATGTATGGAGGGATATATACACTGTACTATGTATGGGGATATATACACTGTACCATGTATGGAGGGATATATACACTGTACTATGTATGGGGGATATATACACTGTACCATGTATGGAGGATATATACACTGTACCATGTATGGAGGGATATATACACTGTACCATGTATGGAGGGATATATACACTGTACCATGTATGGGGGATATATACGCTGTACCATGTATGGAGGGATATATACACTGTACCATGTATGGGGGATATATACGCTGTGCCATGTATGGGGGATATATACACTGTACCTTGTATGGAGGGATTTATACACTGTACTATGTATGGGGGATATATACACTGTACCATGTATGGAGGGATATATACACTGTACCATGTATGGGGGATATATACATTGTACCATGTATGGGGGATATATACACTGTACCATGTATGGGGGATATATACACTGTACCATGTATGGAGGGATATATACACTGTACCATGTATGGGGGATATATACGCTGTACCATGTATGGAGGGATATATATACTGTACATTGTATGGGGGGATATATACGCTGTACCATGTATGGAGGGATATATACACTGTACCATGTATGGGGGATATATACGCTGTACCATGTATGGAGGGATATATACACTGTACCATGTATGGGGGGATATATACACTGTACCATGTATGGGGGATATATACGCTGTACCATGTATGGAGGGATATATACACTGTACCATGTATGGGGGATATATACGCTGTACCATGTATGGAGGGATATATACACTGTACCATGTATTGGGGATATATACGCTGTACCATGTATGGAGGGATATATACACTGTACCATGTATGGGGAATATATACGCTGTGCCATGTATGGGGGATATATACACTGTACCATGTATGGGGGATATATACGCTGTACCATGTATGGGGGATATATACGCTGTACCATGTATGGAGGGATATATACACTGTACCATGTATGGGGGATATATACACTGTACCATGTATGGAGGGATATATACACTGTACCATGTATGGAGGGATATATACACTGTACCATGTATTGGGGATATATATGCTGTACCATGTATGGAGGGATATATACACTGTACCATGTATGGGGAATATATACGCTGTGCCATGTATGGGGGATATATACACTGTACCATGTATGGGGGATATATACGCTGTACCGTGTATGGGGGATATATACGCTGTACCATGTATGGAGGGATATATACACTGTACCATGTATGGGGGATATATACACTGTACCATGTATGGAGGGATATATACACTGTACCATGTATGGAGGGATATATACACTGTACCATGTATGGGGGATATATACGCTGTACCATGTATGGAGGGATATATACACTGTACCATGTATGGGGGATATATACGCTGTACCATGTATGGAGGGATATATACACTGTACCATGTATGGGGGATATATACACTGTACCATGTTTTGGGGGATATATACACTGTACCATGTATGGGGGATATATACACTGTACCATGTATGGGGGATATATACGCTGTACCATGTATGGGGAGATATATACACTGTACTATGTATGGAGGGATATATACACTGTACCATGTATGGGGAATATATACGCTGTACCATGTATGGAGGGATATATACACTGTACCATGTATGGGGAATATATACGCTGTACCATGTATGGAGGGATATATACACTGTACCATGTATGGGGGATATATACACTGTACCATGTATGGAGGGATATATACACTGTACCATGTATGGGGGATATATACGCTGTACCATGTATGGAGGGATATATACACTGTACCATGTATGGGGGATATATACACTGTACCATGTTTTGGGGGATATATACACTGTACCATGTATGGGGGATATATACACTGTACCATGTATGGGGGATATATACGCTGTACCATGTATGGAGGGATATATACACTGTACCATGTATGGGGGATATATACGCTGTACCATGTATGGAGGGATATATACACTGTACCATGTATGGGGGATATATACGCTGTACCATGTATGGGGGATATATACGCTGTACCATGTATGGGGGATATATACGCTGTACCATGTATGGAGGGATATATACACTGTACCATGTATGGGGATATATACGCTGTACCATGTATGGAGGGATATATACACTGTACCATGTATGGGGGATATATACACTGTACCATGTATGGGGGATATATACGCTGTACCATGTATGGGGGATATATACGCTGTACCATGTATGGAGGGATATATACACTGTACCATGTATGGGGGATATATACGCTGTACCATGTATGGAGGGATATATACACTGTACCATGTATGGGGGATATATACGCTGTACCATGTATGGAGGGATATATACACTGTACCATGTATGGGGGATATATACGCTGTACCATGTATGGGGATATATACACTGTACCATGTATGGGAGATATATATACTGTACCATGTATGGGGATATATACACTGTACCATGTATGGGGGATATATACTGTACCATGTATGGGGGATATATACACTGTACCATGTATGGGGATATATACACTGTACCATGTATGGAGGGATATATACACTGTACCATGTATGGGGATATATACACTGTACCATGTATGGGGGATATATACACTGTACCATGTATGGGAGATATATATACTGTACCATGTATGGGAGATATATACACTGTACCATGTATGGGAGATATATATACTGTACCATGTATGGGGATATATACACTGTACCATGTATGGGGGATATATACACTGTACCATGTATGGAGGGATATATACACTGTACCATGTATGGGGGGATATATACACTGTACCATGTATGGGGGATATATACGCTGTACCATGTATGGAGGGATATATACACTGTACCATATATGGGGGATATATACGCTGTGCCATGTATGGGGGATATATACACTGTACCTTGTATGGAGGGATTTATACACTGTACTATGTATGGGGGATATATATACTGTACCATGTATGGGGATATATACACTGTACCATGTATGGGGATATATACACTGTACCATGTATGGGAGATATATACACTGTACCATGTATGGAGGGATATATACACTGTACCATGTATGGAGGGATATATACACTGTACCATGTATGGGAGATATATACATTGTACCATGTATGGGAGATATATATGCTGTACCAAGTATGGAGGGATATATACACTGTACCATGTATGGAGGGATATATACACTGTACCATGTATGGGGGATATATACATTGTACCATGTATGGGAGATATATACGCTGTACCAAGTATGGAGGGATATATACACTGTACCATGTATGGAGGGATATATACACTGTACCATGTATGGGGGATATATACGCTGTACCATGTATGGAGGGATATATACACTGTACCATGTATGGGGGATATATACACTGTACCATGCATGGGGGATATATACATTGTACCATGTATGGGAGATATATACGCTGTACCAAGTATGGAGGGATATATACACTGTACCATGTATGGAGGGATATATACACTGTACCATGTATGGGGGATATATACGCTGTACCATGTATGGAGGGATATATACACTGTACCATGTATGGGGGATATATACATTGTACCATGTATGGGAGATATATACGCTGTACCATGTATGGAGGGATATATACACTGTACCATGTATGGGAGATATATACGCTGTACCATGTATGGAGGGATATATACATTGTACCATGTATGGGAGATATATACGCTGTACCATGTATGGGGGATATATACACTGTACCTTGTATGGGGGATATATACACTGTACCATGTATGGGGGATATATACACTGTACCATGTATGGAGGGATATATACACTGTACCATGTATGGGAGATATATACGCTGTACCATGTATGGAGGGATATATACACTGTACCATGTATGGGGGATATATACGCTGTACCAAGTATGGAGGGATATATACACTGTACCATGTATGGGAGATATATACGCTGTACCAAGTATGGAGGGATATATACACTGTACCATGTATGGAGGGATATATACACTGTACCATGTATGGGAGATATATACATTGTACCATGTATGGGAGATATATACGCTGTACCATGTATGGAGGGATATATACATTGTACCATGTATGGGAGATATATACGCTGTACCATGTATGGGGGATATATACACTGTACCTTGTATGGGGGATATATACACTGTACCATGTATGGGGGATATATACACTGTACCATGTATGGAGGGATATATACACTGTACCATGTATGGGAGATATATACGCTGTACCATGAATGGAGGGATATATACACTGTACCATGTATGGGGGATATATCCGCTGTACCAAGTATGGAGGGATATATACACTGTACCATGTATGGGGGATATATACGCTGTACCATGTATGGAGGGATTTATACACTGTACTATGTATGGGGGATATATACGCTGTACCATGTATGGGGGGATATATACACTGTACCATGTATGGAGGGATATATACACTGTACCATGTATGGGAGATATATACGCTGTACCATGTATGGAGGGATATATACACTGTACCATGTATGGAGGGATATATACACTGTACCATGTATGGGAGATATATACGCTGTACCATGTATGGAGGGATATATACACTGTACCATGTATGGGGGATATATACGCTGTACCAAGTATGGAGGGATATATACACTGTACCATGTATGGGAGATATATACGCTGTACCAAGTATGGAGGGATATATACACTGTACCATGTATGGGGGATATATACGCTGTACCATGTATGGAGGGATTTATACACTGTACTATGTATGGGGGATATATACGCTGTACCATGTATGGGGGGATATATACACTGTACCATGTATGGGGGATATATACACTGTACCATGTATGGGGGATATATACACTGTACCATGTATGGAGGGATATATACACTGTACCATGTATGGAGGGATATATACACTGTACCTTGTATGGGGGATATATACACTGTACTATGTATGGGGGATATATATACTGTACCATGTATGGGGGATATATACGCTGTACCATGTATGGAGGGATATATACACTGTACCATGTATGGGGGATATATACGCTGTACCATGTATGGGGATATATACACTGTACCATGTATGGGAGATATATATACTGTACCATGTATGGGGATATATACACTGTACCATGTATGGGGGATATATACTGTACCATGTATGGGGGATATATACACTGTACCATGTATGGGGATATATACACTGTACCATGTATGGAGGGATATATACACTGTACCATGTATGGGGATATATACACTGTACCATGTATGGGGGATATATACACTGTACCATGTATGGGAGATATATATACTGTACCATGTATGGGAGATATATACACTGTACCATGTATGGGGATATATACACTGTACCATGTATGGGGGATATATACTGTACCATGTATGGGGGATATATACACTGTACCATGTATGGGGATATATACACTGTACCATGTATGGAGGGATATATACACTGTACCATGTATGGGGATATATACACTGTACCATGTATGGGGGATATATACACTGTACCATGTATGGGAGATATATATACTGTACCATGTATGGGAGATATATATACTGTACCATGTATGGGGGATATATACACTGTACCATGTATGGAGGGATATATACACTGTACCATGTATGGGGGGATATATACACTGTACCATGTATGGGGGATATATACACTGTACCATGTATGGGGGATATATACACTGTACCATGTATGGAGGGATATATACACTGTACCATGTATGGGGGGATATATACACTGTACCATGTATGGGGGATATATATGCTGTACCATGTATGGAGGGATATATACACTGTACCATGTATGGGGGATATATACGCTGTGCCATGTATGGGGGATATATACACTGTACCTTGTATGGAGGGATTTATACACTGTACTATGTATGGGGGATATATATACTGTACCATGTATGGGGATATATACACTGTACCATGTATGGGGATATATACACTGTACCATGTATGGGAGATATATACACTGTACCATGTATGGAGGGATATATACACTGTACCATGTATGGAGGGATATATACACTGTACCATGTATGGAGGGATATATACACTGTACCATGTATGGGGATATATACACTGTACCATGTATGGGGATATATACACTGTACCATGTATGGAGGGATATATACACTGTACCATGTATGGAGGGATATATACACTGTACCATGTATGGAGGGATATATACACTGTACCATGTATGGAGGGATATATACACTGTACCATGTATGGGGGATATATACATTGTACCATGTATGGGAGATATATACGCTGTACCAAGTATGGAGGGATATATACACTGTACCATGTATGGAGGGATATATACACTGTAACATGTATGGGGGATATATACACTGTACCATGTATGGAGGGATATATACGCTGTACCATGTATGGAGGGATATATACACTGTACCTTGTATGGGGGATATATACACTGTACCATGTATGGGGGATATATACACTGTACCATGTATGGAGGGATATATACACTGTACCATGTATGGGGGATATATACATTGTACCATGTATGGGAGATATATACGCTGTACCATGTATGGAGGGATATATACACTGTACCATGTATGGGGGATATATACGCTGTACCATGTATGGAGGGATTTATACACTGTACTATGTATGGGGGATATATACGCTGTACCATGTATGGAGAGATATATACACTGTACCATGTATGGGGGATATATACATTGTACCATGTATGGGAGATATATACGCTGTACCAAGTATGGAGGGATATATACACTGTACCATGTATGGGGGATATATACACTGTACCATGTATGGGGGATATATACACTGTACCATGTATGGGGGATATATACACTGTACCATGTATGGAGGGATATATACACTGTACCATGTATGGAGGGATATATACACTGTACCATGTATGGGGGATATATACACTGTACCATGTATGGGGGATATATACACTGTACCATGTATGGGGGATATATACACTGTACCATGTATGGAGGGATATATACACTGTACCTTGTATGGGGGGATATATACACTGTACTATGTATGGGGGATATATATACTGTACCATGTATGGGGGATATATATATATATATATATATATATATATATATATATATATATATATATATATATATATTGTACCGTGTATGGGGGATATATATATATATATTGTACCGTGTATGGGGGCACACCATGTCTGGAGGAGCCGGCACAGTGAGGGGCTGAGGAGGACGCAGACACAGGGCAGCAGATTGGAGCTGGGTGAGGGGAGGGTGAGGGATGAAGGAGGGGAGAAGGGAGGAGGAGAGCCGGGGAGGAGGAGGAGGAGGAGAGGAGAGGGAGTGCTGTCTGATCAGAGGCCGTCCTGCTCCCGGGCACTCATGGACTTCCCCGGAGCCTCCGGCCGCTGCTTCTGGATAGCTGGAGCCTAGACGGGAGAGCCGGCATCTCGGTGAGTGCAGCTGGCGGCGCCGCTCCGCTGTGGGCAGCACTGTGCCTGGCTGAGCCACGGGAGCTGCCGGCACCCACATCTGGGCATGACAGCTGCAACTGGCACTAGTGGGTGCATGTCATTATCAGCGGGCACGGGTGCATGGTCGGGGGTCTCATGGTGTCATTAGTAATCCGTGTCTGTCCTTACTGACTCATCTGTGGCTGCAACTGGCACCTGGCACCAGAAACTGGGACATGGGCAAGCGTAAGTTAAAGAGTCGTCTGTCATTGCAAGTGGGTGCCAACAGTGTACCATAGAAAGCAGGGTGCCAGCCGTGCTCTGTAATAAGTGGTGCCAACATCATATAATAAGTGGGTGCCAACAGTGTACCATAGAAAGGGTGCCAACGTCATATAATAAGTGGGTACCAACAGTGTACCGTAGAAAGTAGGATGCCAACACTACTCTGTGATATATGGGTGCCTGTATTGTATAATAATAAGTGAGGTGCCAGCATTGTATAATAGTGGGTGCCAGCATTGTATAATAATAATTGAGGTGCCAGCATTGTATAATAGTGGGTGCCAGCATTGTATAATAATAATTGAGGTGCCAGCATTGTATAATAGTGGGTGCCAGCATTATATAATAATAAGTGGGGTGCCAGCATTGTATAATAATAAGTGGGTGCCAGCATTGTGTAACAGGTGGGTGCCAGCATTGTATAATAATAAGTGAGGTGCCAGCATTATATAATAATAAGTGGGGTGCCAGCATTGTATAATAATAAGTGGGGTGCCAGCATTATATAATAATAAGTGGGGTGCCAGCATTGTATAATAATAATTGAGGTGCCAGCATTGTATAATAGTGGGTGCCAGCATTATATAATAATAAGTGGGGTGCCAGCATTGTATAATAATAAGTGGGTGCCAGCATTGTGTAACAGGTGGGTGCCAGCATTGTATAATAATAAGTGAGGTGCCAGCATTATATAATAATAAGTGGGGTGCCAGCATTGTATAATAATAAGTGAGGTGCCAGCATTATATAATAATAAGTGGGGTGCCAGCATTGTATAATAATAAGTGGGTGCCAGCATTGTGTAACAGGTGGGTGCCAGCATTGTATAATAGTGGGTGCCAGCATTATATAATAATAAGTGAGGTGCCAGCATTGTATAATAGTGGGTGCCAGCATTATATAATAATAAGTGAGGTGCCAGCATTGTATAATAATAAGTGGGTGCCAGCATTATGTAACAGGTGGGTGCCAGCATTGTATAATAGTGGGTGTCAGCATTGTATAATAATAATTGAGGTGCCAGCATTGTATAATAGTGGGTGTCAGCATTGTATAATAATAATTGAGGTGCCAGCATTGTATAATAGTGGGTGCCAGCATTATATAATAATAAGTGGGGTGCCAGCATTGTATAATAGTGGGTGCCAGCATTGTATAATAGTGGGTGCCAGCATTATATAATAATAAGTGGGGTGCCAGCATTGTATAATAGTGGGTGCCAGCATTGTATAATAATAAGTGGGGTGCCAGCATTGTATAATAATAAGTGGGTGCCAGCATTGTATAATAGTGGGTGCCAGCATTGTATAATAATAAGTGGGTGCCAGCATTGTGTAACAGGTGGGTGCCAGCATTGTATAATAAGTGGGAGCTATCATTGTATAATAATAAGTGGGTGCCAGCATCATATAATAATAAAGGGGTGCCAGCACTGCTCTGTAATAAGTTGGTGCCATCATTGTATAATAATAAGTGGGTGCCAGCACTGCTCTGCAATAAATAGGTGCCTGCATTGTATAATAATAAGTGGGGTGCCAGCATCATATAATAATAAGTGGGGTGCCAGCGTCATATAATAATAAGTGGGGTGCCAGCATCATATAATAATAAGTGGGGTGCCAACATTACTTAATAATAAATTGGGTGCCAGCATCGTATAATAATAAGTCAGGTGCCAGCATCATATAATAATAAGTGGGGTGCCAACATTACTTAATAATAAATGGGGTGCCAGCTTTGCTGGATAATGAATAAGGTGCCAATATTGACCAACATGTAGCGAGTGCCAGCACTGCATAATAGAGAATGTGAGTGTATGAAAGTTAGGGGATCTTGTCTTTGAGGAGTCAGAGCTGGCTGGCACAGTGATGGGGGTGATCTCACACTGTATAGAGATGTAACAGAGCTGGCACAGTGATGGTGGTGATCTCACACTGTATACAGATGTAGCAGAGCTGACACAGTGATGGTGGTGATCTCACACTATACAGATGTAGCAGAGCTGGCACAGTGATGGTGGTGATCTCACACTGTATACAGATGTAGCAGAGCTGGCACAGTGATGGTGGTGATCTCACACTGTATACAGGTGTAGCAGAGCTGGCACAGTGATGGTGGTGATCTCACACTATACAGATGTAGCAGAGCTGGCACAGTGATGGTGGTGATCTCACACTATATACAGATGTAGCAGAGCTGGCACAGTGATGGGGGTGATCTCACACTGTATACCGGTGTAGCAGAGCTGGCACAGTGATGGGGGTGATCTCACATTGTATAGAGATGTAACAGAGCTGGCATAGTGATGGTGGTGATCTCACACTATATACAGATGTAGCAGAGCTGGCACAGTGATGGTGGTGATCTCACACTATATAGAGATGTAGCAGAGCTGGCATAGTGATGGTGGTGATCTCACACTGTATAGAGATCTAGCAGAGCTGGCACAGTGATGGTGGTGATCTCACACTATATACAAATGTAGCAGAGCTGACACAGTGATGGTGGTGATCTCACACTGTATAGAGATGTAGCAGAGCTGGCACAGTGATGGTGGTGATCTCACACTGTATACAGATGTAGCAGAGCTGGCACAGTCATGGTGGTGATCTCACACTGTATAGAGATGTAGCAGAGCTGGCACAGTGATGGTAGTGATCTCACACTGTATACAGATGTAGCAGAGCTGGCACAGTGATGGTGGTGATCTCACACTATATAGAGATGTAACAGAGCTGGCATAGTGATGGTAGTGATCTCACACTATATACAGATGTAGCAGAGCTGACACAGTGATGGTGGTGATCTCACACTATATACAGATGTAGAAGAGCTGACACAGTGATGGTGGTGATCTCACACTATATACAGATGTAGCAGAGCTGACACAGTGATGGTGGTGATCTCACACTATATAGAGATGTAGCAGAGCTGACACAGTGATGGTAGTGATCTCACACTGTATACAGATGTAGCAGAGCTGGCACAGTGATGGTGGTGATCTCACACTATATACAGATGTAGCAGAGCTGACACAGTGATGGTGGTGATCTCACACTATATAGAGATGTAGCAGAGCTGACACAGTGATGGTAGTGATCTCACACTGTATACAGATGTAGCAGAGCTGGCACAGTGATGGTGGTGATCTCACACTATATAGAGATGTAACAGAGCTGGCATAGTGATGGTAGTGATCTCACACTATATACAGATGTAGCAGAGCTGGCACAGTGATGGTGGTGATCTCACACTATATACAGATGTAGCAGAGCTGACACAGTGATGGTGGTGATCTCACACTATATAGAGATGTAGCAGAGCTGACACAGTGATGGTAGTGATCTCACACTGTATACAGATGTAGCAGAGCTGGCACAGTGATGGTGGTGATCTCACACTATATAGAGATGTAACAGAGCTGGCATAGTGATGGTAGTGATCTCACACTATATACAGATGTAGAAGAGCTGACACAGTGATGGTGGTGATCTCACACTATATACAGATGTAGCAGAGCTGACACAGTGATGGTGGTGATCTCACACTATATAGAGATGTAGCAGAGCTGACACAGTGATGGTGGTGATCTCACACTATATACAGATGTAGAAGAGCTGACACAGTGATGGTGGTGATCTCACATTGTATACAGATGTAGCAGAGCTGACACAGTGATGGTGGTGATCTCACATTGTATACAGATGTAGCAGAGCTGACACAGTGATGGTGGTGATCTCACATTGTATACAGATATAGCAGAGCTGGCAGAGTGATGGTGGTGATTTCACACTATATACAGATGTAGCAGAGCTGGCACAGTGATGGTGGTGATTTCACACTATATACAGATGTAGCAGAGCTGGCACAGTGATGGTGGTGATCTCACACTATATGCAGATGTAGCAGAGCTGGCACAGTGATGGTGGTGATTTCACACTATATACAGATGTAGCAGAGCTGGCAGAGTGATGGTGGTGATCTATCACTGTATACAGGTGTAGCAGAGCTGGCACAGTGATGGTGGTGATCTATCACTGTATACAGATGTAGCAGAGCTGACACAGTGATGGTGGTGATCTCACACTATATACAGATGTAGCAGAGCTGGCTGGCACAGTGATGGTGGTGATCTCACACTGTATACAGATATAGCAGAGCTGGCACAGTGATGGTGGTGATCTATCACTGTATACAGATGTAACAGAGCTGGCACAGTGATTGTGGTGATCTCACACTGTATACAGATGTAGCAGAGCTGGCACAGTGATTGTGGTGATCTCACACTGTATACAGATGTAGCAGAGCTGGCACAGTGATGGTGGTGACTTCACACTGTATACAGATGTAGCAGAGCTGGCACAGTGAAGGTGGTGATCTCACACTATACAGATGTAGCAGAGCTGGCACAGTGATGGTGGTGATCTCACACTATACAGATGTAGCAGAGCTGGCACAGTGATGGTGGTGATCTCACACTATACAGATGTAGCAGAGCTGGCACAGTGATGGTGGTGATCTCACACTATATACAGATGTAGCAGAGCTGGCACAGTGATGGTGGTGATCTCACACTATATAGAGATCTAGCAGAGCTGGCACAGTGATGGTGGTGATCTCACACTATATACAAATGTAGCAGAGCTGACACAGTGATGGTGGTGATCTCACACTGTATAGAGATGTAGCAAAGCTGGCATAGTGATGGTAGTGATCTCACACTATATACAGATGTAGCAGAGCTGGCATAGTGATGGTGATGATCTCACACTGTATACAGATGTAGCAGAGCTGGCACAGTGATGGTGGTGATCTCACACTATATACAGATGTAGCAGAGCTGGCACAGTGATGGTGGTGATCTCACACTATATAGAGATCTAGCAGAGCTGGCACAGTGATGGTGGTGATCTCACACTATATACAAATGTAGCAGAGCTGACACAGTGATGGTGGTGATCTCACACTGTATAGAGATGTAGCAGAGCTGGCATAGTGATGGTAGTGATCTCACACTATATACAGATGTAGCAGAGCTGGCATAGTGATGGTAGTGATCTCACACTATATACAGATGTAGCAGAGCTGACACAGTGATGGTGGTGATCTCACACTATATACAGATGTAGCAGAGCTGGCACAGTGATGGTGGTGATCTCACACTATATACAGATGTAGCAGAGCTGACATAGTGATGGTGGTGATCTCACATTGTATACAGATGTAGCAGAGCTGACACAGTGATGGTGGTGATCTCACATTGTATACAGATGTAGCAGAGCTGACACAGTGATGGTGGTGATCTCACATTGTATACAGATATAGCAGAGCTGGCAGAGTGATGGTGGTGATTTCACACTATATACAGATGTAGCAGAGCTGGCACAGTGATGGTGGTGATCTCACACTATATACAGATGTAGCAGAGCTGGCACAGTGATGGTGGTGATTTCACACTATATACAGATGTAGCAGAGCTGGCAGAGTGATGGTGGTGATCTCACACTATATACAGATGTAGCAGAGCTGGCAGAGTGATGGTGGTGATCTATCACTGTATACAGGTGTAGCAGAGCTGGCACAGTGATGGTGGTGATCTCACACTATATACAGATGTAGCAGAGCTGGCTGGCACAGTGATGGTGGTGATCTCACACTGTATACAGGTGTAACAGAGCTGGCACAGTGATGGTGGTGATCTCACACTGTATACAGATGTAGCAGAGCTGGCACAGTGATGGTGGTGACTTCACACTGTATACAGATGTAGCAGAGCTGGCACAGTGATGGTGTTGATCTCACACTATATATAGATGTAGCAGAGCTGGCACAGTGAAGGTGGTGATCTCACACTATACAGATGTAGCAGAGCTGGCACAGTGATGATGGTGATCTCACACTATACAGATGTAGCAGAGCTGGCACAGTGATGGTGGTGATCTCACACTATATACAGGTGTAACAGAGCTGGCATAGTGATGGTGGTGATCTTACACTGTATACAGGTGTAGCAGAGCTGGCACAGTGATGGTGGTGATCTCACACTATACAGATGTAGCAGAGCTGGCACAGTGATGATGGTGATCTCACACTATACAGATGTAGCAGAGCTGGCACAGTGATGGTGGTGATCTCACACTATATACAGATGTAGCAGAGCTGGCACAGTGATGATGGTGATCTCACACTGTATACAGGTGTAGCAGAGCTGGCACAGTGATGGTGGTGATCTCACACTATATACAGGTGTAACAGAGCTGGCATAGTGATGGTGGTGATCTCACACTGTATACAGGTGTAGCAGAGCTGGCACAGTGATGGTGGTGATCTCACAATGTATACAGGTGTAACAGAGCTGGCACAGTGATGGTGGTGATCTCACACTATATACAGGTGTAACAGAGCTGGCATAGTGATGGTGGTGATCTCACACTGTATACAGGTGTAGCAGAGCTGGCACAGTGATGGTGGTGATCTCACAATGTATACAGGTGTAGCAGAGCTGGCACAGTGATGGTGGTGATCTCACACTATATACAGATGTAGCAGAGCTGGCATAGTGATGGTGGTGATCTCACAATGTATACAGGTGTAGCAGAGCTGGCACAGTGATGGTGGTGATCTCACACTATATAGAGATGTAACAGAGCTGGCATAGTGATGGTAGTGATCTCACACTATATACAGATGTAGCAGAGCTGACACAGTGATGGTGGTGATCTCACACTATATAGAGATGTAACAGAGCTGGCATAGTGATGGTAGTGATCTCACACTATATACAGGTGTAACAGAGCTGGCACAGTGATGGTGGTGACTTCACACTGTATACAGATGTAGCAGAGCTGGCACAGTGATGGTGGTGATCTCACACTGTATACAGGTGTAGCAGAGCTGGCACAGTGATGGTGGTGATCTCACACTATATAGAGATGTAACAGAGCTGGCATAGTGATGGTAGTGATCTCACACTATATACAGATGTAGCAGAGCTGACACAGTGATGGTGTTGATCTCACACTATATATAGATGTAGCAGAGCTGGCACAGTGAAGGTGGTGATCTCACACTATACAGATGTAGCAGAGCTGGCACAGTGATGGTGGTGATCTCACACTATACAGATGTAGCAGAGCTGGCACAGTGATGGTGGTGATCTCACACTATACAGATGTAGCAGAGCTGGCACAATGATGGTGGTGATCTCATACTATATACAGGTGTAACAGAGCTGGCATAGTGATGGTGGTGATCTCACACTGTATACAGGTGTAGCAGAGCTGGCACAGTGATGGTGGTGATCTCACAATGTATACAGGTGTAACAGAGCTGGCACAGTGATGGTGGTGATCTCACACTGTATACAGGTGTAACAGAGCTGGCACAGTGATGGTGGTGACTTCACACTGTATACAGATGTAGCAGAGCTGGCACAGTGATGGTGTTGATCTCACACTATATATAGATGTAGCAGAGCTGGCACAGTGAAGGTGGTGATCTCACACTATACAGATGTAGCAGAGCTGGCACAGTGATGGTGGTGATCTCACACTATACAGATGTAGCAGAGCTGGCACAGTGATGGTGGTGATCTCACACTATATACAGATGTAGCAGAGCTGGCACAGTGATGGTGGTGATCTCACACTGTATACAGGTGTAGCAGAGCTGGCACAGTGATGGTGGTGATCTCACAATGTATACAGGTGTAACAGAGCTGGCACAGTGATGGTGGTGATCTCACACTGTATACAGGTGTAACAGAGCTGGCACAGTGATGGTGGTGACTTCACACTGTATACAGATGTAGCAGAGCTGGCACAGTGATGGTGGTGATCTCACACTGTATACAGATGTAGCAGAGCTGGCACAGTGATGGTGGTGATCTCACACTATATAGAGATGTAACAGAGCTGGCATAGTGATGGTAGTGATCTCACACTATATACAGATGTAGCAGAGCTGACACAGTGATGGTGTTGATCTCACACTATATATAGATGTAGCAGAGCTGGCACAGTGAAGGTGGTGATCTCACACTATACAGATGTAGCAGAGCTGGCACAGTGATGGTGGTGATCTCACACTATACAGATGTAGCAGAGCTGGCACAGTGATGGTGGTGATCTCACACTATATACAGATGTAGCAGAGCTGGCACAATGATGGTGGTGATCTCATACTATATACAGATGTAGCAGAGCTGGCACAGTGATGGTGGTGATCTCACACTGTATACAGGTGTAGCAGAGCTGGCACAGTGATGGTGGTGATCTCACACTATATACAGGTGTAACAGAGCTGGCACAGTGATGGTGGTGATCTCACACTGTATACAGGTGTAACAGAGCTGGCACAGTGATGGTGGTGATCTCATACTATATACAGATGTAGCAGAGCTGGCACAGTGATGGTGGTGATCTCACACTGTATACAGGTGTAACAGAGCTGGCACAGTGATGGTGGTGATCTCACACTGTATACAGGTGTAACAGAGCTGGCACAGTGATGGTGGTGATCTCACACTGTATACAGATGTAGCAGAGCTGGCACAGTGATGGTGATCTCACACTGTATACAGGTGTAGCAGAGCTGGCACAGTGATGGTGATCTCACACTGTATAGAGATGTAACAGAGCTGGCACAGTGATGGTGGTGATCTCACACTGTATACAGATGTAGCAGAGCTGGCACAGTGATGGTGATCTCACACTGTATACAGGTGTAGCAGAGCTGGCACAGTGATGGTGGTGATCTCACACTGTATACAGGTGTAGCAGAGCTGGCACAGTGATGGTGGTGATCTCACACTGTATACAGGTGTAACAGAGCTGGCACAATGATGGTGGTGATCTCACACTGTATAGAGATGTAGCAGAGCTGGCACAGTGATGGTTGTGATCTCACACTGTATACAGGTGTAACAGAGCTGGCACAGTGATGGTGGTGATCTCACACTGTATACAGGTGTAGCAGAGCTGGCACAGTGATGGTGGTGATCTCACACTGTATACAGGTGTAGCAGAACTGGCACAGTGATGGTGATCTCACACTGTATACAGATGTAGCAGAGCTGACACAGTGATGGTGGTGATCTCACACTGTATAGATGTAGCAGAGCTGGCACAGTGATGGTGGTGATCTCACACTGTATACAGGTGTAACAGAGCTGGCACAGTGATGGTGGTGATCTCACACTGTATACAGGTGTAGCAGAGCTGGCACAGTGATGGTGGTGATCTCACACTGTATACAGGTGTAGCAGAACTGGCACAGTGATGGTGGTGATCTCACACTGTATACAGATGTAGCAGAGCTGACACAGTGATGGTGGTGATCTCACACTGTATACAGGTGTAGCAGAGCTGGCACAGTGATGGTGGTGATCTCACACTATATACAAATGTACAGAGCCGAATTTGTCATTGAACTCTGAGCACTTACAGGGTGAGGTTTCACATTAATAACATATGGAATGGTGCCATGTGATAATCTCCGCTGTGCCCGCCCTGACAGCTCTGCTATAATGTGCCACTTGTGGCTGTGCAGTATTCTGAGCCCTTGGTTTGTGTCTGGCACTGGGTATGGTGTGCGCGCTGTGCCCCCCGGTCCTCTATGACCTCTATGTGCTGTGTGACTGTCCTCTCTACACGTGGTGCCATGGGCCGGGGGTATATTTATGACCAGGCGGAATTTGCATTCACTGACGCTGTAATTTATGGCAGTATCTCATTTTCTACATTAGGGGATTGGGACCTTCGTCATTGACCTGACAGCGAAGATGTAGAAGGATCTTGTATAGGAAAGTGAGAGATAATGTGATGATGAAGCGTCCCGTGCCATCCTGTGCCATCCCACCCCATGCCATCCCGTGCCATCCCATGCCATCCCATCCTGTGCCATCCCAAGCCATGAGGTGCCATCCCGTGCCATACCGTGCCATCCCATCCTGTGCCATCCCAAGCATCCTGTGCCATCCCATCCTGTGCCATACCAAGCAATCCCGTGCCATCCCATCCTGTGCCATCCCAAGCATCCTGTGCCATCCCATCCTGTGCCATACCAAGCAATCCCGTGCCATCCCATCCTGTACCATCCCGTGCCATCCCATCCCATCCTGTGCCATCCCATGCCATCCCATCCTGTGCCATCCCAAGCCATCCCGTGCCTTCCCATCCTGTGCCATCAAATGCTATCCTGTGCCATCCCTTGTCATCCCATCCCATCCTGTGCTATCCCAAGCCATCCTTTGCCATCCCATCCCGTGCCATCCCAAGCAATCCCGTGCCATCCCAAACCATCCCATGCCACCCCAAGCCATCCCATGCCATCCCATCCTGTGCCATCCCAAGCCATTCCGTGCCATCCCATCCCATGCCATCCCAAACCATCCCGTGCCTTTCCATCCTGTGCCATCCCATGTCATACTGTGCCATCCCATGTGATCCCAAGCCATCCTGTGCAATCCCATCCTGTGCCATCCCAAGCCATCCCATCCTGTGCCATCCCAAGCAATCCCGTGCCATCCCAAACCATCCCGTGCCACCCCAAGCCATCCCGTGCCATCCCATCCTGTGCCATCCCAAGCCATCCCGTGCCATCCCATCCCATGCCATCCCAAACCATCCCGTGCCTTTCCATCCTGTGCCATCCCATGTCATACTGTGCCATCCCATGTGATCCCAAGCCATCCTGTGCAATCCCATCCTGTGCCATCCCAAGCCATCCCATCCTGTGCCATCCCAAGCAATCCCGTGCCAGCCCAAGCCATCCTGTGCCATCTCATCCTGTGCCATCTCATCCTCTGCCATCCTGTGCTATCCCAAGCCAACCCGAGCCATCCCATCCTGTGTCATCCCGTTCCATCCCATGCCATCCCAAGCCATCCCTTCCTCTGCCATCCCTTGTCATCCTGTGCCATCCCATCTCGTGCCACGGCTCCTGGTGAATGGGTGGTAGGTTATGGTCATTAGCCAGATCTGATTGGTCTGCAGATATTACCCAATAACGCTTTACTCCACAACGAACCCTCCCTCTGGATCTCACAGAGAAGGGGGTGAAAATTAACCCTCAATGAGCTGATTGGATATTGGTAAAAGATACGTGGACAGATCATGGATGTTCAGTGTCAATGGATTGATTTCTGATGATTGGATGGATGAGATGGAAATACGTGGTAGGGGTTACCCCTCGCTCACGTGGCTTCAATTCTGAAATTTTGCACTCCAAAGATTTTTTTTTTACTAAACCATGGGAGTGCTGCTTATTTTTGCATTTGTATCGAGAGGGGTCATGAGGCTTTGTACTGAGTCAAATAGATAGATAATAGATAGATACTAGATAGATAGATATATGATAGATAGATAGATAGATAATAGATGATAGATAATAGATGATAGATAATAGATGATAGATGATAGATAATAGATGATAGATGATAGATAATAGATAGATAGATAATAGATGATAGATAATAGATGATAGATAATAGATGATAGATAATAGATTGTTAGATAATAGATAGATGATAGATAATAGATAGATGATAGATAATAGATGATAGATAGATAGATAATAGATGATAGATAGATAATAGATAGATGATAGATAGATAGATGGATAGATAGATAATAGATAGATAATAGATGATAGATAGATAGATAATAGATAGATGATAGATAATAGATGATAGATAGATAGATAATAGATAGATGATAGATAATAGATAGATGATAGATAATAGATGATAGATAATAGATGATAGATAGATAGATAGATAGATAATAGATGATAGATAATAGATAGATTGATAGATAATAGATAGATAGATAATATATAGATAGATAATAGATGATAGATAATAGATAGATAATAGATAGATGATAGATAATAGATAGATAGATAGATGATAGATAGATAATAGATTGATAGATAATAGATAGATAGATAATAGATAGATGATAGATTGATGATAGATAATATATAGATAATAGATGATAGATAGATAATTAGATGGATATATGGATAGATAGAGACAAGCATATCATAAAAAATCAGCAGATGGTGCCAGCCCACAGGTTGTAAACCAACAACCATAATATAGAGAAATCCAAAAAAGAGTAATAAAAAGCAAAAAGTGCAAAAGTTTATTAGCCCATGTGAAAAAAAACAGGATAGATAATAGATATAGATAGATTTGATAGATAATAGATAGATATGATGTATTTAGTTCTGCCATTCATAGCTATCTCTGTGTAGTGGTTGCTTTGTCATCTATATACTGCACACTGTATATGCCGTGGTGAGTGATGGCAGTGCCTGTGTTTCTGGTGGTCTGTGCCCCCTGAGTGGGTCCCGTATTGCGCAGCCTCTGGTATATGTGGAGTCATCGCTTACATGAGAGATTTCCATGCTGTATCCAGACGCTCAGTGATTTGCAGAGAATTATAATTGGATGTTCAGGGAGACGCGGGTGAGCGGAGTGATGTGATATAACCGCGCAGTCACTGGAAGCCCCGTACATGAACGAGGACGGTGCGGAGTCAGAGTTTGGAGACTTCGTCTTTTGGGACCGATTGATAATTTATGTCATTAGTTGTTTCCTGAGACTGACGGGATCCAGCAATGATCTGGATACAACTCACTGCCTGATGTAAGAAGCCATGGTGGTAGAATCTCGCTATAATCCCACTAACAAGTGTCGGGGTAGAAACTAATACTACAAAATCCCAGATACATTTGTTATAATAAATATGAAGTAACGAACCCCTTTAAGGAGGACCTGTCACTGCTCATATATATGTATTTTTTCTACCTGGTATAAACGCCGCTGTTCTCCTGAATCCGACGATGTTTTTCTTTTGTTCCTGCGCCTCTCCGTTCCCGAGATATGGCCTCCTCTTTTCCATTTGTAAATTTAATCTTATTAGCTAGTGGGCGTGGCATTCAAGGTGTCTACCTGAGGACCGCACCCACTTGGCTAAAAGACTGGATTAATGTAAGGGGAAGAAGGGGCCATATCTCAGGAACAGAGAGGCGCAGGAACAAAAGAAAAACATCGCCGGATTCAGGAGAACAGCGGCATTTACACCAGATTAAAAAAATAACATATTTATGGTAATTGCCTGGTCTTCTTTAAGTAGATGAAAAATTTCTAAGATTAGGTTGTCAGATTATATTGGGGGTTTATACTGCAAAAACGATTAAATCAAATTATTTATTGCTTATATTGGATGTTTCATTAGTTTGGTGGCACAGATGGGAGTAGAAACCAAGAGCCAACCAAAAATGGAAGAAGATTGAGTTGGGCCACCTGGAACGAAGGTTTAGGGGCCTTCACTCTAACCATGAAAGACTTGACATTTACATTAAATAGGGTATTACTTGACCAAAGAGGATCTGATGAGCTGCAAACCAGCAAATTACCTATGTTTCATTTTTTACTATTCCTAGCCATAAAATTCTCATTTTTTATATAGAGCAGTACCACTTCTGTCCAGCAGGTGATGCTACACTGTAGAACTTTCCCATGGAATGCCCATCAGCAGCACACAGGTGACACAGCTCACAATGCACTTATTGCTGTATTTGCTGCTCATCTGTTTGGTTTTGTCTTTCTAGAAGCAAAGTGGTGACTTTAATCACTGATTTGTCATAGATGGCAAATGCATAGTCAGAAATAGATCTGGTTTTGTAGATCGGGATAAAGCTTTTATATGATTCTTAAAATATCTGTTAGATATTTCTCAGACATTCTGTCAGAAGATGCATTTACATGATATTCCCCTTTAAATGCACATTATATTTATAGAGAGCAATGTCATTTTATTTAACTGTATGTAAGATATGGTTTGTGCAATTGCCCATAAAGAGATCACTTAGTGCCCAGATCTGTTTTCTGTCTCTTCCCAAATATTATTTTTAGCTTTGGCCTTTTTAAAATTCTATTCTCATCTATTGAAACATAAGTCTATTTGTTCAGTGTAACAGTCTCCAAAAATAGTATATAGTGTTTGTTTATAGAAGCGTATAGCCTGGAAATGTATCTATCTATTATCTATCTATCTATCTATTATCTATCTATCTATCTATCTATCATCTATCTATCTATCTATTATCTATCTATTATCTATCATCTATCTATCTATCTATTATCTATCTATTATCTATCTATCTATCTATCTATCTATTATCTATCTATCATCTATCTATTATCTATCTATTATCTATCTATCTATCTATCTATTATCTATCTATTATCTATCTATCTATCTATCATCTATCTATCTATTATCTATCTATTATCTATCATCTATCTATCTATTATCTATCTATCTATTATCTATGTATATATCTATCTATCTATCTATCTATTATCTATCTATCTATTATCTATCTATCTATCTATTATCTATGTATATATCTATCTATTATCTATCTATTATCTATCTATTATCTATCTATCTATCATCTATCTATTATCTATCTATTATCTATCTATCTATCTATCTATTATCTATCTATCATCTATCTATCTATCTATCTATCATCTATCTGTCTATCTATCTATCTATTATCTATCTATCTATCTATCATCTATCATCCATCTATCTATCTATCATCTATCTATCTATTATCTATCTATTATCTATCATCTATCTATCTATTATCTATCTATCTATTATCTATCTATCTATTATCTATGTATATATCTATCTATCTATCTAACTATCTATTATCTATCTATTATCTATCTATTGTATCTTTCTATCTATTATCTATCTATTATCTATCTATCTATCTATCTATCTCTGAATCTATCTATTATCTACAGTATCTATCTATCTATTATCTATCTATTATATCTATCTATCTATCTATTATCTATCTATCATCTATCTATTATCTATCATCTATTATCTATCTATCTATTATCTATCTATTATCTATCTATATATCTATTATATATCATCTATCTATTATCTATCTATTATATATATATCATCTATCTATTATCTATCTCTCCATCTCTTTATCTCTCTATGTAGTACCCGCTCTGACATATATTTCTCTGCACTTATCTATTATCTATCTATCTATCTATCTATCTATCTATCTATCATGTATCTGTCTACTATCTATCTATCTATTATCTATCTATTATCTATCTATCTATTATCTATCATCTATCTATCATCTATCTATCTATTATCTATCATCTATCATGTATCTGTCTATTATCTATCTATTATCTATCTATTATCTATCTATCTATCTATCTATCATCTATCTATTATCTATCATCTATCTATCTATTATCTATCTATCTATTATCTATCATCTATCTATTATCTATCTATCTATTATCTATCATCTATCTATCTATTATCTATCTAGTATCTATCATCTATCTATCATCTATCTATCCATCTATCTATCTATCATGTATCTATCTCTCCATCTCTCTATGTAGTATCTATCTATCTATCATGTATCTGTCTATTATCTATCTATTATCTATCTATTATCTATCTATCATGTATCTGTCTATCATCTATCTATCTATCTATCTATTATCTATCATCTATCTATCATCTATCTATTATCTATCTATTATCTATCTATTATCTATCTATCATGTATCTGTCTATTATCTATCTATTATCTATCTATCTATCTATTATCTATCTATTATCTATCTATTATCTATCATCTATCTATCATCTATCTATTATCTATCTATTATCTATCATCTATCATCTATCCATCTATCATCTATCTATCCATCTATCTATCCATCTATCTATCTATCATGTATCTATCTCTCCATCTCTCTATGTAGTATCTATCTATCTATTATCTATCTATTATCTATCTATTATCTATCTATTATCTATCATCTATCAATCTATCTATCTATCTATCCATCTATCTATCTATCATCTATCTATCTCTCCATCTCTCTATGTAGTATCTATCTATCATCTATCTATCTATTATCTATCTATTATCTAGTATCTATCATCTATCTATCATCTATCTATCATCTATCTATCCATCTATCTATCTATCATGTATCTATCTCTCCATCTCTCTATGTAGTATCTATCTATCTATCATGTATCTGTCTATTATCTATCTATTATCTATCTATTATCTATCTATCATGTATCTGTCTATCATCTATCTATCTATCTATTATCTATCATCTATCTATCATCTATCTATTATCTATCTATTATCTATCTATCATGTATCTGTCTATTATCTATCTATTATCTATCTATTATCTATCTATCATCTATCTATCATCTATCTATTATCTATCTATTACCTATCATCTATCATCTATCCATCTATCATCTATCTATCCATCTATCTATCCATCTATCTATCTATCATGTATCTATCTCTCCATCTCTCTATGTAGTATCTATCTATCTATTATCTATCTATTATCTATCTATTATCTATCTATCATCTATCTATTATCTATCTATTATCTATCATCTATCAATCTATCTATCTATCTATCTATCCATCTATCTATCTATCATCTATCTATCTCTCCATCTCTCTATGTAGTATCTATCTATCATCTATCTATCTATTATCTATCTATTATCTAGTATCTATCATCTATCTATCATCTATCTATCATCTATCTATCCATCTATCTATCTATCATGTATCTATCTCTCCATCTCTCTATGTAGTATCTATCTATCTATCTATCTATTATCTATCTATTATCTATCTATTATCTATCTATCATCTATCTATTATCTATGATCTATCTATCATCTATCTATCCATCTATCTATCTATCTATCATGTATCTATCTCTCCATCTCTCTATGTAGTACCTGCTCTGACATATATTTCTCTGCACTTTACCTTTCTCAGCTTGTTGTTGCACACAGAGATTAAGAAAATAATCGGTGAATGACTTAATGATTTTGGTTGAATATCCGCATTTCCGCTAATTGCTTTGCAAATTAAAATGTAGATTTTTTGCTAACTCTAGTTTAATCAGGAGAACCTAGCTCCGAGGTATTCGGTGTTACTAGATATTCTGTTTCGGGGTCCGTGACCTATCTACGTGGCGAGTAATACCCATGTTGATTGTTGATGCCTCGTACATTCACCTCCGGCATAATTCTGAGGTAATATATATTGGGGTGTGATTTACCCTCAGTCACTAGATATCTGCATATGACTATTCCTCGATAGTCTCCTGTTATTGGGATTGCTCCTTTCTTGTTAGTCTGCTGTTTATGGATCCTATATTCTGTGTGTGGAGCAGTAGGCAGTGAATCTGAGAGTCTGTTCCTCAGGACTGGTGGCATCTCAGTGGCTTGTCCGTATGGGCATCTGTGACTTCTCTATTCAGAACCACCACAAATCAATCAATGCAACATCAGACATAGCCTAAATATAAGAGTGGCGCCATTTCTGGAGGAAAGGAACCAACGTTCTTTAGTCTTCTACATCCCACTTATTTGGATAATTTTCACCCTAGAGCAAAGTGTATACTTTTTATTTCAGACTTTTTATTTCAGACCCTAGGCATTAGAAATGAACAGTTTGATTTGTGTCACCTTGGTCCAACATTTTGTTCAGTCCCCCTTGGCAGTGGGTCTTCACTTCTGTACCCGTCATCCTCGGTCCAGCATCCTGGGTGACCAGGGACTCACTAGGCTCCTCAACGCCATGGCATTACATGATGCCTAGGGACTGAGTCTCACGTGACGTCATGATGTTGCAAGGCTGAAAAAATGCCAGAGGTGACCAGGATGCCAGGCTGAGGATGACGGGCTCATAAGTGAAGACCGACTGCCACAGGGGATAGGATTAGATGCTGGACACAAATCAAATTGCTCATCTCTTGTGCCTAGGGTTTGAAGTGAAGGGGCTATATATTATTGGAAAATACAGATATTTTAGAGGGTTGTCTCAACCGCTCGATAGTTGTTTTGTGTCTTGGGTTAGACTTTTAAGAAGGAGGAAAGTAGAACTAACTAATGTTTTGCTGACTTTGCCTTAAAAAAATTTGAAGGCCTTTTCCACCCGAAATAAAATCTCAAGCAAATATGTCTTCTTATCTCAAAAAGTGCTTAGTTATATCTGTCATGGTGACTACCAATAGGGAGCAGCCCATGGGTGAGGGTTGTTCCTCATGGGTGGAGCAATCTTAAAAAGGGCCGGCTTTTTTCAAATGTATTATAACAGAACCAAAACCAGGAGGAACTAGACCAAAGGAGACTTCCACCTACCCGTTCTCCTAGAAAATAAGAATGGTGCAGCAGCGAAAGTCACATTCACATAGGGGGTTAAGAAAAAACCTGTGAGTTAACAGTAACCTTAAGGTTTTAATGGAAAAATCATGCTCTCATTCGTTCCTGCATGTGACCAGATATGGCTCCTGCACTGTGGTACCCCGCCCTAGAGGAAGCCAAATGGTGAAGAAGGTGTGGGTATTATTATGTAATGATGCATAGAAAGGGCCCCATTATAAATTCTTCTTTATACATACCGCAGGAATTGAGAACTTATATTTAATGGTGATTTGTAGATTTTTGTAGAAAATACCATTTAAAGGGAACCTGTCTGCACATTTTTACCTGTGGAGGTTGTGGTATGGCTGTATAGCTGATTGTCCCCCAATCAAAATGATACCTTTTTTGTAGAGATCCGATGTGCCAGTCATGAGAAATGTAGTGTAGAAGCTATAATAAAAAAAAAGAGGGTGGAAGTGCACTGGGGGCGTGTCAATGCACTTGGCACCCAGCCTGATTTGCATATAGCTTCTACACCAGATTTCTCATGACTGGCACATTGGATCTCGACAAAAAAGGTATCATTTTTATTGGGGGACAAAGGCCTATTTATCCATACCATTATTTCCATTAAAAAACTGTTGACAGGTTTCCTTTAAAATAATTGTAAAGGTCAGTAGATAAAATTGACACAGGAGCCAGTAAGGGATTTTTTTTGTGTTCTGAGGCTGGAGCGGGTAAGGTGAAGCGAGAAGAGGAGCTTTAATAAAGGAAATAAAGTTATCTAGTAATGTCTCGCGTGAAAGAGAAGAGCAGAAGGAAAATTGCGTACATTTCTCGCTGAGTACGAAGAAAGACAAGACGCCCGTTATTGGCATTTTCCACTTACATTTTCCGCTCTGGTGTAATGTCTTTCTCGTACTTCTTTTAACTCAGCGGCGGCTCTCATGTACCTGCTGCTCTGTTTACATTGCTTATGCTGAGCCTTCCATATAATGGAGCAGTGAGCTAATGCTTGGAGTATACGGAGACAGCTGGGCCCTCTATTACTGTGTCTGGTCTGAATGCGAGGGTCAATAATGCCCGCCTTATCTCCGATCAGCCTCAGTTTTTCTTGGCCATTTTCTTGCCATATTTCCATTGTAGCGGGAAAGGAATAATCTACTGCTAGATAAGATCTCGTAGATAGATAACCTCTTCTTCTCCAGAGAGATGTAGGATGAGATGGAGCTTCCTGGATTTCCGAAAGGGAGATCATCTCCTGCCACCCTTTAACAAGGTTGCCTCTTCAGCCAAACCCATGAATATGAAAAAAAAAAAGAAGTAAAGGAAGTAGGTTTTGCATAAAAGGGCATTTGGATAGTAAATTAAAGGGGCCGTCCAGTTAAAACAAATCATCACTAGTGATGAGTGAGTATGTTCTGTTAACCCTTTCGGCGAGTATACTCGGGCGAGCACCGAGTATTTACAGCTGCTCGGTGTTATGTTTGAATCACTCCCGTGTGCATGATTTGCGACTGTTTGACAGCTTTAATACATGTGAGGAACGCGAAAGAATCAAGCATTCCTCACGTGTATTAAAGCTGTCAAACAGTTGCAAATCATGCACACGGGAGTGATTCAAACATATCACCGAGTACGCTGAAGATACTCGGTACTCGCCGAAAGGGTTAACCGAACATACTCGCTCATCACTAATCATCACCCATCTATAGGACAGATGATCATCTATTGATCGATGGGGGTTCGACCGCTGGATCCTGCACAGATCGTCAGAACAGGGCACTTTTATCCCTGATCTAGGGTAGATCCCTGATCTAGTCTATCCGAACAAAAAAATCGCATGATTTGCATATGTAAATTAGATGATCGCACTCGGCCATGCAAGTTAGTGGGTGCATAAAAAAAAGTCGATTTCCATGGGCTGACAGAATGGGGAAGATTGAGAATTTTTTTTTTTACCATGTTCTCTACATCGAAGAAAATCTGATCACACTCTGATCAAACTCTGATCAGAGTGTGATTACCATAATCGGCCCGATTTTCTTGGATCTGAGAAAATATGGTCGTGTAACCCTATGTTCACACATTGCGTTTTTTTGCTGCGTTTTTAATGCAAATTTATGTAAATTAAAAGCTGCTTTTACAGTACCAGCAAAAGCTATGAGATTTCAGAAATCTCATGCGCACACATTGGTTTGGGTTTTTTCCTGACTTAATTGGAAAATTGCTGCGTTTTTGAAAACTGCAGCATGTCTCTTATTTTAGTGTTTTTTTCAGTTTTTACAGTGTTTTTTCACCCATTGAAAGCAATAAGTAAGTGCAAAAACGCAGCAAAAAAGCAGGTATCAGGTTTTGCTGCATTTTTAGTTAAAAAAAAGCAGGTACAGCAGTATGTGAAACCCATTTATTTTTGTGATTTTCTCAAGTGGTGGTGTCCCCACCTGAGATGGCAGTTAGGATTAGTACAGTTTATTTAAATTAGTGATATGTGTAAACTAAACATTGGCCGACCAAGGTGTGAAATTGAAAAATACCTGTGGCCGACGAAGGTGCGAAATTGAAAAATGCCTGAGCAACTCAATAGTTGACCAAAGTGTGAAAGTAAACAGAGTCTTACAAACCCATTGCTCTGCTAATGTCTTAAGTAAACTATTCCCGACCAGTTCATCTCCCACATGCTGTTACATGTGTAATGTATATTTTTTCATGAACATATGTGTTGCATTAGTGACCTGTGTTCATGCTTCTGTGGTGGAAGCAAAGCTGAATGTTGGGATCTTGAAAAATGCAGCAAAAAAACTCAGCAAAACCTGCTTTTTGTAAGCAGCTTCTTGACTACCAAGAGAACAGGTTTTGCCTGCAGAAAAAACGCAGCAAAAATGCAACGTGTGAACATCGCCTTAGATTGGAGGGTCAGTGCGCTTGCTCAACCGCTGTTCCATGGGGCTGCCGAGTGCTGCTCTCCGCTGCAGCCCCATAGAGAATGAATGGAGCTGTTCTAACAGGGATAAAAGTGCCACGTCAGGGATAAAAATACCCTGTTCTGCCGGTTAGTTCGGGTCCCAGCAATTAGACCCCCGCCGATTAATAATTTTTGTCACCTATCCTCAAAACTTGTTTTAACTAAAGAACCTCTTTCTTTAAAAACTTGAGAGGAGATAATTTGTAGTGTATGTGGGTTATCATGCGGGCGTTTCAGCATGAAGGTAAACTAGGCAGGAGGAGCTGTATAGTTTTATGGGAAAAGATTCAGAATATCTTGTATTTACTTACTGAAATCTCTGCATTTTTTATTCTTTGGAGTCCAGTGGGAGGTCTTATTAAGTGATAGCATTCAAGTAGGACCTCCCACTGGACTCCTAAGATTAGGAAGTTTTAAATTAGTGAAGTACAAGTTATACTTAGTCGTTCCCCATAATTAATCTTCTTTGGTCCTTCTTCTCTAAACCATACTTCCCATGCAGTAATGCAATAGATTCCCTTTAAGGTGAACATGTCACCACCCCTGACATATTGGTTTTAGTAAATGCTTACATTCCTCATGAAATGACAATTCTGGATAATCTTTTATTATAACTTTCTCTTGTACTGTTTCCCTGTTATGCCTCCTAGAAATATATGACAATTTGACAACTGGGCGTTACAGACTCTTTTTAAGTGGGTGTGTCCCTTCGTTGTCAGCACTCATTGGACAATGCCAGACACACCCCCGAGTAGTAAAATCCAGTCCTCGATTTATTTATATATATTTTTAGGAGGAATGGAACAATGTAGAATTGCAACAAAAGATGCTTCAGAAATGTTATTTCATGGGTAATTATGTATTTGGTAAAATGGGAGTGGTGAATTTTTTTGCTCAACAGTTAAGGCATGAAGAGCAGCTGTGGAGCACAAACTTCTGCTTCAAGAAATCCTTACATATGGTATGTTTTCTTTTGCTAGCAATTTCCACCATTGCCTGTCTGGATTGGATGATACACATGCCACTATGTAGTTAGGATTATTTTTAGCTGATTTTTGCCAGAAGCAACATTGCGGCATTTAAGTGGTAGAAGCCATTTAAATTGACTGCTTTGTGCTCCCTTTAATTGGTGCAGTGACTTCAGACTGAAGGGCCTTTATAATAATCGCTTCAAAGGCACATACTGTTTGTGATTTTAATATCAATGAACAATAGGTCCTTTTGTCAAGCATCATTAGTGTCCGAGACCAAAAATTTACATATCAGTTGCCCTGATGTTTTAATTCTTTTTTAATTATGGTTTTGTTTCGAAAAATTTGCTCATAAGGTGCAAAAATAAAAATGTAATCATCCATCTTTATACCCACAACTATAGGCAACTATCACACAAAGCACAGACTACACTCAGGGTTTGTTTGTCGTCTTCATTGATAGAGACATGTAGGTTTCCATAGAAGTTGTATCCAAAAACAACAGGGTATTTATGATTTGAACATTTAAAGAGGACCATTTGCTAGATTTTTTTTTTCCGTTGAACTCAGTACCTTCTCCAATTGGCGCTCCTCCACTGATTCTGGAACAGTTTTTCTTTTTTTTTCTGCGCCCTTCCGTTCCAAAGTTATGCCCCTACGTAATAAAGGTGCAATTTTTCCCTTCCACCAACTGGGTGTGTACTACAGAACTCCTCTGTGGGCACAGCCGTGTTTTGATTGGCCAGCATCAGAGGAGAAAAAGGAAACGCCCACAGAGAATTTCTGTGGTATACGCCCAGTTGGCTGAAGGGAATATTTGCACCATTATTACCCAGGGGGTATATCTTTGGAAAGGAGGGGCGCAGAAGAAAAAGAAAAACTGTTCCAGAATCAGTGGAGCAGCGGCAATTGGAGGAGATACTTAAATTAGAAAAATCTGGTGAAATATCCCTCCTTAAGTTGTTCCTTTTTTTTCACTTTGGTCACATTGAGCATGCCAGGACTGATGTATGTTCGCTGTAGGCCGCGATGACATTAATGTCCTTCTCTCTGCCTTTTATAAGCTACTTAGGAAGTAACTGGTTATAGGTGTCGGCACCATAAAACGTGCGGTTATAGAAAGTAACGAGTCTCCCTGTGCGTAATAACAGCCATATGTTTCCATGAACAGTTAGTGATAAATTAAAAAAAAGAAAAAAACCACCTTTCTCGAAACATTTATTAAAAATCATGAAATCATTTATTCTACATAGGAGATTTTTGGACCCCTTTGTCATTAAAAGATCGCTGCCAGAAGAAGTAAACAGAGGGTAAAAAAATATATATATTTTTTTTATTGAAATAAAAAATGCTACTTTTTTCCAAAGTAGTCAGTTTTCTTCATTAAGCAAAATAGGTGGGGGGACCTGTTTTAGTGTTTCTCTACTCTGATTAATACATAGGAGATCCCTTCTTAATTCCCTCCGTAGGCCTTATGGAGTTGAGCTAGTCAAAAAGCACAGTACCTTTAAAGAGGTTGGCCTCTTCTCTTTTATTAATGGACTATCCTAAGGATAGGCCATCAATATCTGATTGGCGGGTATGCGACACGCGGCATCCCCACCAATAAATGATTACCGGCTCTGGCCGTAACCAGAAGTTGTCAGATGCTACCGAAACACAGCAGCTCCATCAAAACTATAGTGGCCGCGGCCAGTACTGCAGATCCACGCCCTATTCAAATCAATAGGGAGCGAATGTGCAGTACCCCCACATGGCCACTATCAGTAGACGGAGCAGCTCCATAACTAAGCTTTCTGGCACTGAGAACAGCTGATTGGTGGTGGTGTTGGGTGTCGCACCCCCACTGGTCAGACATTGATGACTTATTCTAAGTATAAGGGATCAATGTTAAAGTAATGGACAACCTCTTTAAAAGGCAGGTAGGATCCACCACTAACTATAAAATAAAGCCTTAGGGCTCATTCAGCCGTCCGAGTGCTATACGTGGTTTTTACGGATAGCCCTCCCATTCATATGTCCGGGATTATTCTTGGACCGAGCGGTCAATGGAAAATCTCGTACGTGATAAAAAAAGATGTCTGAATGAGGAGTGCTCAACCAAAAATGGGGGGCAGTCACCACCTCCAAACTGATGCTACAAAAAAAAATTACCAGCACCTCCAAACAGAAGGAAGCAAATGTGAACAGGTGCGTATGTAGTGACTGCAATTTTTGAGATACAAGAAAGTGCAGCAGCACACTGTGTGCGCCAGGATATGTGCATACAGTGAATATATGAAAGCTGTATAGACTATATTGTCCTGTCTTGATCATGGAGAAGCCAACAATCTAGTAATCTCCAATCGTTGTCCCTTCTACAACTCAAAAATGGCCCCATTCGAATATTATAGTATTACTATTACTATTCTAGTATTCTGCTTTCCCATGATCGATTGGCTCAACATTCATTTTGTGAAGTTTCCCTAGCCGAGTCCACTCCCTACTTTTTCCGGTATCATCGGCGCAGGCTGCCAACTGCTATCTGTACTAAGTGGCTAAAGGCATCGAGTATAAATGGTCATGTCATCGCGGCGGAGACAGACAGTTGATGTTCTGGAGATGATGGGGGAGAGAAGGTCCTTATCGAGGTCCTTGGGGATTCCTTGTCACTCAGATACTTAAGCTTCGAGCTGTTCCACTTATCTGCACTGCTACACAGGGAGATGTAGAAGTCTCCGGCAGATAGAGCATGCAAGTAAATCACGGAGAAGCATCTCGTGGGGGCGGTCAATCCTTAACCGTGGACCGATGTGGTCTGTCACATGCTATCATGCAGCATTTTGTCAAAACAGGTTGGAGCATAATTGCTTTTAATCCTTATGATGTCATCAGTCAATGATGTCATACCAACTGGTTAGTAACCCAAGTCCCCACCAAATTTTTGTTATGGCTTTAGCTGTCAACGACGGTAAGAATTTTTGGGTTAATGGAAATGCACTTTTTCAGTTCTTCATTTAAAACATCTTGCAGAAAAGGACGTATCGCTCTGACAGGCTGGAGAAGTTTGCGACGCATGCTGGTTTTGTTATACATTTATGACTAGCTGAGCTGAATCTGCTCCATGCGTTGCATGCTGAGTGCTCGTACCTAGTGATCAGAGTTAAACAGGAAAGTTGTTTCTGTACTGAGAGCTCCGGGATGCATTAATATTCCTCAAAATAGACAAGTGAAAGACACCTTCCAAGTAGGATGTGTGACTTGAATGCAGAGAGACGGAATAGACAGCATAGCCTTGTCACTTTTTGGTTTTAGTTATTTCCCCCTTTTCTTTCTCCTTCCTCTAAAATATTTTTTTTTTACCAGCCTTCGGCTCGATCTCGTGTCATTGTGACTTGATGGATGAACGCTCTGTAGGAAGAACGATCTTGTCCAAACCTAGATAGGTCTACCATGGTCTTCTCCACCGTTATCTTGATTGTATCAAATCGGGTTGCTGGTTTTCCTCTTCGCCCTGTTGCTTCTGTTCTTCCGACCATGATGTTCTTCTCCAGTGATTGCTCTCTTCGTATGACCTTGATGTCCTTCTACAGAGATTGCTCTCTTCGTATGACCATGATGTCCTTCTCCAGTGATTGCTCTCTTCGTATGACCATGATGTCCTTCTCCAGTGATTGCTCTCTTCGTATGACCATGATGTCCTTCTCCAGTGATTGCTCTCATGGTATGACCATGATGTCCTTCTCTAGTTATTGCTCTCTTGGTATGACCATGATGTCCTTCTCCAGTGATTGCTCTCTTCGTATGACCATGGTGTCCTTCTCCAGTGATTGCTCTCTTCGTATGACCATGTTGTCCTTCTCCAGTGATTGCTCTCTTCGTATGACCATGATGTCCTTCTCCAGTGATTTCTCTCTTCTTATGACCATGATGTCCTTCTCTAGTGATTGCTCTCTTCGTATGTCTTGGTGTAAAGTAACCAAGTCGTAACGTGGTTTGTAGCTCCGATCCTTACATTTCTCTATATTCATCTTTTCTTAAAGGGCTTGTCCACTATCAGGACAACCCCTTCTTGAACTAAATGTTTGGCCCCAATAAAAGAAAAAAAACCTATACTCACCTCCGGTGCCTGCGACGTTCCCGTGGTGTCAACACTTGCCATCCCGGAGCTCTGCTGCAGTGGAATGACATATGGTGCCCAACGCCCAATCAACGTTGGCCTAGTAGTGGACAACCCCTTTAAAGATCCCCTGTATGAGGCTTTGATGGTCTCCTTACATCCACTTCTTACAGGGACAGGTATGTAACTGCAGCAGCCAATCAGTGGCCAAAACATCGCTGCCATATCTGTGACTGGCTGCAGTGGTCTCATGTCCATACAACCAGAACAGGAAGTATAGAAATCAGGATCAATAACAGAAATTTCACATCTGTCTGCTCCACACACTCGGATTTTCTGCATCTTAGCAGACCGCTTACCAAATGACGTGTAATGTTTAATATCCCGTATACTAAGCTGTATTAGTTGGTGTGAGTAGTATATGTGACTTCATCAGAAAAGAAGAAAGCTTTACAGCCCAAGTCCCGTGATCCACAGCAAAATCTCGGGAAGGAGGCAATTTTGTAAAGATTAGAAAATTGTTCATGATCACTGGCAAAGAAAAGATTGATCCCAGTAAACACCATTCGTCTTTACCCCTATTTTCTCCTTCCATGATTCTAGTTTAGTTGCCTCCCTTCCCTTGATGCTCATTTCGTCCTTCCTTCCTATTATGCTAATTACCATATTCCTTTATTTTTCTCTCCTTACCTCCCTTTGCTTTATTTTTTTTCATTATTTTTTACTTACCTCCCAAGCTCTTTACCTCCTTTTGCTTTATTTTTTCACTCTTCTCTACAATACTTATCTTCCTACCTCTTTACACCCATTTTCTATTTTTTTTCCATTTTTCTTCATTTACTTATCCTTTTACTCCCATTTTCTTCTTCCTTACCTCTCTTTTCTTTACAACCATTTACTCCATCCTTTATTTTTGTCCCTTACTGCTGTTTCCTCCTTCCTTTCTTTTTTCCTTTGTTCCTCTATATGACGCGCCCCCTGGGCCGTGGGGTACTCGGTAGCTGGGCCGGTCGGTGCTGGGGGGGTGTCACAGTGGCGGTGACCCCGTCCGTGACCCAGGGCGGTCAATAAAAAGGGTATTATAGTTTTTATAGTTTAATGTTCGTGACTCCACCTGTGGTATGCGGCTATATGGGGCCGCCGCTGCGGTTCAGATCCTCTGGAGCTGATGGTGACGCAGCAGAGTCGGTTCAGCTCTCCACGGGCAGAGCTTAGCTCCAGGGCAGTGTAGATGGTGACTTGGTAGATGTTGCTGTGCAGGGAATGGAGCAGATAATAATTCTAGGACACAGTGGATTGCAGTCTTGAAGGTTTACTCACAGTTGTTGAACTCCAGGCTACCAGGACTAGGGTAACCTCCCACACCGTCCTGTGTTCACTCAGGGAGGGGTTCAGCAATCCCTCAGGTAATTCAAGAGCACTTAACGGGACCCCGTTCTATGTGCCTTCCTCGGTCATTCTCCTGCGCTGGCTCTCACCCTCCTGCCCTGCGCCTCGCAACCAGTGTCCCAAGCTGGTAACCTCAAATTTTGGCGGGCAACCTGCAGTCCCCTGAATCCTATGTGGCTACCTTTTTTAGCGATGTAGTTGCGGTGGTGAGCAGCTGCACCCTGAAAGTGCAGTAGCCTCCGGTTTCTAGCTGAGCCTTGTAGTTCTCCACTAGTTAGGGGTCAGTCCCCTTTGCGGCCTGATTCCTCCACGTCCTTGTAGATTCGGGCGCACGGGTGGCTTCCTGTGCCCCTGGGATCCCCTCACTTCTGGAGCCTTCCCTCTGCTCCCTTCCTTGTCCTGACAGTCCTCCTGGGCCTCTCACTCTATGCCCGCTCCTCTGAGCAGAGCTCTTACAAAGCTCCTGCTCCACTCCTTCTCCTCAGGCTGTCTTCTCTGACTGGACTGACTGCCTACTTCTAGATGGTTCCCCTTTTTATACTCCTACTGAAGTGCTCCCCTGTACTGCTTCCTCCACCCACACCCACTACATGGTTCCACCCTCCAGCTAGGGACCAGGGACTGTGCTCTCCCTTAGGAGCAATCTTGCCCTTCCCTACTGAAGTGGAGTGTGTTGGATGTGGGTGTGTGGGTTCTGGCCAGCACTCCCGCCTTACCGGAGAGTGGGATACCACACTTCTGGGTGAGATGCAGTACCTCTGTGGCGACTGAACCCGCAGGGGCGCCACATATACCTCCACTGTCTTTACATTTCGTTGCTTTCTTCTTTCCATCCTTCTTTTTCTCTTTTTCTCCTTGTTGTAGTAATTTTTTACATTTCCCATCCTTCCTAATTCCTTTAATTCTCAAACAAGACTCTCAAGAATAAGAGAGTTTATACGACCAGAGTTTTTCAGAAAAAATACTTTATTTAAACATTACATATTAAACTATTATGGTGCTGCAAAAAGAGGGTACAGCTAACTCATATATAATTCAACAGAAGTATATGTCAGAGATATAATAGTCCAGCGTCATTGAAGTGCATACGAGGTATATCAAAAGTAAGCGTTGGGCTATGGATAATGTATGTCCTTCAACCATAATAAAGAATCCAGTCAATATTGTAATATAGCAGGTTAAAGTGAACAGTGCATAGTGCATAATAAGTCATGTAAACATTCACAACCTTGTTGGACTCATAGATAGCCCGTCGATTTATAACAGCACATTCATGTGCCTATAGATCTATTAATCACTCTGACATTAGGACTATGTCTGGCATTCAGACCCTAATATAAGGTTCCACCTCTGTCAAAAATTCATCTGGCTAATAGCCATACCTCCACATATTAATCAAGAGTACCTACCTGTGGAGGTGAATGAGTGTCGCTCGTGCCCTCGCCCCCCTAATTCCTTGTCTTTTTATTTTTCAGCCTTTCTCTATCTCATTGCCCTTTTCAATTTTATTTTATCCACAAGTTCATCTTTTTTACTTCCAACTCGTCTCAACCCAAAAGAAAATAATCAAATTGTGCCGAAATTGAAAACGTAATTAGTGCAAAAAGTAATAAATATTCAGGACTGACTTGAAAGAGGTTAACATTAGTGATGAGTGAGCATGCTCGCTACTGCTCGGTGCTCGCCCGAGCATCTCACTGCTCAAGATGCTCGGCGCTCGCCGAATATTTCCGGGGTTGCTCGGGCGGATGCTTGGGTCCCCTCCCTGCATGTTTGGCATCAACATGCAGGGATTGGCTGCCACTCATTGTAATGCCGCAGCCATGTTGGTTGTAGCATTACAGTGATTGGCTGGCCGCACAGCGTCATCAGGTCTATATCAGACCTGACGCCGCCATGCTCATCACAGTCACTCCGGATCAGACAGTGTAGGGAGAGCTGCTGCTGCGTCAGGGAGAGATTTGCTTGTGTATTAAGTAGTGTTGGGAGAAAAACCGTACATCACACATATCCATCTTAACAAACAGTCCTTCTGAGGACTAATCCATCTGCAGAGATATCAGGCAGGCAGTGTATATAGGCAGGCAGGCAGGGTATATAGCAGACTGCAGTGCATATAGCACAAGAGGCTCCATTCCAGTTCTGTCTTCTGCTGCTGTTAGATATTTCTATACAAAGGCCCAGGTCTCAGGGGCCAGGAATACTTTTTTTTGGATTTTAATCCTCATTATTTGCTTAAAGCAATCCAGAGAACACTGTTTTTCTGCGCCATTTGCTTGTTGGCACTGCAGAATACAGCCAGGTCCTTTCCATATTACAGCGCTAGAAATCCAGCTATTTAAAACTGTGTTTTCTCCGTCACACGGATCACATATACGTTTTCAGAAAATACTGCCATTTCTGGCCTCCATTAAAAATTTTCTTTAGTGTGTCATTGAAGCTATTCACCGCAGTTTGCTGTTCAAACTACTTACCTACAGGCCAGGTATTTAAAACTGTTTTCTCCGTCACACGGATCACATATAAGTTCGCTCCAAATTCAGTGATTTGTAGTGAGCGTGGAAGATATTGCCCTCCATTTAAAATGAGCAAGGCACGTGGCAAGGGACGGGGAACTGGATGTTATGGTAATGGTGCATGCAGAGGCCGAGGACAAGGCCGCGGGCAAGCTGAAATTGTGCCACAACAAACACCCACATCTTCTCGCCCGACCTTCCTGTCCCAATTCCTAGGGGAACTCTGCACACCACTATTGAACCCAGAGCAGTGTCAAAAGGTTGTTTGTTGGATAGCAGATAATGCTTCCAGTCACTTAGCCACCACCACCACCACCCTGTCTTCCACACGGTCAAGTCTCAGTAGCCGTGAGTCTGAACCGCATATTCCTCACCCTGATCCTCCTTCCTCCCACCATGCTGAGTGCCTGGAGACAACTGTTCCCACACTTGGACACTCTGAAGAGCTGTTCACTTTTCCATTTATAGATTCGGGCCTCTTGCCCAGTCCACTTGAAGCGGGGCAAGAGGAGATCGCGTGTAGCGATGCCCAAATATTTGAGCAGACACGGTCACATGAAGGCGACGGTGGGAAAGTGTCACAAGAGGTGGACGATGATGAGACACAATTGCCAGAAAGTCAGGAGGAGGACCAGGGTGTGGAAGTGGAAAATGAGGTGGTGGATGATATAGTAACTGACCCAACCTAGCAGGAGGACATGCAGAGCGAGGACAGCAGCACTCAGGGGGAGGGAGGCAGAGCACCCCAACAGGCAGGAAGAAGCAGTGTGGTGGCCGCAGACAGAAGGCATGCAACCATTCCCCATGACACCAACACGAAGGAAGTTGACAGTAAAACTGTTAAGTCTTCCCGAGTCTGGTTGTTTTTTAAAGACTCTGCCGATAACCCCAAAAAGGCCATTTGCAACACCTGCCAGGCCAGCAACAGCAGGGGTGGCAAACCGACCAGCCTGACCACCACCAGCATGATCAGGCCCATGGTAGCAAAGCACCCGACTTTGTGGGCCGAATCCAGGAACAGTGTCTGCAGGTGGCACCATTGCTTCTTCCACTGTTGTGCATGCAAGCCCTGCATGCATGCCCTGTCCATGGTGCATGCGAAGATGGCTCCTGCCCTGCACATGTTGCGCACTCTCAAGTAGCAGCATCAGGAAGCACGTCCATGTCCTTGTCCCAGCGCAGCGTTCAGTTGTCCATACCCCAGTACTTGGAACGCAAGCGCAAATATGCAGCCAACGCCCCACAGTCCACACTACTAAATTCTCACATTTCACGACTGCTTGCGCTCGAAATGTTGCCTTTTAGGCTCGTGGAGACGGAAGCATTCCGCAACCTGAGAGCGGCTGCCGTCCCTCGGTACTCGGTCCCCAGTCGTCCCCGCATTACACAAGCACGTGTCCCAAAACATTAGCCGTGCCCTCAACAACGCAGTTACCGGGAAAGTCCACCTAACCACGGACACGTGGACAAGTGCTTGTGGGCTGGGACGGTACATCTCGCTGATGGCACACTGGATTAACGTAGTGAAAGCCGGGACCCAGCGGACCTTGGGACGGAACACGTCCTCCCGATGCCAAGGATTGCGGGTCCTAGGTCAGTCAGGGTTGCCCCCACGGTCTACAGCTCCTGCACCTCATCCTCCTCAGCCTCCTCCTCCTCTTCAGCCTCCATCTCCGAAATGACCACATCAGTCACAAGCTGGAAGCACTGCAGCACTGCCTCGGCCAAGCGGCAACAGGCTGTGCTGAAGCTAATATGCTTAGGTGGCAAACCGGACAATGTTGAAGAGTTGTGGACAGCTCTGAAAGAGCAGGCAGATCTGTGGCTCACATCGCTGAACCTACACCCAGGCATGGTCATGTGTGACAATGGCCGGAACCTGGCGGCGGCTCTGAGGCGAGGCGAGCTCACACACGTACCATGCCTGGCCCATGTGCTTAACCTCATGGTTCAGCGGTTTCTCAAATCCTACCCGGAGCTGCCAGATCTGCTTGTTAAAGTATGCCGCCTGTGTGCCCATATTAGAAAGTCAGCTACAGCTTCCGCCGCCCTTGCCGTGTTTCAGCAGCGTTTGCAGCTTCCTGCTCACAGACTGGTGTGTGATGTCCCCACGCATTAGAACTCTACACTGCAGGTGTTGGGAAGGATTTGTGAGCAGAAGAGGGCAGTTGTTGAGTACCAGCATAAACAAGGCCATCGGTATTCAGTTCAGACTCCATACAGAAGACCTCAGGAGTGGACATGGATGTCAGACATATGTACCATCCTCCAAAACTTTGAGGACTTCACCAAGATGGTGAGTGGCGGTGACGCCATAATTAGCATCACCATCCCGCTTCTCTGTCTTCTGAAGCGCTCTCTGCTCACAATCAAAGAGGATGCATTGCAGGCGAAGCATGATGAGATGGAGCAAGGAACCATACAGGATGATTACACACAGCCCAGCCTCATCTCATCCCAATGTGGATTGGGTGACAAATACGAAGAGGAGGAGGAGGAAGGACAGTAGCTAGTTTCATGCACTATAGACGGTACTACCTGCACAGCTGTCATACCGTCTGTTTAGTGTGGATGGCCAGAGGACAGAGAGGAGGAGGAGGAGGAGGAGGAGAGCATGGTCAGTCATCCTCTTGGTGAGAACACAGAGGTTTTGCCTGTTAGTAGTCTGGCACGCATGGCTGAGTTTATGTTACACTGCCTTTCCCATGACCCTCGCGTTCTCAAAATTTTGGGTGACAGTCATTACTGGTTGGTGACACTTCTACAGTAGACCCACGCTACAAGGAGAACTTTATATCTCTTATTCCTGAGGTAGACAGGTCTACAGAAATGGGGCTGTACCAGAAGGCCCTTGTTGCGGAACTATTAAAAATATTCCCATCTGAAAACGCTGGCTGCAAAGGGCACACTTCGTTGGACAACCAAGGAGTACAGGCGAGAGAGACACAACTTCAATCCAGCAGAGGCAGGGGAACACTGTCAAAGTTCTGGGAGAGTTTTCTCAGCCCCTCCCATCGCACAGGCCCTGATGTGCGGGGTACTCTCACAAGGAGTTCAAAGTTTGGGAAGATGCTGAGGGAGTACCTTGCCGACCGTACCAACGTCCTCCGTGATTCCTCTGTGCCTTATAATTATTGGGTATCCAAGCTGGATATGTGGAATGAACTGGCTCTCTCTGCCTTGGAGGTCCTGGCCTGCCCTGCCGCCAGCGTTTTATCACAGCGGGTTTTTAGTGCCGCTGGTGGAATTATAACTGATAAGCGCATCCGCCTGTCAACTGAAAATGCTGACAGGCTGACTCTTATTAAAATGAACAAGGGCTGGATTGCGCCAGACTTCTCAACACTACCGAATGATAGCAGCGTAACATAAACTCAAATCCAGTCTTTTCTTGGGAGGTGTATTCCCATGCACCTTTTCACACCCAGACATGGGTATACGCTTCCTGATTTTGGCTATTTGCTCTTGTCCTCCTCCTTCTCCTCATCCTCCACCACCATATCACCAGGGTGACCGTGGTCCGTGATGCAACACCCACATTATTTTTTTAAAGGGTGTTTATGATGCTCGTAAAAAAAAAAAATTATACAGTATGTTCATGTATACCCCCCAAGGGGTAAATGTTTGTTAGCCCATACACTTAGTGTGTAACGGGTCTGGGAGGTGGAACCTCTGAGCAACTATACAAGGGGGCAGTCCTTGTAAGGAAGCGGGTGGCTCCCAGGGAAGACGGGCAGGTAGTCACGGCAAGTGACAGGGACAGTCTCTGGGTAGAAGGGCAGGTAGTCACGGCAAGTGACAGGGACAGTCTCTGGGTAGAAGGGCAGGTAGTCACGGTAAGTGACAGGGACAGTCTCTGGGTAGAAGGGCAGCAGACAGGTGGCTGGTGAGCGCTCCCAGGTGAGCGGGCGATAGTCTCTGGACAGGCAGGTGGTCACGGCAAGTGACGGCAGAACCTCCAGGTAGACTAGCAGACAGGTAGCAGGTGGACGCTCCCAGGTGAGCGGGCAAGAGTCTCTGGACAGGCAGGTGGTCACGGCAAGTGACGGCAGAGCCTCCAGGTAGGCTAGCAGGCAGGTAGCAGGTGAGCGCTCCCAGGTGAGCGGGCAGGCTGGTCCATAGACAGACTGACAGGTGTCGGAAGGCAGACCGTCGGACCGCAGGCTTGCAAGCAGGTAAGCGGATATCAGGCAGGTATCAAGCAGGAAACTGGCAGGTGACTGGCAGGTAACAAGGCAGGAATCTGGCAGGTGACTGGCAGGTAACAAGCAGGAATCTGGCAGGTGACTGGCAGGTAACTAGCAGGAATCTGGCAGGTGACTGGCAGGTAACTGGTAACGGGACCTGAGGGCTGAAGCAGAGTGAAGGCTTTGCAACAACATTGCTCGGGCACCTCCATTTTGGAGGAGGTGCCTTATATATGGTGAGGTCTTCCGGCCATTGGCCGGGGACTCCTTAGTGTTAGAACCTTGCTGTTAGGTTTTTTATCCTTTGCTGGTCACATGACCTTGTTGGCCTATTTAATCCTGCTCCGCCCTTCTGGCTTTGCTGGACTTCATTGTATATCTACTTTCTAGCTAGCCTGTGCTCTGTATCTAACTCTGTTAGTTTGCTTGGTCTACGGACCTCTAGGTTCTATCTATTTTGTTTGTTCGTCTGTCTGCTGCTATTTCTGTTAGGAGGTGTCCCATATTCCTCCCAGTCCTTAGTACTTGTAGGGATTCCCTCCCCAAATCTATAGGTCTCCGTACAGACTAGATTAGGACTTTAGCAGGTCTGATCGCAGGATCAGGTTCCCTGTTACATCGTAGGGATTCAGCTGAGTCTTATAGTAGGGACAGATCTCCTCTCTTTCCTTAGCTTTGGTAGCAGAACATAACAGTAAGTCCAGCCTGTAAATTCTCTAAGGAAAGATTTTTTTTTGTTCCATCATGGTGTCGGTTCAGGATTTGGCTAAACACCTGCAGGGACTCTCTCTGGAAGTGGCCGAGCTCCGTCAGCACGTGAGTAACTGTCCTGGAGCATATTTCTTGGAGCCTAAGGTATGTTTGCCGGATTTATTTTTTGGTGAACATCGAGAATTTTTTTCATTTAAAAATGCTTGCTTATTGTATTTTCGTTTGAGACCCAAGTCCTCTGGGGATGAATCCCAGCGCGTAGGGTTCATAATGTCACTTTTGCGCAAAGAGCCTCAGGAGTGGGCCTTTTCTTTGCAACCTAGTGATACATGCTTCAGATCACTGGATAGTTTTTTTTCTGCTTTAGGACTATTATATGATGATCCTGACCGTGTGGCATCAGCTGAGACTGAGTTGAGACGTTTAAAACAAGGATCAGGTAATATGGAAAAATATTGTACACATTTTCGTCGTTGGTCCACTCAAACAGGGTGGAACGATTCTGCTCTGAAAAGTCTATTTCTTGCTGGGCTCAGTGAAAAGGTTAAAGACCTGCTAATTGCTTATCCTACACCTGAGGATTTGCAACAGGCTATGCAATTAGCTATACGGGTGGACAGAAGACTGCGTGCTAGGGTTAATGAGAGCAAATCCTCTGCTATGTCAGTTTCTGGTTATGATAATGTGTGTACTAACAGTGGTGAACCGATGGAGATTGGATCGGTGGCACCTCGCTCTCAAGAAAAACACCGTCGTTTTTCAGAAGGCTTGTGTTTCTATTGTGGAAAATCTGGTCATTTGATTAAAGGCTGTGAGCTTCGTATGAAGAAAGAAAAAAAAATGGTCAGTCATGCCCGTATTGCCTGTTTAAATTCCAAGGGTATATTTTTAGCTGCTTCCACGATTGCTCAGGAAAAATTAATGGAATTTCGGGTGTTTGTTGATTGCGGGTCTACACTGAATGTTATTGATGGGGGATTCGTGGAAAAACTCAATTTAAAACCTGAACCTTTATCATCCCCCATTGCTGTGGTTTCTGTGGATGGCTCCCCTTTGAAGAATATTACTCTCAAGGTCAGTGAATTTCCTCTCACTATTAATGGTGTTCACCATGAGAAATTGGATTTGGTAGTGTTGAATAACTTGCCTTCTCCAGTAATATTGGGTTTGCCCTGGTTAAAATTTCACAATCCTGTACTGGATTGGTCTACCAGTGAAATTAAATCCTGGAGCCATAAATGTTATGACAAGTGTTGTAACGGGCGTATTGCAGCTTTGGATAGGGGAGAATTGCCTGTTCCTATTCAGGATTTTTGGAGAGTTTTTTCTGAGAAAGAATCGCAGGTTTTGCCTCCCCATAGAGACTATGATTGTTCTATTGAATTTGTCCCTGGAGCGACTCTTCCTAAAAGTCGTTTATTTAACCTTACTATTCCTGAGAGGAAGGCTTTGGAGGAATACATACAGACAAGTTTGGCCGCCGGTCACATTAGGCCCTCTAAGTCTCCTGTGGCGGTTGGATTTTTTTTTGTAAAAAAAAAGGACGGCGGTTTACGTCCTTGTCTGGATTTTCGTGAGATTAACAAAATTACGGTACGCAATCCTTACCCACTGCCATTGATTCCTGATCTGTTTAACCAGTTATTGGGGGCCAAGTGGTTCTCTAAAATTGACCTTAAGGGGGCATACAATCTGTTGCGCATGAAGGAGGGTGATGAATGGAAGACTGCTTTTAACACTCCTGTGGGTCATTTTGAGAATCTGGTTATGCCTTTTGGTCTTACTAATGCTCCTGCATTTTTTCAGAATCTGATTAATGACATCCTTAGACCTTTGATCGGTAAAAATGTGGTTGTGTATTTGGATGACATTTTGATTTATTCGCCAGATCTGGAGTCTCATTGGCGGAGCGTGCGTGAGGTATTACAGTTATTAATGGACAATTCGCTTTTTGCTAAGCTGGAGAAATGTGAGTTCGCTGTACAGAGAATTAGTTTTTTGGGCTACATTATCTCCAGCAAAGGTTTTGAGATGGATCCGGTTAAGGTTCAGGCTGTGCAGGAATGGCCTAGGCCTATTGGTTTGAAATCAATACAGAGGTTTTTGGGTTTCGCCAATTACTATAGAAAATTCATAAAAAATTTTTCTAGTATTGTCAAACCTCTGACTGATCTCACCAGGAAAGGTGCTGATGCGGTTCAGTGGTCTTCTGAGGCCATTGAAGCTTTTGTGTATCTCAAGGAGAGGTTCACCTCTGCTCCCATCCTCATGCAGCCTGATGTTACTAGGCCGTTTTTGGTTGAGGTTGATGCTTCCTCTGTGGGGGTTGGCGCAGTATTGTCTCAGGATAACGGGGATGGATTACATCCCTGTGCATTTTTTTCAAAAAAATTTTCGGAGACTGAATTGAATTACGATATTGGTAATCGGGAATTATTGGCTATTAAACTCGCATTTGAACACTGGCGCCACTTCTTGGAAGGTGCGGAATTTCCCGTTCAGGTTCTTACGGATCATAAAAATCTGATATATCTTGACGCTGCCAAGCGCCTGAATGCCCGTCAGGCTAGGTGGGCACTGTTTTTCTCGCGGTTTAATTTCTCCGTTACTTACATCCCTGGTATTAAGAATGTTAAGGCGGATGCCTTGTCTCGCAGTTTTTCTCCCATAGTCGGTGCTGAGAAAGAGGAAAACATTTTACAAGAAGGTGTTGTGATAGCTGCTTTAGACTCCGTTTTGGAAGATGAGATTCTTAAAGCTCAGGAGAATGCCCCATCTAACACTCCTCATGGGAGGTTGTTTGTGCCTGGGACCTTTAGGAGAGATTTGTTTGTTGAGTGTCACGAATCTCGGTTGGCAGGTCATCCCGGAATCTCTGAGACCAAGAGACTGGTGGGTCGCAGTTTTTGGTGGCCTGGATGGCAGAAGGAAGTCATTAAGTGGGTGCGCCAATGTACTATATGTGCTAGATCTAAGTCCTCACATACTCCTGCTGCGGGGTTGCTTTGTCCTTTGGAGGTCCCCAGTGCTCCTTGGACACATTTGGCTATGGACTTTATAACTGACCTTCCCCCCTCTGAGGGTTTTACTGTCATCTGGGTGGTCGTGGACCGTTTTAGCAAGATGTGTCACTTGGTTCCCTTCGTCAAACTGCCCTGCGCTAAAACTCTCGCTAAGGCCTTTGTCAAGGAAATTGTCAGACTTCATGGCGTTCCTACTGACATTGTTTCTGATAGGGGTCCTCAGTTCGTGGCTCGTTTTTGGCGTGCCTTTTGTGACAGGTTGGGAATTCATTTGTCGTTTTCGTCCGGATATCATCCTGAATCTAATGGCCAGACAGAAAGGAAAAACCAGGATGTTGAGCAGTTCTTGCGTTGTTTTGTGGCAGACAATCAAGAGGGGTGGTCTGAGTTTCTGCCACTTGCCGAATTTGCTCTGAACAATCATACATCTTCTTCTGCTGGTTGTTCGCCTTTTTTTTGTTGTTCTGGGAGACATCCGTCGTTTGGGTCGTTCTCCAAGTTGGGATCTGCCGTGCCTGAGGAGGAGAATTTTTCCGGTGATTTGGAAAGAGTTTGGACGGATGTGCGTGGTAATCTTCAGGAGGCCAACAGAAAATCTAAAGACTACTTTGATAGGAAACGACAGGAGGTTTTGTTCGCTGTTGGTGACATGGTTTGGTTGTCCTCTAGGAATCTGCGGTTGAGGATTCCTTCTAAGAAATTGGGTCCCAAGTTTGTAGGGCCCTTTAAGGTGCTTCAGGTTGTCAACCAATCTGCTGTTAGGTTGGAGGTTCCTACCTCCTGGAGAATTAATCCGGTCTTTCATGTCTCTCTGTTAAAAAAAGCTGTTGTGTCGGATGGTGACGCCTCTGCCTCTGTTCCTCCGGTGGTGGAGGACGGGGAATATGAAATTTCTCGCATCCTTGACTCTAGACGGTATAGAGGTAGTTTGCAGTATCTTGTGGCCTGGAAAGGTTTCGGACCCGAGGATAACTCTTGGGTGAGGTCAGATGATGTTTCCGCGTCCAGACTTATCAGAGCGTTTCACAGGAGATTTCCTGATAAGCCTGGTCCTAGGGGATCCGGAGGATCCTCTTAGAAGGGGGGGTACTGTTAGAACCTTGCTGTTAGGTTTTTTATCCTTTGCTGGTCACATGACCTTGTTGGCCTATTTAATCCTGCTCCGCCCTTCTGGCTTTGCTGGACTTCATTGTATATCTACTTTCTAGCTAGCCTGTGCTCTGTATCTAACTCTGTTAGTTTGCTTGGTCTACGGACCTCTAGGTTCTATCTATTTTGTTTGTTCGTCTGTCTGCTGCTATTTCTGTTAGGAGGTGTCCCATATTCCTCCCATTCTGGCTTTGCTGGACTTCATTGTATATCTACTTTCTAGCTAGCCTGTGCTCTGTATCTAACTCTGTTAGTTTGCTTGGTCTACGGACCTCTAGGTTCTATCTATTTTGTTTGTTCGTCTGTCTGCTGCTATTTCTGTTAGGAGGTGTCCCATATTCCTCCCAGTCCTTAGTACTTGTAGGGATTCCCTCCCCAAATCTATAGGTCTCCGTACAGACTAGATTAGGACTTTAGCAGGTCTGATCGCAGGATCAGGTTCCCTGTTACATCGTAGGGATTCAGCTGAGTCTTATAGTAGGGACAGATCTCCTCTCTTTCCTTAGCTTTGGTAGCAGAACATAACACTTAGGACGGTGCACGCGGCCCCTTTAAGAGAGGAGGAGCGCGCGCGCGCCCTAAGCACAGTGGCCGGGAAACAGCGCGCGCTGCCAGCAGAGCGGGAGGCGGACGCCGGGCCCGGAGCGGAGAGGTGAGGGGAACAGCGTCCCTGCCTATCAGGAGGCAGGGACGCCGACGCTACATAGTGCATTGGCATTACAAGTATAGGAGGCCTGCTCCTTTCTAATGGGAACATTTTTTTATGAGGACCTCCTCCACGTCTCTTCCAAGAGGCATTGAAGTGCCTCCAAATTTTTGGCAGCCATTGCATTCACTGCATAGGCCAACACTATGGGAGACTTTCTCCTTTCTAATGGGAATTTGTCGTTACTGTGGCCCTGCTCTATGTGTCTTTAAATTGTTAGTGGGGTTTTTCCAAAAATTGTTCAGCTATTAGAATCACTGCATACCCTATAACTGTATAGCAGACCCTCTCCTTTCTAATGGGAATTTGTCGTTATTGTTGCCCTGCTCTATGATTCTTTCAGAGTCCCTCCATCATCAATGAAACAGGATGTGTCTTGCCAGATAAGATTGTGAAATGTTAAAATGACATTTCCCAGTGAATGCATTTGCCTTAAAAAATAACTTAAAAAAAAAAAATAAATAACTTTCTTTAGTATAAAAAGTCGCCAATGTAACCCCAATGTAATCACATTGTTCAGCTCCTGCACCTCCTCCTCCATCTCTGAAATGACCACATCAGTCACAAGCTGAAAGCACTGCAGCACTGCCTTGGCCAAGCGGCAACAGGCTATGCTGAAGATAACATGCTTAATGCTTAGGTGACAAACCGCCCAGCACTGCAGAGTTGTTGAAAGCTGTAACACAGCAGCCTGATCTGTGGCTCTCACCGCTGAACATACAGCCACGCATGGTCGTGTGTGACAATGGGCGGAACCTGGTGACGGAGAAATGACAGCCGGGGTAGATACGGTTTCCCTCTATGCCAGTCCTTTCACCGAGCTAAAGAATATGGCTATGGTGAAATACAACTCCCACTGAGAAGCTGTTTTAGATTGAAAAACATTGTGCCCACCAGAGGATTTGATTCTGAGGGCTCACCTTTCTCCCCCTCTCAAGAGTCCCATAGCAGCTGCAAAGTTATCGCTATCATGAACTCTCCTGATGTAGAAGCCAGGGCACACCAGAGGATTCTCTTGTGGGACCATCCTACCCTGCCGAGAAGCAGTCCTGGCTAAGTAAAGTGTGTGGGAAGGTTCCCGGACACTCTATGGCTGCTTTTTTACTGAGGTGGAAACCCACGCAAACATGGGGAGAACATACAAAGTCCTTGCAGATGTTGTCCTTGCTGGGATTTGAACCCAAGATCCCAGCGCTGCAAGGCTTCAATGCTAACCACTGATCCAATGTGCTGCCGTTCATCATCTAATATCTAACAGGCTGGAGAAACTTGCACCTACTGCCACTCTATCTTCAGCTCCTTTGTGAGAAACTAATGTATTTGGGCAGCCACTCAGTCTACCAAATAAAATTCCTGAGAAGGAAATTGGGGATGGCTTCGCTACTGTTACTGGGGGCAGTGCTAATACCATGGCGTCGTACCATAGTTTACTGGAAATATTCCAGGTTGGTAGGAGGCAAGCAAATTCCCACAGAAAGGTACCAGCAGTAATGTTCAGGGACCCGCACTTGTAGAAGGCGGAGACAACACCGGGAGAAATAGTGACGGCTGGGGACCGAGTATGGACACGAGGCATGAGGCATGAGGTTGTGAAAAGCTTCCGCCTCCACGAGCCTAAAAGGCCAAATTTCAGGTGCAAGCAGCTGCCCAGAAATCTTGCAGTTTAGTATTGCAGCCTGTGGGTGGGTGGCTGGCTGCATACTTGCGCTTGCATTCCAAGTAACAGAAAACTAAGCAGATGGTGACCTCTATCATCATCATGGCCTCACCTCGGCACTGTGAACTCTCCTGAAGGAGAAGCCAGGGCCCACCGGAGGAGTCTCTGGTTTTCTTGTGGGTCCGTCCAACCCTGCCGAGAAGCAGCCCTGGCTAAGAAAAGTGTGGGGGAAGGTTCCCGGACACTGTATGGCTGTTTTTTTTAATGTGGATCGGACGTGCTTATGCATGTTATTTCTCAAACTGGATTGCAGATCAGGACATTGCCCAACTCTGTAGTCATGAAATTAAATGCGCAAAGAAAGATGTTTGTGTGTCAAAGAACCACTGACCAGTGCGAGTTGATGTTGGACGGGCTGCCATTGCTTCTGCAACAAGCTGCATTAGAGGACTTCCTGGGAGAAATTACACCCAGAGTAGATACGGTTTCCCTCTATGCCAGTCCTTTCACCAAGCTAAATACAACACAGCAAAAAAAGCTGTGGACTGGCTCCGTACCGTCCCTGGCCACATTCACCTGTCCACGTGTTTGTGGTTAGGCGGTCCTTCCCAGTAAGTGCACTGGGGAGGGCACGAGTAATGTTGTGGCACCCATGCTTGTGGAAGGCGGAGACGACACCGGGAGAAACAGTGGCGGCTGGGGACCGAGTATGGACTCCCAGCCGCCACCGGCATGAGGTTGTGAAAAGCTTCTGCCTCCACGAGCCTAAAAAGCCACATTTCAAGTGAAAGCAGCTTTAGAGGACTTCCTGGGAGAAATAACAGCTGGGTAGATATGGTTTCCCAAGTCCTTTCACCAAGCTAAAGAATATGGCTGTATTGAAATACAACTCAGCAAAAAAAGCTGTGGACTGTATCCGTACTGTCCCTGGCCACATTCACCTGTCCACATGTTTGTGGTTAGGCGGTCCTTCTCAGTAAGTGCACTGGGGAGGGCACGGATAATGTTGTTGGACCCGTGCTTGTGGAAGGCGGAGATGACACCGGTAGAAACAGTGGCGGCTGGAGATCGAGTATGGACACCTGGCCGCCACCTACATGAGGTTATTAAAAGCTTCCGCCTCCACGAGCCTAAAAGGCCACATTTCAAGTGCAAGCAGCTGTCAAAAATTTGGCAGTATAGTATTGCAGCCTGTGGGTTGGTGGGTGGCTGGCTGCATATTTGCGCTTGCATTCCAAGGAATGGGGTAAGGACAACTGAACGCTGTACTGGGACAAGGACGTGGACGGTGATTGTTGCAAGTCTGCAACGACAGGTGCATGGCGGGAGGCATCTTCGCATGCGCCAAGGATCACTTATGATGGGCACACTTTTAGGCAGTGACCTGGGAGTCAGAAATGCTTCTAGAGGTCTTCCCCATGCTGTTCCCATGTCTTTTCAGCACTATATGCATGTGTCTGATGATGTGTCACATACCACATGGCCGGATAAGGTTGTAAGATGTTAAAATGACATTCCCTGGTGAATGCATTTGTCTTGGTTGAAAGCAATGCAATAGTGCAAAAACCCATCAAAAACTCTACGTGTGAACATAGCCCAAGGTGTGGAGGAGTATTTTTGTTTTTGGTTATTTATTTTGCCTTATATACAAGTCATTACCCTGGAAAGGATGTTCCTTAACATATTTCCAAGGAAAATCCATTTTGGTTTTGTGTTTGTATGTTTTATTGTGAGTCCGTAAAAGTGGCATAATACTCTGACCACGTTGCTGACAGCAGTGATCTGGGAGTTAGAGATGCTTCCAGGGGTCTTCCCCATGCTGTTCCCATGTTATTTGAGCACTGTTCCCATCGATTTGGGCAATTTTTAGGCCCTCTACAGACCGCCGGGGGGAACAGCCTGAAAAATGCTTGAGTTTCCCATAGACTTATGACGCGCCACCTGGGCCTGTGTTGTGCAGGGGAACCCGGGACCGGGCCTGTTGTAGAATGCTGGGGGTTGTAGTCTCCGTGTGGCGGTGACCCGGTCCGTGCCCAGGGTGGTCAAACCAGTGGCAGTCTTAATGTATAGCAAATGTCCGACTACGCCACCCGTGGATTGCGGTCAGTGGGGACCGCCGCTGCGCTGCCGACCGCTGAGGCTGATGTTGTTTGCGCAGCCGAGTATGGGATAACTCCCCACGGGAGAAGTATTGCCTCAGGGCAGCTAATGTGAGAGATGATGGGAGTGATGGTGTGAGGGTCCCAGTGCTAATAGTGCTGGTTCGGCAAGGAATCACAGAGACGTGAGGTGCAGTTCAGGGTCTTTACTGATGGTACAAGGCAGACCGTCCCAGGAGTACTGGCTAGTATAAGGGGCCTGGTCAGTCTGCGAGCAAGCAGGAGTTCCCCTGGCCAGGCGGAGTTGTAGGTCTCCCCGTTTATCTGCACTCTTCCTGGCTACCTTGCTGTCAGCGGTTACAAGTAGCCCACGTCCCTGAGTATACCGTGTGGTGCTCACCCGTATGGCTGGTGACTTGGGGCCTTCTGTTAGCCTCCGCTCCTGGATGGCGGCGCTGGTCCCTTCTTTGTGACTGAGCCTCCGGGCTTCTATGGCCAGAGGACCTGGAATCCCCTGCCGGTTGGTTTCTGCTGCTGGGTATATATCAGTCCCCACAGCCTCGGACTCCTGTGTCCAGTTTTAGTAACTTCAGCCAGGGCGAGCTATATCTCTGCTCACAGCCCCTGGCCTTCTGCCTCTGCTCCTACAGAGCTCCTGTTGTCACTTTCCCTCTCCAGGCTCTGACTGCTCTGCTTGTTCTGCAGGCTCTGTCTAACCTAATCCCGCCCCAGACCCAGTTTATAAGGGCAGATTGCTCCCCTCCCAGGTCTGGGTGGGCTGTGTTGCATGCTTAGGGCTCCTGACCAGAGAAACCTCCCACTTGCTCTCAGACATAATATCTCTATTACTGTGGCAACCAGACCCCTGGGGTGTCACATTCCCCCCCTAGTAAATTTTAGTAATCCGGGACTAAACACATTTTTAAAACATAATAACAGGGTATAAACAATAATACGATAACATATTTACAAGAAGCTTTAGTTCTTTAAAGGTCACGGCGTGTCCGCAACCGGGTGTCCATATCACCCAAGGTGAAGTTTTTGAAACAAGAGGGTGTCCATGTCACCCAAGGTGAAACTTTAAGCGAAGTAGGGGACCTGTCCAAAGCAAACCCCTTGCGTTGGCCTTTGGCGTGGCTGCAAGGGTAGACTAACTACTTTGGGCTGCAAGGAGGCCACGCCAGACAGGTTTTCTCTTCCGCGGCCGTCTTCACAAGAGGCACCAAGGTGCAGCTATCTACAAAACTGTTCCGGTTATCCAGCGTCCATAACCTGTTAGTCCATAAAAATCTGCAGGGTAACTGAGAAACATAATTAATAACAGGCAACAAACATAAACCATAAACAGTTAGCAGATAAATTCACAGTGCATTAGTTTAGATTCTCCAGCGAGCGGGCATCTGACCTCTAGTGACTCTAGTGGACCTACGGAGCTCACTAACTGGTTCTGCACTACAGGGTGTAGGAGGTGTTATGGGTAGTGTTGAGCCACCCCCGTAGTGTTCGAGTTCGGTTCGGTTCGTCGAACACCCGTGTGTTCGCCGAACTGTTCGTCGAACTGTTCGTCGAACACCTTCGAACACCGTTAAAACCAATGGAAGGCAAACAAAAACACATAGAAACACATAGAAAACACCTTCAAAGGTGTCCAAAAGCTGACAAACTGCTCAGAAGACACAACTAACACATGGAAAAGTGACAAGTACATATAGTCATGCGAAAAGAAAAGAGGTGGAGGAGTAAAAGGAGGGGGAGACACAGATATAGGCATGTCATGCCCTTCTAAAATCCAAAAAGTGAGAAGCCGACACGGCCAGTCCGTTCCTGCCCGTGCCACCTCTGTGTCGCCGGGTTTGTGCCAGAGCCGCGGTGGACCCTGACGGCCAGCTCCCCTATCCCAATACTGGTGCCTGTCCGCCGGTGGGTCGAGGCCCCCCACGGTGGGGGGGGGGGGGTAACATCTGCAGAAGAAAGACCATCTTCCAGCCAAACTAAGATGTCGACTTCTTTTCGTGGACAATGTGATACGATCCCATTCTTACGGACACGCCCATTGCTACAAATTCTAAATGAGGCACAAAAACAGCAGGTGCTTCAACGGATATCAAGTGCTCCTTCAAGTGGGCTCTCCATCACCTCAATTTCAACATCACATATACTCCAGTCCTCAGAGGTGTCACCCCAATCGCACTTGCTTCCTCACAGCTCCCAAGTCTCCAGCTGCCCGTCTGAGTATGGGGTAGCACAGATGGTTGAGTCTGCACAGCTGTTTACTCATACTATAGCCTGGGAAACGGAGGTCTGCTCCAGAGCTTCTGTTAATCCAGATGAGGAAATGATCTGATCTGATGCCCAGAATCTTTATAAGTCGGATCCAGGACCAGATGAAGAAGGTTCTGAGCATAATGTAGACCCTTGTTCCCAAACTGTAACTCCTGTTGGTGGAGATAATGATGAAGACGATGATGAGACTCAAATACCTGATTGGAGCGACAACTTGACTTTTCGGTCAGGGCAGGAAGAGGTTGGCTCTGAGGACGACGGGTGTGTTAACACACAGGGTGATGATGACGAGGTTGGAGATCCCACTTACTGTCAACCCACAGTCAGCCTGTCGATGATGTCAGCAGAGGAGGTGGAGGAGGATGTGACTAGCCCTGGGGATGGGGATGACTCGGTACCCGGGCATTTGCCTGGCCTTGGGGATGTCGCGGTGGTCGGCTCCCTGGCCCGTACCCTGGGGTCTCTCTTTAAAAGGGTGGATAATTGTTAATTTTATAAGAGTTCATGACGCCACCTGTGGTATCTGGTGACAAGCACCAGCGCTGCAGCAGTCCACTGAGGCCGGTGATAAGGCAGCTCGATGGTATAGCTCCCCACAGGTGGACCTAGGTCTCAGGGCAGCGTATGCAGGGGGAATGCAGGACAGGCAAGACCCAGCTGGGTCAGAGCAAGAACGGGAACGGACACGGTAGTCACTTCAGTACCTTTTACTGGTGGAAATTCAGGCACATCCCGGAGCATTGTAGGGTGAAGGGTGCATATCAGGATCCTCCCCAATGAGCGGGTGTAGGGCCTCCTGTTTCTTGCCTCTGCGTAGTAAGTTTCTGACCTGCCTGGAGCTAGGCCTAACTTTGTCTCTGTCCTGCGCTGGCTGACCTTGTGGTAGGGCCTTCTCTTGGAGTTCACGCTCCCAGTATGCGGGGCCTAAGCGTCTCCTGGCTCTGTTACATATCAGCACCTTAGCGATCCTGGGACTTGTAGTTCTCCAGGGATTCCGGTTATGCCTTACTGGGTCATAGAGATACCGGTAAGCTCGGATCCTGTGTCCGGTAAATGCTTCGGGGTGAGCTGGTTAAGCTCCTCTGCCCCTTATGTACTAACTCGCCACTCGCCTTCGGCCTACTCGGGCCCTCACTAGGCTATACACACTAACGGCAGCTTGCCGCGCTTCACTGATCTTACGGCACCGGCACACCTTAAGCTCTATCTGGGCTCCCTGAATCTAGCAAGCAGGAGCCTCGTGCTCCACTGCTGAACTATTAACTGCGTTCTCTAGACTAGACTGAGCTCCACTGCAGACTGACCTCTCTTAGGCTTCTCTACTGCAGGAACTCTTCAGAGGAACTGAACTGCCTAGCTCCACCTTCCCTATTTATATCCCTAACGGGTTCCCTCTGCTGGTCTGAGGTGGAAGGTGGAGATGTGTGAATGTTTATGGGGGCCTCTTGTGGAGGATTCCATCAATGCACTCTTCTAGGATCTGTGATACCAAGCGCAGCGGGGCATCACAGATGCTATTGACGACGAGGTTAGGTTTCGCCTTCCTGAACAGAGACGGAGTACTGGAAGCACGTCAACAACTGCATCCTCAACCACAACTCTGCCTCTGACCACAAGTCGTAGTGGCTCTTCAGGTCACATGGGCTCTAAGCCTTGCATAGCCTGGGCATTTATTCAGATCGATAAGGATGACCCAACTCGTGTTATCTGTAATATTTGTCAGCAAAAGCTAAGTAGAGGCCAAAAAATCCATAGTTTGAGTACTTCATGCATGTACCGTCACATGGATATGAAGCATAAGTTGCAGTGGGAAGCTCACTGTGCTACAATGCGGCCTAGCCGGCTGGGCCAACCACCGTCTGCCCCATCTTGTGCATCCGCAGCCTCTTCATCCTCTGTGACTGGGGGGACAGCAGTCACACATGTTTTTGGACGCAGACCTGCCACCTCTTTACCCGCAACAGCCAGTGTGATTGGCAGGTCGTCAGTTCATTGGGAAGTGGAAACACCTGCTAGTGTTGAGCGCTCTCCGACATCGAGAGCACCACCTTTGGATCAAGGCAACCTAACATGTCCGCCTGCATCTTCCTCACAGACCGGCAGTTTGCCGGGGACACCCTACTCAACACCGTCTAATCACAACAGCCAGCCCTCGGTCCCTCAGATGTGGAAAAGTAAAAGACCATTTCCTCCTAGCCATGAGAAAGCTAAGAGGTTGAATTTCACCATCTGCAAGCTGTTGGCTACAGAAATGCTGCCTTTCCACCTGGAGGACACAGAGGATTTTCAAGACCTTATGTCCGTCACAGTGCCCCAGTACCAGATGCCCAGTCGGCACTACTTCTCAAAGAAAGGTGTGCCTGCGCTCCACTAGCATGTCGCACACAACATCACCGCTTCTTTGAGAAACTCTGTGTGTGACAGGGTGCACTTCACCACAGACACTTGGACGAGAAGGCATGGACAGGGGCGTTACATGTCGCTGACTGGGCACTGGGTAACTATGGTGACAGCAGGACAAGGGGCTGCTGTCCAAGTCTTACCGTCCCGACGAGTTGTGCGTCAATCCTCTTTATCTCGAAGTTCCTCCACTGCTTCTGCCTCCTCAACCTCCTCTCGGTCCTCCACCTGCACACAAAGCCTGTCTGGTAATGCCACCTGCTTTCTAACTGCGCAGAAGGAATCCTGCACACCTCCTTACTATGCTGGCAGCAGGGCTCAACCGCATCAGTGTTTACTTTGAAATGTCTGGGAAATGTGAGTCACACAGCTGAGGAGTTGTGGTCAGCTCTGGAGACCCAGTTTCATGAAAGGTTGTCTCCACTGGACCTGCAACCAGGGAAGGCCATGTGCGACAATGCTGCAAACCTGGGTGCGGCACTTCGCCGGGGCAATGTCACACACGTGCCTTGTATGGCTCACGTGTTGAACCTGGTTGTCCAGCAATTTTTAGCCCACTATCCCGGACTAGATGGCCTTCTGCAGAGGGCACGGTCGCTGTGTGCTCACTTCCGCCGTTCGCATCCCGCAGTTCAACGACTTACATCTCTACAGAAGTCGTTGGGCCTGCCAGTTCACCGGCTGAAATGCGATGTGCCGACACGGTGGAATTCAACTCTGCACATGTTGCAGCGACTGTGGCAGCACCGACAAGCCCTGGTGCAATACGTTCTGACGTATAGCCTGGGCCAACGAGATCCAGAGGTGGGGCAAATCACGCTGCAGGAGTGGTCTCAGATCAGGGACCTATGAAGTTGACGCACCCCCTGGGCCATGGGGTACCCTGAGCCGGGCCGGTAGACGCTGGGGGTTGTAGTCACTGTGGCGGTGACCCAGTGGATTTTATAATGTCTGACTACGCCACCTGTGGAGTGCGGCCAAAGGGGCGTCGCTGCGGAACAGTCCTCTGAAGCTGGTGGTTTTGCAGCAACGGTATTATTACTCACCACAGGAAGAGTGTAGCTTCAGGGCAGTGTGGGTGGATGATGGTGGTTGTAGTGCAGGGAGTCAGTAATGAACACAGAGTCCGTGTGATGCCGTCTCAAGATATTACTCACAGTTGTTGTAGTCCAGATTACAGGTACCAGAGCAATCTCCCCCGTCGTGCTGTGCATACTCAGTGAGGGGCTCAGTCCACCCCCAGATAGCTCCGGAGTACTTAGCAGGACCCCCTTCTGTGTGTCCTTTCTCTGGCCTTCTCCCTGCACCTCACACCCAGTGACACTTCTATCCGGTATCCTCGGGCCTTGGCGGGTGACGTGTGTTCCGTCCCCTGGGTCCTATGTGGCTACCTTCTTAGTGAGACTGGTGTGGACTTTGGCCTGCAGTACATGAAATGCAGCAGCCTCCGGTTTCTAGTTGAGCCTTGCTGTTTCTCCACTAGTTGAGGGACCGGTTCCCCTTATCTGGCCTGACCCCTCTACCTCCTGGTAGCAGCGGGAGTACGGGTGGCCTTCTGCACGGCCCGTAGCCGTAGGGTCCCTTCGGTTCCTGGAGCCTTCCAGCTCCCACTCCTCTCTTCTCTCCTTCAGTCCTGGGCCTCCCAGGCTAGGCCCGCCTCCGGAGCAGAGCTCATGCCTAGTCTCTGCTCCTGTCACTTTTCTTCCTCTGTCTGGCTTGCTCTTTCTAAGATGGCTTCCTATTTATACTCTCCTTGTCATGTGCTCCCCTAAGCTGCTCCCCTAAGCACCCACTACATAGGACCCTCAAACCAGCTAGGGACCTGGGACTGTGCTCTCCCTTAGGAGCAATCTCGCCCTACCCCCACTGCGGGTATGTGTTGGATGCAGGAGTCAGGGTCCCGAGCCATACGCCTTCCTTACCTGAGGGTGAGATACCACACCTCTGGGTGAGATGCAGTAACTCTGTGGCGACTGAACCCTCAGGGGCGCCGCACGCCCTTCTGCACAGTTTTGAAATGGCGACGAAGATGTTTAGTGCTGACGACGATGCCATTATCAGCATGACTATTCCGGTGATTTACATGCTGGAGCACACATTAAACAGAATTCAGAGTCAGGTGGTGGGACAAGAGGAGGTGGAGGAAGTAGAGGAGGAGTCGTATGCGGAAGGGATAACATCTCCAAGGTCCAGACGGTTGGCAGCACCAAGGCGGCAGGCATGGGAGGGTGGGGGAGAGGGATTAACCAGGGCGCATGGTAGAGCCAAACTGTTGAGGAAGGTGCAGGAGCCGAGGAAGAAGTGGAGGACGAACTGGCGATGGGCATGGAAGACTCATCAGATGAGGGAGACCTTGATCACATTTCTGTTGTGCGAGGTTGGAGGGAGAGGGCAGAGGAAGGAAGCATGATTCTTACCTCGCTACCAACACAACAAGGACTTGGTACTTCTGGATGCGCAAGACACATGAGTGCCTTCTTGCTGCACTACCTGCAACATGACCCCCAGATTGTCAGAATTCGAAGTAATCCCGACTACTGGGTTGCCACACTCTTAGATCCCCGGTACAAAAGTATATTTGCCAAAATAATTCCTGCCATAAAAAGGTATTGACGAATGCAGGAGTATCTGCAGACGCTGTTGCAGAATCTTACATGTGCTTTTCCACAAAACACCAGTGGTGCACGTAGTGAATCTCACAGTTCTAACTTGCCAACGGTGGGACTGTCGAGTCTTCATCACTCAAACAGTAACAGTAACACAGTATCTGCTGGTAACAGCAATTTTGTGGAATCGTTTCACCACTTTTTTAGACCATCCTTTGCAAGGCCACAGGAGACAAGAAGTCTGACACATAGTCAATGCCTAGAGAGGATGGTACAGGAGAATCTCCAAGTGAACATCGAAGCCATGACTGTGTCACTGGACCCTTGCTCATTTTGGTATTCCAATCTGGAATAATCGCCGGAGCTCGCCACTCACGCCTTGGAGATCTTGTCATGCCCTGCAGCCAGCGTTCTCTCTGAACGTGTGTTCAGCGCTGCTGGTGGTGTGCTGACAGATAAGCGCACGTGGCTGTCCACTGAGAATGTAGACAGACTCACGTTCATAAAGATGAACAAATCATGGATTCGCAAGGACATTTCTACCCCTGTGTCATCCTTGGGAGACTAAAAGCTTGGGGATTTGGTAAAATCACCTCACCAACCGTTTTAAGCAACAGTGGGGCAATTGATGCCACTTAACCCTAGAACGCATGACCATAAAAATCTACACTTTCACATACCTGGGGCCCTTTAGGCCCGTGTGCAAATAACATGGAATAACTCAAACTCAAATGACAAACAACTATATACATGAAGAATACCTAGAGTTTCAAAATTCTAACTAAAGTAATCTTGCAGAAAATAGAAAACAATTAACTGGGCGGGCCTGCAAGGCCACAGGTATGCGTTCTAGGGTTAAGTGGTGTCTGTGCCACAATTTTGGGAGTCCCCTTGCTGTGTCTTACGTGACGTTGGCATCGTCAATTCCAGGTGGGTTGGGTCGCACCCCCCCCCCTTTTAACTGTAAGAAACTACATACACTATGGCTTGGGGTAACACAGATGGTTGAGTCTGAAGAGCTGTTTACTCAGAGGTCTGCTCCAAATCTTCAGTGTCTGCTAGTCAGCGTAGAATTTTTAACTGCATCTAGCCTAGGCAATACTTTGGGCGTAGTAGCCCAGCTGCGAAGCAAGCTGCACCGCCTGTGTATCTAATAAGAATTTTTAAATGAATCTAGCCTAGGCAGACTGTGGGGACCCCCAACCAAACCCAGACGCTCAGCCCCCCTACCGCCCCCCTTTCATGGACAATACAATAATGTAACTCTTACAACTGGATGGGTGAGGATCGGTCACAGCTTTATTAACTCTTTATACTCATTCCATTAGAAAGGCATTTTATTTCTAAAATAATTCAGCTTGTTGCAGCATGCCCTGGGTCCCCACTCCGGCAAGTTGGCCAACAAGTGTAACTCTCCAACATGTCCTTTCTATTTCCAGGCCACGGAGGATCCAGCGTACTCGTATGCAGGACTCTGACCCCCACCCATCACTCTTAACGCTTGTTCCACTCCGTCCTGGAGTCCTGACAGGAATATGTCCAGTCCAATATCTATTAAGTGAACACCGTCGGGCCGTATGAGGCCTGCTTTATCTCCTTCCAGTTGTCGGTGTCGTATCACTACACCGCCTCTGTCTCTTCTAAATTTTGCCATCCGAATATTTATTACCCGCCTTGTCCATTCGATGGCCGTGATGTCTCGCGCACCTTGCCATACCGCTATCGGCACAATCTCTGACCATACTATAGCTAATTTTGTGAAAAATTCTCTGAAGCGCTCAGTGTCTAGTTTCATTATTGCCATTAGTTATGCGCTCTTGTGATGACCTAGGTTGTTTCCCCCGGCCTGTATAACTAAGATGACCGGACCTCTTGCCTCTCTCCCTACCTTGATTACCTCCATTAGTACCTGTGGCCATAGCAGGCCTCTAATACCTCTCCAGTTGAAATATGTGTTATGAAACTCTAATTTCCTCCCGCCTGGGCGGACTTTCGCCCTTTTTTGTGCCCAATATATATACGAGTGGCCTATCACTCACACTGTTGGCTTAGCGTCACCTGTAAAAGAAACAAACCACGTTAGGATAACAAGTCCGGTCTTATGTATCTCGCCAAACACGTGGATCGCCATCTCCCTATCCTCTGAACTTCCGTTTCTGACAGTCCTGCTCTTGCTGCTTCCGTGGCCGCACCTATGCGGAATGAGTGTGTCCCGTAATCTTTGGGGTGGTTCCCTGCCGATGTTATGCATTTATTAAATATAGCTTGGAACAGGTATCTTGATAATGGCGTTCCATCAATGTGTGATAGGAAGAAATTACTTTGTGATCTGATGGTTAGATATGTTTTTACTATTGTTACCCGACTCAGTGTACCGTTTGTGGGTTGTAGAAGTACCCAAGTGCCCCTGCCCGCTGGAACCGTTTTCGATTGGTGTATGCGTAGACGTATTGCATTATTCGCTATGACTACGTCCTGGTGTAATAAGCCTCCACTGGTGGTAATTTTGGATTGAGGGACTAATTCGCTTATACATAGCGCCCCGAAGAAGGCGATCACAAATGCAGTAGACATTAGTGTTGCTTCAAATTGTGAGTGTCATGTTAATGGTGTTAGGGATATGATGTGAGAAATCAGTTTTAGTGACACGGGACGGGACGTCTACATTCCTGACTTGGCTGACCCCTTTTCCACCCTTTTATGGATTGTCTGATGATGAATCTTTGTCACATCTCCCCAATTCAGTAGTTGGAAGTGAAATGCTACTCCGGTCAGACACCGCTGCGCTGACGCCCCTGATATGCCCCTCATCATTAGCTGGTGGAGAAATTCTATGGTGACTTGTGATCTGGCTTGTTCACATTGGTCAACCCGTCTGCCTGCTACTAGTCGTGTCCACTCTTCCCATGCCTTACCGTATGCTTGCCACGTTGACGGGGCAACTGACGCTCTGATTAATGGCATCAACTATTCGCCACTAGATCCCATAGGGAGGGTGGGCAACTGTTGCCCGATGGGTGGGCGTTGTGGAAGAGCTCTGTGAAAATCTGCCAATTGAATTGTTATAAAGCGTTAGCAGCAGCTTTATACCCCTCAGCATAGTGGCTAGCGCGGAGCCATACATTGTGTTTTAGGCACAGGAATGCTAGCCTGCGTAGTAGGCCTAGCACTGGGAGAGACGATGATGCCATCTTATTAATGCAGTGCGCTAGGCTGGTGTTTTGTGTTATGAAGCGTATATTTTTGTTAGCCAGGCGCGCGCCCCATATTTCTATTGCTACCACTATTGGGAAAAATTATTTTCAGGGCTAGATGCAGCTAAAAATTATTATTAATTTCAAAGCTGGTGGAGCTTGGTATAGATGGCCTAATACAATGAGTCCCACACACTGCTAGAAGCCCAAATATTTTTTCAGAGCTAGATGCAGAAAAAAATTATATTCAATTTGCAACCTGATGGAGGTCAGTATAGATGGACTAATAGAACAAGTCCCACACACAGCTAGAAGCCCAAATATTTTTTCAGAGGTAGATGCAAATAAAAATTATTTTTAATTTGCAACCTGATGGAGGTCAGTATAGATGGACTAATAGAGAAAGTCCCACACACTGCTAGAAGGCCAAATATTTTTTCAGAGCTAGATGCAGATAAAAATTATTTTTAATTTGCAACCTGATGGAGGTCAGTATAAATGGACTAATAGAGAAAGTCCCACACACTGCTAGAAGGCCAAATATTTTTTCAGAGCTAGATGCAGATAAAAATTATTTTTAATTTGCAACCTGATGGAGGTCAGTATAGATGGACTAATAGACCAAGTCCCACACACTGCTAGAAGCCCAAACATTTTTTCAGAAGTAGATGCCGAAAAAAATTATATTGAATTTGCAACCTGGTGTAGGTTAGTATAGATGGACTAATAGAACAAGTTCCACACACTGCTAGAAGCCCAAATATTTTTTTCAGAGCTAGATGCAGAAAAAAATGATATTCAATTTGCAACCTGATGGAGGTCAGTATAGATGGACTAATAGACCAAGTCCCACACACTGCTAGAAGCCCAAATATTTTTTCAGAGCTAGATGCAGATAAAAATTATTTTTAATTTGCAACCTGATGGAGGTCAGTGTAGATGGACTAATAGACCAAGTCCCACACACTGCTAGAAGCCCAAATATTTTTTCAGAAGTAGATGCAGAAAAAAATGATATTCAGTTTGCAACCTGATGGAGGTCAGTATAGATGGACTAATAGAACAAGTCCCACACACAGCTAGAAGCCCAAATATTTTTTCAGAGCTAGATGCAGATAAAAATTATTTTTAATTTGCAACCTGATGGAGATCAGTATAGATGGACTAATAGACCAAGTCCCACACACTGCTAGAAGCCCAAACATTTTTTCAGAAGTAGATGCAGAAAAAAATGATATTCAATTTGCAACCTGATGGAGGTCAGTATAGATGGACTAATAGAACAAGTCCCACACACTGCTAGAAGGCCAAATATTTTTTCAGAGCTAGATGCAGATAAAAATTATTTTTAATTTGCAACCTGATGGAGATCAGTATAGATGGACTAATAGACCAAGTCCCACACACTGCTAGAAGCCCAAACATTTTTTCAGAAGTAGATGCAGAAAAAAATGATATTCAATTTGCAACCTGATGGAGGTCAGTATAGATGGACTAATAGAACAAGTCCCACACACTGCTAGAAGGCCAAATATTTTTTCAGAGCTAGATGCAGATATAAATTATTTTTAATTTGCAACCTGATGGAGGTCAGTATAGATGGACTAATAGAGAAAGTCCCACACACTGCTAGAAGGCCAAATATTTTTTCAGAGCTAGATGCAGAAAAAAATTATATTCAGTTTGCAACCTGATGGAGGTCAGTATAGATGGACTAATAGAACAAGTCCCACACAGCTAGAAGCCCAAATATTTTTTCAGAGCTAGATGCTGATAAAAATTATTTTTAGTTTGCAACCTGATGGAGATCAGTATAGATGGACTAATAGACCAAGTCCCACACACTGCTAGAAGCCCAAACATTTTTTCAGAAGTAGATGCAGAAAAAAATGATATTCAATTTGCAACCTGATGGAGGTCAGTATAGATGGACTAATAGAGAAAGTCCCACACACTGCTAGAAGGCCAAATATTTTTTCAGAGCTAGATGCAGAAAAAAATTATATTCAGTTTGCAACCTGATGGAGGTCAGTATAGATGGACTAATAGAACAAGTCCCACACACAGCTAGAAGGCCAAATATTTTTTCAGAGGTAGATGCAGATAAAAATTATTTTTAATTTGCAGCCTGATGGAGGTCAGTATAGATGGACTAATAGAGAAAGTCCCACACACTGCTAGAAGGCCAAATATTTTTTCAGAGCTAGATGCAGACAAAAAATTATTTTGAATTTGCAACGTGATGGAGGTCAGTATATATGGACTAATAGAACAAGTCCCACACACTGCTAGAAGGCCAAATATTTTTTCAGAGCTAGATGCAGAAAAAAATTATATTCAATTTGCAACCTGATGGAGGTCAGTATAGATGGACTAATAGAATGATGCTATGCCCAAAAGATTTTACTTCACTAGGTGCAGTAAAAAAATTGGTATTCTATACACAGGTGGTATGTCTTGCAACACAGATAGGCTACTCCACTGACTAACACACTCTGCAATAGGCCAAAAAGGATTAGCTTTGCTAGATTCAGCCAAATGCTGTGAAAAAAACTTGCACAGCACTGGCACAGACCTGCCTGGCAAAAACTGATAGGAACTGATGTAACCTAGTCCTGAAAAGGACTGCAATTACAATTAGTCTTTACTCCCACAATCTATCTATTTAAGAGCACAGACCTGCCTGATAAAAGTCGTAGGAAATGCTGTAACCTAGTCCTTAAAAGGACTGCAATCACAACTATTCCCTACTCCCAAGCTATCAGTAGATTTGTGCGAAAATTGGCTTGAAATTAACAAGGTATAGCGCACACAGCAACAGCGGTGCCGTCTAACACGCAGCTGCAGCAGTGAGAAAATGGTGGCGACAGGGAAAATGGCTGGGTCTTATAGGGCAAGGACATGTGACATACACTGCCAATGACGCATGCCCTTGCTTGTGTGAAAAAAAGCACTTCGCTCCGTGTGTGCGCTGCTCATAGGCTGACAGATTGCACCTCCCCACTGTAAATGCGGGAAAGAGAAAAAAAAATGGAGTTCTACATTATTCCTGCAGAGATCCATCCCCTGCCCCTCCCCCCACCCCGCTGTACACTCAAACTGCGTATTAACATTAAATTTCATCATTACTGAGAAAAAATCCAGTTATGATTTTGGTGCACGAACAGTTATCGAACATAACCTCGAACAGCCGAATTTTTCTCAAATCGTTCGTGTTCGCCGAACGGCTCGAACACCGCCCAAAACAGCTCGAATTTGAGATTGTGGAACAGTTCGAGTAGAACAACGCTTATCTCTAGTTATGGGTAAGCTGGGCAGCTGTCTGCGCACTCTTTGGCTCACTAGGGGCACGGCAGGCTCACTACTAGCAGAGGGTTGATCCTCCTGTACTGCTGGTGTGGACTCTTCTGCCTCTTGGGCCGGCTGCTCTTCCAGCTCTATCGGTTCCTCTGTAGGCACTTGCGGGGCTGGCTGGAGAAAGGTGAGGACGGGTACCACGACAGCGCCGTTTACTTGTGTCCAAGACCGGTGGAAGTCTCCGAGTACGGTACTGATCATTTCTTCCCTTTCCTCTGCGGGTTGAGGGTTTCCTTGATCTTCTTCAGGGCTTTGCAGCTGCTCGGGACACTTCTTCAGGTGGTCTCTGGAGACAATGGCTGTGGTTTCTCCTCCATCCTTACTGATTACGCAGATTTTTGGGTTCTCATTGCTTGATGGCAGTACGGTGTACGGGTCCTTCTCCCACTGGTCGTCCAACTTGTGGAGCCGCCTCTTCCTCTTCAAGACCTGCTCTCCAGGTACCAGGGGAACAGCGGGAGCATACTGGTTATAAGCCTTCTCTTGCCTTTCTCTAGCTTGAGACAGACTTCGCTCGACGCTCTCCTGTACTTTCCGATACTGCTGCTGCCGTTCTGTATCCCAGTCTGCCTCTGGCGAGGTGTCCTCAGGCGTCAGGACTCCCATATCCAGGTCAATAGGCAGATTACCAGGTCTTGCTCTCATTAGGTAAGCCGGGGTACAGTTGGTGGAACCTACAGGGATGTGGTTATACAGGTCCACCAGATCGGGCAGTTTCTCAGGCCACAGACTGCGTTCTTCCAGGGGCAATGTTTTCAGCAGATCTATCATCACCTGGTTCATCTTCTCGCAGAGTCCATTGGTTTGAGGGTGATAGGGCGTTGTTCTTATCTTCTTGCAGCCATACAGGTTGCAGAACTCTTGGAAGACCTCCGCTTCGAAGGCTGGTCCTTGGTCTGTCAACACTTGGTCCGGGTACCCGTGTGGACGGCAGAAGTGCTGCTGGAAGGCTCTAGCTGCTGTTTGAGCCGTTAAGTCCTTGACCGGGACCACCACCAGGAACTGGGAGTAATAATCTACGATTGTGAGGGCGTAGACATACCCAGATCTGCTTGGAGCCAGTTTCACATGGTCCAGGGCTACCAGTTCCAGTGGCTGTCTGGTGATGATGGGCTGCAGGGGAGTCTTCTGGCTGGCTCGGTCTTTTCTTCTCAGGTGGCACGGGCCACAGTCTCTGCACCTGCACCACCTCTCGATGGCTCCTCTCATGCCTACCCAGTAGAACCGTTCATGCAACAAGAACTCCAGCTTCTTCCATCCGAAATGCCCTGCTCCGTTGTGGTATGCCTCCAGAACCATAGCCGCGTCTCGTCTTGGGACCACTACCTGCCAGGTCAACTCATGTGTTCGAGAGTTAACCATTCTCCGGCACAACTTCTCCCTGTAGAGGAACAGCTTACTTTTCTCCTTCCACAGTTGCTTGGTCTCCTCCGGAGCATCTGGGTCAAGACGGGCATCGGCTTGGGTCAGCATTTCCTTCACCAAATGGACTGCGGGATCACTGTCTTGCGTCTCCGCCCAGTTGTAGTGGGGCAAGGGATTGAACGTCACGGAGCGCCTGTCCTTCACACGGTGGGAATACAGGGTAATCCCATGACGGTGGAACGCAGGGAGCTCAACTTCTTCCAGATCTTCTGGATCTTCCCCTACGTCCGGTAAGTTCGGCATTCTAGACAGGGCATCCGCGTTGGCATTTGAGCGTCCTGCCCGGTATTTGATGGTGAATTCAAAGTTGGACAGACGGGCCATCCATCTCTGTTCCAGGGCACCGAGCCTTGCAGTGTCCAGGTGTGTCAACGGGTTGTTATCCGTGTACACGGTGAATTTGGAGGAGGCAAGGTAATGCTTGAAACGTTCGGTCACTGCCCACACTACTGCCAGGAACTCCAGCTTGAATGAGCTATAATTCTCAGGGTTCCTCTCCGTGGGCCGTAGCTTTCGGCTGGCGTAAGCGATTACCCGTTCTTTCCCTTGCTGGATCTGGGACAGTACGGCTCCTAGCCCGGTGTTGCTTGCGTCCGTGTGGAGGATAAAGGGCTGGCTGTAGTCTGGATATGCCAGGATTTCATCCCCCGTAAGGGCCATCTTCAGCTGGCAGAAGGACTCCTCTTCCAGCTTTTCCCACCTAAAGGGCGGCTTCTGGTTTTTGGCTTTCCGAGATTGACCTATCAGGAGGTCCTGCATAGGGGCTGCCATTTTGGTGAAACCGGGAATGAATCTTCGGTAGTAGCCTACCAACCCGAGGAACTGCCGCACTTCCTTTATGCTGGATGGTCTTGGCCAGTCCTTAATCACGGTGATCTTGTCAGGGTCGGGGGCTACTCCGTCAGCACTCACCACGTGTCCCAGGTATTGTACCTTTGGCTTCAGTAGATGACACTTTGAGGGTTTTACCTTTAGGCCATAGTTTGCCAGGGCTTCAAACACTTCTGCCAGGTGTTCCAGATGGTCCTCATAGGTCTTGGAATAGACGATGACGTCGTCCAGGTATAGTAGGACCGTCTCGAAGTTCCGGTGTCCCAGACAGCATTCCATCAACCGTTGGAAGGTTCCTGGTGCGTTGCAGATCCCGAACGGCATACAGTTAAATTCGCTGAGTCCCATCAGGGTGGTGAATGCGGTTTTCTCCCGGTCCGCCTCTGCTACAGGAACCTGCCAGTACCCGCTAGTGAGATCCAAAGTAGAGAAGAAGTTAGCAGATTTTAATGCAGCTAAGGACTCTTCTATCCTTGGTAATGGGTACGCATCTTTGTGTGTGATACGGTTGACCTTCCTGTAATCTACACACATTCTCATGGTGTTGTCTTTCTTTTTCACTAAGACTAGTGAAGCTGCCCAGGGGCTACAGCTGTCCCTAATTACCCCAGCCTCCTTCATGTCTTTTAGCATCCCCTTGGCGTGTTGATAGTGTGCAGGGGGTACGGGTCGGTATCTCTCCTTTATGGGAGGATGGTCTCCCGTGGGGATGTGATGTTCTACCCCCTTTACTCGCCCGAAGTCTAGCGGGTGTTTACTAAACACTCTCTCGTACTCTTGAACCACCCGATAGACTCCCTGTTTTTGGTGTGAGGGAGTGGAGTCAGTACCCAAATGCAGTTGCTGACACCAGTCCTCCATTGGTTTCTTAGAGCCGTTACCTTCCTCTGGTTGAGATGGAGGCAAGGGTTCCACGGCCTGTACAGAGTTCTGGTTGATGGTGAACAATTTGGCTAGCGTGGCATACCGGGGCAGGTATACTTCTCTCTCCCCGATATTTATGATGCGGACGGGCACCCTCCCATGGCGTACATCGACCACCCCCCGTGCTGTCAAAATGGTGGGCCTACTGTCTGAGTAGACGGGTTCTACCATTGCTTGGTAGTCTCTACCTCTTAGACCAATAGCTGCCCGGCACCAAATCATCATCTCACTTTTTGGGGGCATGGCAATAGGGAACGGGTCACACATTCTCACGCTACCTATCTCACCACCAGATAGTTCCACCTGTTGCCGCTTCATCAGTGCCCGGATCTCTTTTTGGAGCACACGCTGCTGGCCGGAACTGGCGTTCTTGGCAACCTGCTGTAAAATGAGAATCACCTCTGCAAGACAATTTTCAATCACATTAGTTCCCAAGGTTATTCTAGGGTGACTCTCATGACGGTCTATGTCCACTATAATCAGTCCTTGTGCCGCCAGTTCGACTTTACCGATCTTAATGGTCACCTCTTTGAATCCCACCTGCGGCACGGGCTGACCATTGCTGGCGATGATACTCAGGTCGTCATCTGGGTAGCGGGTTATGTCCGAGTCATTCCAGTACTGTTTAAAGAGCACGTACGGGATGGTGGTCACCTGTGACCCAGTGTCTAGTAGGGCACTCATAGGAATGCCATCCAGTACCACAGGCAAGATTGGACGTCCCCCTACGTATTTATCACGCCAGTTTGATGGGCCTGATGGTCTTATGTCTGGGGGTTGGCCCTCTACCCCAGGTTGTGCCCGTTTAAATGACAGTACTTTGCCACATGTCCGGGTTGATTGCAGCGGCGGCAGATGGGTCGTCCGTCCTCGTTGTATCTGTCGCTGGGTCTTCCTCTGGTCGGTGGGGTCCTCCTCAGTCGGTGCCACGGGACGTCCTCCGGTCCGGATGCCAGCTGGATCTTTCCTGGAGAAGAGACCTGTAAAGACTGCACAGTTCTGGTTAGCGAGGCAACGCTCTTAGTCAGCTCTTGGACCTGATGGTGCAGGTCTGTAGCCGGGTCACTGTTTAAAGCCTGCGCATCAGCTCCCACAGGCCCTGCAGACAAGGGCGCCGTCTCCTGGTGGTAAGTGATAGCAATGCGCCTGTGGGTCACAGCGCCACCTGGTGCCGGTTCTCGGAGCACCCGGATGGCTCTGTCCTTGAACTGTGCAAAGTCCAGGTCAGGGTCCTGTAAGGCCATTGCCCACAACTGGGTTCGGTGGGCATTGCACAGTAGACCCTCAATAAATTGTTCAGTCAACAGCTTATCTTCATTTCCCACGCTGTCAGGGTCTGCCTGCTTAATGGCTCTCAGGGCCTCTTGTAGGTTTAGAGCATAGTCTCTTATACTCTCATGTGCCCGCTGTTTACACCCGTAAAATCTGAGCTTTATTTCGGCTGAGGTGCGGGTATCAAATGTGTCTTTCAGCCGGGCTAGTATTTCTCTGACAGTCCTCTTCCTCCCAGGTAGCCAGGACTTTACCTCCCTTTGGGCTGCCCCGATTAATTGGGCCACCAAGATGCTCACTTTTTGCTCTTCTGTGAGGGGGTACACCTGGAAGAGGCTATCCAGTCTTTCTCTAAAGTCATTTAGAGTATGTGACTCCCAAAAGTACTGGGGTAGCCAGGTTGCCCCCGGGATATAGGGCATGGTGAATGGCATGACTGCTGCAGCGGTTGCGCTGGCGGTGGCTGTGGCAGTGGAGCTCCCCTCGGTATCCGGCATCCTCCTCCCCCCTAGTGGACCGTGGCCTACCTTGCGATGCTCTTCTTCCGTAGGCCGCGGCTCCGCAGTCGATCGTCGGGGTTGAGGACCTGGTGTCGCGCTCCGATGACGTCAGCGTCGCTCTTCCTCCCTTCCAGGACCTTGCGCAGCGTCAGAGCGTGGGGCGGAGCTTCGGATCTCGCGCGCTTTCGGCGTCCACGCCCCTCTTCTTCCCGTGCGGCATCCCGAAGATGGCGTCTGAAGGCGGGAAGCAGCTGCGGATGGCGGGAAGAAGGCAGAAGACGGCGGGAAACGGTCCAAGATGGCGTTTGATGGCGGGAATCGGCTCCGGACGGCGGGAAACTTCACTACAGGTAAGTATAAAAGTCTCTTTTTCAGGCACGCAGTACCCGGTGGTTGCGGGCACGAAATCCTGCCGACTACGCCAAAGTTGACGCGCCCCCTGGGCCTGTGTTGTGCAGGGAAACCCGGAACCGGGCCTGTTGTAGAATGCTGGGGGTTGTAGTCTCCGTGTGGCGGTGACCCGTTCCGTGTCCAGGGTGGTCAAACCAGTGGCAGTCTTAATGTATAGCAAATGTCCGACTACGGCACCCGTGGATTGCGGTCAGTGGGGACCGCCGCTGCGCTGCCGACCGCTGAGGCTGATATTGTTTGCGCAGCCGAGTATGGGATAACTCCCCACCGGAGAAGTATTGCCTCAGGGCAGCTAATGTGAGAGATGATGGGAGTGATGGTGTGAGGGTCCCAGTGCTAATGGTGCTGGTGCGGCAAGGAATGACAGAGACGTGAGGTGCTGTTCAGGGTCTTTACTGATGGTACAAGGCAGACCCTCCCGGGAGTACTGGCTAGTATAAGGGGCCTGGTCAGTCTGCGAGCAAGCAGGAGTTCCCCTGGCCAGGTGGAGTTGTAGGCCTCCCCGTTTATCTGCACTCTTCCTGGCTACCTTGCTGTCAGCGGTTACAAGTAGCCCACGTCCCTGAGTATACCGTGTGGTGCTCACCCGTATGGCTGGTGACTTGGGGCCTTCTGTTAGCCTCCGCTCCTGGATGGCGGCGCTGGTCCCTTCTTTGTGACTGAGCCTCCGGGCTTCTATGGCCAGAGGACCTGGAATCCCCTGCCGGCTGGTTTCTGCTGCTGGGTATATATCAGTCCCCACAGCCTCGGACTCCTGTGTCCGGTTTTAGTAACTTCACCAGGGCGAGCTATATCTCTGCTCACAGCCCCTGGCCTTCTGCCTCTGCTCCTACAGAGCTCCTGTTGTCACTTTCCCTCTCCAGGCTCTGACTGCTCTGCTTGTTCTGCAGGCTCTATCTGCTCTAATCCCGCCCCAGACCCAGTTTATAAGGGCAGATTCCTCCCCTCCCAGGTCTGGGTGGGCTGTGTTGCATGCTTAGGGCTCCTGACCAGAGAAACCTCCCACTTGCTCTCAGACATAATATTTCTATTACTGTGGCAACCAGACCCCTGGGGTGTCACACTTACATTGGGCTTGTTGCTCGGGTCGAGCACCCGTGTATTCCAATGTGCTTGACCCGAGCAACGAGTACCCGAGCATTTTAGTGCTCGCTCATCGCTAGTTAACATACAAGTACTACATGGGGTAGTAAGTCAGTGGTCCTATCCGGATTGTATTTGCCCTAGGAGGTCAGTGGTAGACATAGACATTTTTCGTGCAATGGGGTGTCCAAGAGTTGCACCAAGTGTCTTTTAGATGTATGCAAATTTTTGGTGCAAACTAATAAGATGTACTCTGATCGCGAGATGCCCAATTTATTGTGTCACTTGTGCCATTTTCACTTAAAGGGAATCTGTCAGCAGGTCTTAGCTACTGTATGTAATCTGACAGCAGTATCATGTAGAGACAGAGACCCTGATTCCAGCGATGTATCACTTAGTTTCCTGGTTTCAGCAGGCGTGATAAGAATCACAGTTTTCTCTCCTTTAGATCTAGCAGCGCTCTGAATGCTGAGCTGTGTATAACAACGCCCACACCACTGATTGGACTAGGCCTCTTAGAAGAGTCCCATAGGCGGAGATTAGGCCTCCGGAGGTGTATCTTATAATATGCGGCATTTTTGGACAGTGTTTAGAGTTGCAAGATGTTAATGTCCAGGAGGGCCACCACTAAGGGCAGCCAGTATAAGCAGTTGTCTAGGGCAGGGTTCCCCAACTCCAGTCCTCAAGGCCCACCAACAGGGCATGTTTTCAGGATTTCCTTCGTATTACACAGGTGATAATTACATCACCTGCACAGGCAATAATTACATCACCTGAGCAACACTAAGGAAATCCTGAAAATATGACCTGTTGGTGGGCCTTGAGGACTGGAGTTGGGGAACCCTGGTCTAGGGCACCATGGAAGAGTGGGGCTTTGTCCTCAATATTTGTAAAAGACGTAGCTGCACTCAGATGATATATAGCCCTTATATCTTGGAGTCTACTTGTAGTCTATGTTAATGTTGTTATTCTTGGCATTATGGAGTCCTGTTGCGTATTAGTCAGGGTTCTGTACATAGCGCTGCTTTATTACCTAGCACATTGTGTCACGTCATCTGTAGCTGTGCCGGTGACAAGGACAACAGCGGGGAAGAATGTTTTAAAAGTGTAATTTCAAGGAAAAATGGTTCTTTACTCAATCTTCACGTCAACTCCCTGTCGTACAACTCGAGAACATTCAAACCTTAACTTTAAAGGTATAAATGTTTGATTGAAATCTATTTTTTTCCTATCACTACACATATGGATATATTTTTAGATGTTTTTGTGAATCGGCCTCTGAATTCTCCACTTGGTGTACTTCAACGGAGCCCGGGGAGAAAAATCCATCCTGGTCACGTGGGGGTTACAGACTCTAGTATTAAAACCTCACATTGTGTCAGCCGACCTCAATATAGATAACAGCAGAGCAGGACCCAGTGTGTATATCTGTACAGTATATATGTATAGATATGCAGTGCAACAAACATAGGAAAGAATTGATGGGTGAACCCCAAAAACCCCTTGGCATAAATTGTATATATAAATATGCTAAAAAATAGGGAATAAATATGTGCAATTATTGAGCACACACAATATATCGGCTGGTTCAGATTGAAATATGTTTTCTGTAAAGTCACATAAAATACAAGTAATAGGAAAAATAATGACACAGGAGTAACAGGTTCAGGCACCAAACACCCAACGCACGTTTCACAAATGGTGCCTCAGATGTGAGACCTCTGATGAAGCATTTGTGAAACGCACGTAAGCGGTGCACTTGGTACTTCCCAGTTCGCCTGAGGTTGCAGTTTTTGTTCTTGCAACTCAAGAGTAGGCAAATTGTGGCCAGGTCTAAGAGCCAGTGACAAAAGTTAGGAGCCAACCATGACATGATGTAGAGTACACATGTCAAACTCGAGCCCGTAAGCCAAATCTAGCCCGCAGGGTGGTTTTATTTGGCCCGTGACACCAGAACCACCACCCCTATGTGGGACCATTATTCTGTATGGAGGACTATGTGGGGCCCATAATACAGTATGGAGGACTATGTGGGGCCCATAATACAGTATGGAGGACTATGTGGGGCCATTATTCTGTATGGAGGACTATGTGGGGCCATTATTCTGTATAGAGGACTATGTGGGGCCCATTATTCTGTATGGAGTACTATGTGGGGCCCATTATACTGTATGGACGACTATGTAGGACCCATTATACTGTATGGAGGACTATGTGAGGCCATTATACTGTACTAGATGGTGGCCCGATTCGAACGCATCGGGTATTCTAGAATAGGTATGCGGCCGACGGGGCGCAATTACCAGAGCGGCGTTTAAATTTGGCGCCTAAATTGCTGACCAATCACCGATCTTGGCTCCAGATTTAAACACCGCTGTGCTGATTGGTCGCGGCCGATATTTAAATTTGGCGCCCAAATCGGTGATTGGTCGCGGGCAGCGCCCGCGACCAATCAGCGATTTTTAACACAAATGTCCGGATCTTTGTAACACCATGCGGATACTGTGGGGACATCAGCGGCTAGGGTGTGAAGGGAGGACCGGGGAGCGGCGCTGCGGGTCGGAATACTTCTGCTGCGATCAGTCGCTCATCTCCAGGCTTCTCGCAGTGGAAGTATCCGCACAGGCAGCGGCGCTCCCCGGTCCTCACTAATACGATTCCGCTCCCCGCTCCTCACCAATACGATTCGCTTATTGGTCGCGCTCTCCGCACGCGACCAATCAGTGATCTTGGCGCTAAAGTTAAACACCGCTCTGCTGATTGGTCGCGGCCGCTGCCCGCGACCAATCACCGATTTGGGCGCCACATTTAAATAGCGGCCGCGACCAATCAGTACAGCGGTGTTTAAATGTGGAGCCAAGATTGGTGATTGGTCACGGCCGATATTTAAATTTGGCGCCCAAATCGGTGATTGGTCGCGGGCACCGCCAGCGACCAATCAGCGATTTTTAACACAAATGTCCGGATCTTTGTAACACCATGCGGATACTGTGGGGACATCAGAGGCTAGGGTGTGAAGGGAGGACCGGGGAGCGGCGCTGCGGGTCGGGATACTTCTGCTGCGAGCGCCCGCTCATGTCCCGGGTTCTCGCAGCGGAACTATCCGCACAGGCAGCGCCGCTGACATCCATGCGGCTAGGGTGTGAAGGGAGGACCGGGGAGCGGCGCTGACATCCAATTGGTCGCGGCCGCTATTTAAATGTGCCGCACAAATCGGTGATTGGTCGCGGTCTTGGCCCGCGACCAATCACTGATCTTACGGCTAAAGTTAACCACTACTGTGCTGATTGGTCGCGGCCGATATTTAAATTTGGCGCCCAAATCGGTGATTGGTTGCGGGCAGCGTCCGCGACCAATCAGCACAGCGGTATTTAACTTTTGCGCTAAGATCAGTGATTGGTCGGGTCCGAAGATCGCGACCAATCATCGAATCGTCTTGGTGAGGACCGGGGAGCGGCTCTGCCTGTGCGGCTACTACCGCTGTGAGAACCCGGGACATGAGCGGGCGCTCGCAGCAGAAGTATCCCGACCCGCAGCGCCGCTCCCCGGTCCTCCCTTCCGCATGGATGTCAGTGACGCCGGCGGTCCTTCCGCTGCTACCGGCCGGGACATGAGCGCTGCAACGCCGCTGAGCTCCGTCCCGCAGATGAGCCGCTAACGGCCACCATCTTTTTTCTGAAATCCCGCGACGCTGATTGGCCGCTGCCGGACCAATGAGCGACGCGGGATTTACTGGACAGACAGACAGACAGACAGACAGATGGGATAAGACAATTATATAGTAGATGAAGCACTATGTGGGGCCTATTATACTGTATGGAGGACTATGTGGGGTCCATTATTCTGTATGGAGGACTATGTGGGGCCATTTTACTGTATGGAGGACTATGTGGGGCCCATTATTCTGTATGGACGACTATGTGGGGTCATTATACTGTATGAAGGGCTATGTTGGGCACATTATACTGTATGCAGGACTATGTGGGGCCTATTATTCTGTACGGAGGACTATGTGGGGCCTATTATTCTGTACGGAGGACTATGTGGGGCCATTATACTGTATGCAGGACTATGTGGGGCCTATTATTCTGTATGGAGGACTATGTGGGGCCATTATACTGTATGGAGGATTATGTGGGGCCCATTATTCTGTGTGGAGGACTTAGTTGGGCCCATTATACTGTAAACTGATTGGCCCGCGATTTTGTCCAAGTTTTTCATTTTGGCCCTCTGTGTGTTTGAGTTTGACATCCCGGATGTAGAGCATGGACTACACTGCAACTAAATCCCCCATCAACATTAGAATAAAATTATCCGAGACCCTGAGTTTGGGGGAACCGGATAGACATGTGATGTGTATGGGGGCCTCCCGAAAATTGAACAATATGAAATCAAACCCCAATCCTTTTGTTCTCTATTCCTCTTTCGCCGTTAAAAACACATGAATGCACAGCATTCATTTATATGAGTCAGGAGAAATAGCTATTGGCTGAACGAGGGTTCAGCTGAAAGCTTTCTAAGCGGTATGGACACTTTAAAGCGGATCTGTCACCAGATTTCTCAATGCAAGTTGCATATAGTGTTAAATCAATCACTTAGACCTGATGAGGCTGGTGTATTTACTGTGAAAATTCAGTTCAAAATGGATGTATAATTCTCTAATTAAAATTAACATTTTATACCTCCAGCTAGACTCATAAAATGCTTATGTTAATATTAGGCAGTGAAACGTTCAAAAAAGGATTATACAGCCATTCTGACATGGATCTTCACAGTAAGTACATCAGCCTCATCATATCTATGTAATAGTGAATGCCGTTGACATTGTGAAATCTGATGGCAGATCCGCTTGAAGGATTTGCGAGCCTGACCTTACACTCCACTGTAAATCCATACATGATTGTGGCAAAATTGTTCCTTTATATGAAGCTTTGCCATGATGCAGCAGTGGTGCCATTGTGCTGCCGACCTTTTTGTCTGTGCTCTCTACACCCCTTATTGTCAGAACTGGCCCCTTTATTCTCCAGGAGTTAGTTACCCACCTTTCCCCTAGAAGTCATAGCAAGTTTTCCCCTTGCCTCACCGCCTCTTCTGGTAGCAAGGTTCCAGCTTACTCACACTCCTAGCAGTTACAGCAAGGTTTGGCAGGTTTTCTGCAGCCCTGCAGTTACTGTAATGAGCCATGCACTGATGTGTCTGGTGTTTTTATCTGATTGCGGGCAGAATTCTTAATTAGTCTGATAAAAGATATAATAACTATTTTGGGAGTGTGATTGCTAGATCAGACTACAAGGTTTGTGTCACAGGTGTGTCAGAAGTAACAGACAGTCGCTTTGCATCTGGCTGCAGAAGGTCACTGCTTTTGGCATTACAGACGTCTTCTTAATCTTTCTGACTTTTGGACCCAGCGGTAACCTCCCTCCTGCTCTGACTGACACACCCTGGTCTGGTGTTTATAAACTCTCAGTCTGCTTCAGGGAGTCGCTGGTGATATTCTCATTTTCCCTTGTGATGGCTTGGAGCTATAGCAGTCGGCTAGCTTCCTCTCTGTTGCCCTTGGAGGACATTTGGTGTTATCTCTTTGGTGTCTGCTTTGGTGTGGAACCAATATAGGGACGGTAGAGTAGGCAGGGTGATTTTAGATCTGCCTAGGGGTCTCCACTCCCTCTTTCCCTAGTGTCAGGGCTTCCTTCCCCTCATCCCTTCGTATTGCACTTAGTCTTTCCCACACTGTGCGTGACAGTTTGCTTGTAGTCTGTAACCATGGAGAAACATAGATCATCATAGGAGCTTCATGTCCCAAAATGGTCAGAGATTTTTAATGACGTCTATTTGCAAAGTTGTCTAATTTTTTTGATATATTATCACATTGGTAGACAAACCCTTTTACATAATGTAATATTTTTACGAGGTTAAAAACCCCTTTAAATAATTATTTGAAGAGGTAATCACTTAAATTGACTTGTCTAACCCAGTTCTGATGAACGAAAGGTTAAAAAAAAAAAAAAATAACCAGAGGGTTTACTCTAAAATTCAGTGACTTAGATGCAGAAAGGAAGCTGAGCTGGGTAATGATCGCGCCCGGTGTAGTGGGGACATTGTGACAAATACCACTGTCAATATAGAGAAATGGTCTCTTTGTATTCGGCTTCATTGTAAAATCCCACAACTAATGTTCCCTTCTCAGCAGCCTCAGATATTTCCTCATTCTGCATAGTGGTAGGAAAAAAAAAGCTGGCGTGAAAGTCGGCAGATCTCATAGTTGTATTTACGGCGCTGAAAAAAAAACAGATTTTGCTTTTCATTATTGCATTTATGACAGCAAACAAAAGATGGTTACTCCTAATTAGATCAGTGTGCGGTGCCAGGGAAGAGGCCTGTTGTGCGCGATTCTGCCGTATTTATGTCTGGGGGTATTTCAGTCCGTGGATTAATTACATTTCGCTCAACTTTATTCCCTCTAATTGTTGTTAAATTGCTTATTTCAGACATTTATTAAAATATGTGCCTGCTGTTATTAAGCCTCAGACTGGTTAGTTTCACACATGGCTTACCTGTTTAAGCAGCATTTCCGCAGGGTTGATAGTTATCGGTGGGGAACGACTATGTATAAACATGATTATAGGGGAGACTAAGAAAAGAAAAAAACAGTGGAGCATCTTTTTTTAGATCTCTGCTTTGTGATGTTCCTCTGCTTTTCCTCCTGGAAGTGTATCAAGAAATTGCCAATGTTCTCCAGTGTCAGCGACATTATCCTGCCATTAATTTGTTGATACATTTTCAGGAGTAATAACAGAGGAACACTACAATGCAGAGTTTTACCCTATCCCTTACCTCCCTGGCCTCTACTTTCGACCCATCTATTGCTCTTCTATTCTCTATGAGGCTTCTGACATTCTTGCTCTACCCCATCTTCTGACCTCCCTGTTTTTATCCAGTTGTCATGAATTTCTGGTAAAAGCCCAAATACTCTCTTCTCCTTGTAATTACTAATTCTTAGAAATCTCAATTTCCTTCCATAAATTATGATTACTAATTTCAACCTTAATTCTGTCTTCCAACCTTTCAGACCTTACTTCTGACTTCTTTCCAGCTCTCACCATTCACCTTCATAACTTATTGGTTCTCAGATTCTATACCTTCATGTTTTCTACAAATCCTTCTGTAAATCCCTTAAAGTCCCATATTTTTCCCCATAGCTTGCCATTGCACCCTCTACTGTGCCCCTGATGTGTCCTACCGTTTTCTTCCTGTTGTGTGTAGATAGTAACTTTATTAATCTGTCCTATCTTTTGTCTTCCATGCCTTCTTCTAGCTACTATTGTCCATCACATCTCCTGCCTTCCCATGTTCTTTCTCAACTTTTTGTATCTCCTCATTTTGAACTCTTTCAAATGCTTCCAACGCCAATTACTTATCTAACTCAACTTTTTTATGTGCTTAACCTCTTGTCTAACATTTACCACCATCCACAGACGTGGTTACCCATCTGCCTTCCTGCTCTCTACCAACCTACTGAGTGTCATGTTCTACCCAATATCTTACCTTCCTGCTTTCTACCCAGCTACTGACACCCAAGTTCTACCCAATATCTTACCTTCCTGCTCTCTACCCAGCTACTGACTGCCAAGTTCTGCTCAATATCTCATCTTCCTGCTCTCTACCCATCTGCTGACTCCCAAGTTCTACCTAATATCTTACCTTCCTGCTCTCTACCCAGGTACTGACTGACAAGCTCTACCCAATATCTTACCTTCCTGCTCTCTACCGAGCCACTTACTCCCAAGTTCAACCTAATATCTTACCCTCTTGCTCTCTATCAAGCTACTTAATCTCAAGTTCTACCTAATATCTACATATTAGACTAAAATCAGCCAAAATCAAATATGTTTGTAGGTCTTTCAACTCCCTCCCCAACAGATGATGTCAGGGAGGAGAAGGAACTAGCCGGTTTTATTTCAATGGCTGATCGTTTTTTTTTCGGTGGGAAAATAGGCCGTCACAAGAGCAGTCTGGCAGCGGCTTTCTCACAGAGGACACAGGAGAGATTGGTCAACTCCAGCATTCATGTGTATGGGTAAAGAGAGATAGTTATCATATCATTTATCTGACAGCTATCAATTGTGCAAACTGGTCTTAAAGGGATTGTCTGGTCAAAAGTGATAAGTCTGCAGTCACTCTGTGTGACTGCAGACTTATAAATCCCCCAGGGCAGGCACTGTGCGCTGTGGAGATTCGCCGGTATGAGACCCAGGGCCGGAGGCTATGTATAAGGGAAAAAGGGGCTAACGGATCGAGAAATCGAAGGAACTGTCAAGTTCAGTGGAGGAAGACTGATGATAGGGTGTAACATACCTGGCGGCGTCCTTGCATAGTGGTCCATCTCCCACTGTGCAAGAGCGCGCACTTGATCTCCAATCCAGAATGTCTCTCTGGCTTCCCTCCATGCTGTCTGTTTGCTTCTGTTTCTGCTGCTTAAGGACGGCGCCCGATCACTTCCTGTTTCTTGTACCTGCTGCGGGCACACCCCTTGTGCATCCTCAGCCTATTGTTGTCTGTCACCTGGTATTTAAACCAGCTGCTCCAATTAACCCATGCCTGAGCATTGTGTTTCATTCAGTGTGCTCTTTCACTCTGAATGTGCCAGGTCCCCTTCTGTGTTTGCTTGCCTGCCCTTCCTGGAGGCTGTGTTTCCAGGCCTGTCTGAACACGCTCCTTGCCTGTTCGTTTCGCCTTCTAGGGGCGCATACCCAGACCCGCGCCTGTAAATTGTCTGTCCTGTCTGAACACGCTTCTAGCCTGTTCCTCCCGCCTTCTAGGGGCCGCATACCTAGACCCGCTCCTGTATCTTGCTACTGTGTCTGTTCTTGTCTGTATACTCTTCTTGCCTGTTTCCTGTGTTTCTCTATGTCCGTACCTTTCCTTTTTCTGCAGAGTCTGAACTCGTACCTAACTCCTGCTCGTTGTCACTGTACTTCCGTTTGTAAGTTAGTGGTCCACTCGCTACTTCACTGCAAGTATCCTGTGGGTATCTGGTTCTGCCTTTCCCTTCCTGTCTGTTCCGTGTGAACAGAGCCCTGTCCCCCCTGCTCTGCCTTGCTCACCGCTCCGGCGGTTCTTGCCTGCTCTGCCTTGCTCACCGCTCCGGCGGTTCTAGCCTGCTCTGGCTTGCTCACCGCTCCGGCGGTTCTAGCTTGCTCTGCCTTGCTTACCGCTCCGGCGGTTCTAGCCTGCTCTGCCTTTGCTCACCACTCCGGCGGTTCTGACCTGCTCTGACCCTTTGCTCACTGCTCCGGCAGTCTCGCTCCGCTCTGACCCTTTGCTCACTGCTCTGGCAGTCTCGCTCCGCTCTGACCCTTTGCTCACTGCTCCGGCAGTCTCGCTCCGCTCTGACCCTTTGCTCACTGCTCCGGCAGTCTCGCTCCGCTCTGACCCTTTGCTCACTGCTCCGGCAGTCTCGCTCCGCTCTGACCCTTTGCTCACTGCTCCGGCAGTCTCGCTCCGCTCTGACCCTTTGCTCACTGCTCCGGCAGTCTCGCTCCGTTCTGACTACTCTTGCTCACCGCTCCAGGCGGCCTCGTCCTGCTCTACTCTTGCTCACCGCTTCAGGCGGCCTCGTCCTGCTCTACTCTTGCTCACCTCTCCAGGCGGCCTCGTCCTGCTCTACTCTCGCTCACCGCTCTAGGCGTTGTCGTCTTGCCCTGCTCTCGCTCACCACTCTGGGCGGCCTTACTCTGCTGTGTTTGTCCGCCACATCTGTGGTTCTGTTCCTGAGTTCCAGTGTGTACTGGGTCCTATTCCGCCTGTGTTCCTACCTGCTAGTGCCTCCCTGTCTGCACTCTAGCCGTGCTTGCCTGTACCCCCCTGCCTGCATACCCGCCTGCCTGCATACCAGTCGTGCCTGCCTATATCCACCAGTCTGTGTGCCAGCCTAACCAGTCTGTTCCTGTATTCCCCTGTGTGGGTCAACAGCCGTGTCCGGGGTCTGTCCTGGAGTAGCACCTGGTCCCTCTGCTCGGTTCCTCCTTGGTACACTGGCGTCGTATGCCGTCGTGCGACCCTGGTCGGATCGGGTGAATACCTAGTTACGCCCCTCCAAGCATTCACTCTCCGGCACGGTCCAGTGGAATCACACGCACACGCCGCTCAGCCCGGGCGTGTGCATTACATAGGGGTTGTTTCACAGGCAAAGGAGTTGGATTCTTGACCAGAATCAATGGTGGTCTCAATGGTGGGCTATGTGTGAGTATCCTACAAGACGAGTTACTTCATACACTCAAGTACTATTGGTGTGAAAAAGACGACATAGTGTTCCAGCAGGACAACGACCCGAAGCATACGTCGAGATTGGCATAGAAATGGTTCAATGACAATAAAGTAGAGGTGCTGGATTGGCCATCACAGTCCCCAGACCTCAACCCAATTGAACACTTTTGGGTAGAGTTGAAGAAAAAACTGTATACATACCCAAGTGAGTCGACCAACTTTGGGAACGTGTAGAAGACACCTGAGATCAGATTTCGGTTGAGACATGCTTGAATCTGATCGAGAGTATGGTCAGAAATATTCAGGCAGTGGTGAAAGCCAAAGCTGGATTTACAAAATACTAACAAACTAATACAAATTAAAATTTTGATTTTTAGGAGCAAAACTATAACATGGCAAGAAGCTGCATAACTAATCATATGCTAAATAGTCAAATTTATGTATGAGATAGCCAAGATGATTGTCTATGATGGTTGTCCCGAAGCAATAGTGGATGGTGAGATATGGAGCCTGAAAGTCAAAAGTTCGAAGCATTGTTACCCTTTTGCTCATCAGTGTAAATCTCACCTTTTGTTTCCCTTTCCTTGCCGCTCTGTGCCCACTTACTGACTCCTCTTGCCTCCTCTTCTCTATATCCATCCCTCTCTACCTTCTTATTTCCTTTGAGTTCTCATCTGTCTTCTATTCTTGCCTACGACTGTCTTTAGCACCCATCTTTTGGCTGTGTGCCCACGTAGCATTTTTCAAGCGTATATGCTGCGGAATTTCCGCAGCGTAAACGCTTGAAAAACGCATGTATATCCGCACCCCATGGTCCCCAATGGGATTCCGCAAGTTCTATGCACATGCTGCGGATTTTTCCGCAGCGTTTATGCCGCGTTCAAAAATCCGCAGCATGTCATTTAATTTTGCGTTTCCGCAAGCGGAATTGCCTTAGTCCAATGCATAAAAAACGCAAGGCAATTCCGCATGTGGAAAACGCGTGATAAACGTGCGGAAAATGTGCGATAAACGCGTGCGGAATTCCGCATGCGTTTTTCCAGGAGAGGACTTGCATTTATGCAGCAGAAATTTTCTGCTTCATAAATGCAACGTGGGCACATAGCCTTTATGCGTTTATTATTCTCTCCTCCCTCCTGAACTTCTCTATCCCTACTTCTCAGCTGTTTCGACTCCTCTGTCTCGCACCTGTCATATTCCTTGCGTGGATTTGGATGAGGTCGGTAGCGGTGCATGCATGCAAACACTTGCACTCTTCCTATATTAGCATCTTATTGCCTAACACTATTTATAGAAGCCTTACTTTTGGCTCCTCGCTGATACAAGGACTTAGTCACTGCACTATTAATGTGAGCAGGTCTATTATTGTGTGTGCTTAGCTTTTATATTTATACCCAGGCCTAGAGCACACAGCATATATCAATGCCAAAAATGAGTCTGCCACCAACAAATCAGAGGCAGTATAATATGGCGTGTTATCATAACTGCTCTGGTATCAGCAAAACCCTTAGCAAATGTGTGCCAAAAATACCCACAAATGAAGTAATACAGACATAAATCAATATGCAAAATTCTTACATGACTATTGACTGATCTGTGTACGAAAAAATTTACGTAAGAATTTAGTTAAGCGCAACAAATATGGGGTGGCTTCACAAAGAAAACTCCTTTTTAAACAGAAGTCGGAATGATGATCAGTTCATTTTTGTGGGTTTTGCTTTTCATCCTCTGGCCGACCTATTGTTCTAGGTTTGCTATAGCATGAGCCGCTCATACATCACAGCTCTGGTTCTGACCTGACACTCCTATACTACTTCTATATGTCTTAAAAGGAAAATAAAATATTAAATCTTTCTCAGATATATATATATAACTAGAAAAAATAAAAAAGTTTGAGATAAAAGCTCTGGCAATTCAAGAGAGGGATGCTGGAATCGACTTAAATTGGGTTTCCTACTACAAGTATCTCAATATTTTGTCAACTCTCTGAGTTTTCCTGCTTCTGAGTTAGGATATAAGTCTCTGAGGGGACAGACTGTAGGTATTCAGCTTGTAAACACAGGGGAGATCTGTGCTGCAGTCTTATTTCATACTGGGTGTTACAAAAATAACCCTTTAGAAGCAGCTATGTCCTCCTCTTGTAGATTAATCCTATAGGTGCAGCTATGTCATGCTGTTTTAGGTTGACCCTTTCGAAGTAGCTACGTCCTCTAGATTAACTTTTGATAAGCTGCCATGTCTTCATCTTGCAGATTAACCATTTAAAAGCAGCTATATACTCTTCTTCTAGATTAATCCTTTAGAAGCCGCTATGTCCCCTCTTGTGGGTTAACCCTTTTGAAGCAGCCATTTCCCTCTCTTGCAGATTATCCCATTAGATGCAGGTATGTCCTCTTCTTGTAGATTAGCCCTTTAGAAGCAGCTATGTGTTCGTCTTGCAAAATAACCCTTTAGAAGCAGCTATGTCCTTCTTGTAGATTAGAAGTAACTATGACGCCAGTTGTAGATTAACCCTTTAGAAGAAGCCATTTCCTCATCGTGTTGATTAACCATTTAGAAGCAGATGTATTGTTCTCCTTTAGCTGAGCTGCATAATATACAGAGACATCTTATTACATGTCTGATAAGTAACAATATTCTGTGTGAAGTAAAGTTCAGGCTCCTGGCACAAGGTGAGAAAAAATGAATCTCATTTGCATTACACTGCACATTGGGATACATTGATGAATTAATTTGCTGTATTTTTTACTTGACTTTTGTTCGAATTTTTGAGAAAAATAGTTGAATTATTTTTCCTCTTGTATTCTATTGACCCGTGATTCTACAAAATAGTGAAACGGGAAAAATTAATCTGTTTACTCTGAATCTTGCCAGATCTGATCACTTGGCCATTCACATGCTGCATTAGAAACAACTCACCCCTCACAGTTGATATCTCCCAGAGAAAATAATCTCACCATATTGTGTTTCACTCAGTAAAATTAAATTAAAACTTGTGTCCCTAAAATAATGAGGGTGTATTTGAGAAAATTCTTATAATTTCCTGTATTATACTCTTTTGTGTTTGTCTCACAACTGATAGGAACTTGTAAAGGAAATCTGTCAGCAGGTAATACTATGTAATCTGAGAGCAGCATTATGTAGGGGCAGAGACACTGATTCCAGCGATGTGTCACTTACTAGCCTGTGTTTTTGTTTCAATAAAATCCAGGGGCGGAACTACCGCCCGTGCAGCCGGTTCATTGAACGGGGGCCCCGAGGGAGAGGGGGCCCCTCCAGCCTCCAGCAGGGCCGCCATCAGGGCATGACTGCCCTGACTCCAGTATGGGGCCCGGCCGGTAGGGGCCCCCTCGGGGGCCCCCCTCTTGTGCGTCTCTCTCCTCATGGGGCCCCCGGCCCCATGCTATGCGCCGGGTCCGGGACATTTCAGCGCTGAGCTGCGCTGTTGCAGCAGCGCCTTCATGATTCCCCTGACTTCCGGTCATGTGACGGCGCCGTCACATGACCGGAAGTCAGGAGAACCTGCTGTCAGCGATTTGGACGAGCGCCAGGATTCTGCAGGGATCGCATGGGGGTAAGTATAACAAGTTTTATTTTTTTTAAAAATACAATTAACTAGGAGTGGAGAGATGGGAGATGCACATGTGTGTGTGTGTGTGTGTGTGTGTGTGTGTGTGGGGGGGGGGGGAGATGCACGTGTGTGTGTGTGGGGGGGAGATGGGAGATGCACGTGTGTGTGTGGGGGGGAGATGGGAGATGCACATGTGTGTGGTGGGGGGGAGATGGGAGATGCACATGTGTGTGGGGGGGGGGATGGGAGATGCACATGTGTGTGGGGGGGGGGATGGGAGATGCACATGTGTGTGGTGGGGGGGAGATGGGAGATGCACATGTGTGTGGGGGGGGGGATGGGAGATGCACATGTGTGTGGGGGGGGGATGGGAGATGCACATGTGTGTGGTGGGGGGGAGATGGGAGATGCACATGTGTGTGGTGGGGGGGAGATGGGAGATGCACATGTGTGTGGGGGGGGGGATGGGAGATGCACATGTGTGTGGGGGGGAGATGGGAGATGCACATGTGTGTGGGGGGGGGGATGGGAGATGCACATGTGTGTGGGGGGGAGATGGGAGATGCACATGTGTGTGGGGGGGGAGATGGGAGATGCACATGTGTGTGGGGGGGGAGATGGGAGATGCACATGTGTGTGGGGGGGGAGATGGGAGATGCACATGTGTGTGGGGGGGGAGATGGGAGATGCACATGTGTGTGGTGGGGGGGAGATGGGAGATGCACATGTGTGTGGGGGGGGATGGGAGATGCACATGTGTGTGGGGGGGGAGATGGGAGATGCACATTTGTGTGGGGGGGGAGATGGGAGATGCACATGTGTGTGGTGGGGGAGATGGGAGATGCACATTTGTGTGGGGGGGGAGATGGGAGATGCACATTTGTGTGGGGGGGGAGATGGGAGATGCACATGTGTGGGGGGGGGGATGGGAGATGCACATGTGTGTGGGGGGGAGATGGGAGATGCACATGTGTGTGGGGGGGGGAGATGGGAGATGCACATTTGTGTGGGGGGGGGAGATGGGAGATGCACATTTGTGTGGGGGGGAGATGGGAGATGCACATTTGTGTGGGGGGGGGAGATGGGAGATGCACATGTGTGTGGGGGGGGATGGGAGATGCACATGTGTGTGGGGGGGGGTGGGAGATGCACATGTGTGTGGGGGGGGAGATGGGAGATGCACATGTGTGTGGGGGGGGGAGATGGGAGATGCACATGTGTGTGGGGGGGGAGATGGGAGATGCACATGTGTGTGGGGGGGGAGATGGGAGATGCACATGTGTGTGGGGGGGAGATGGGAGATGCACATGTGTGTGTGTGTGGGGGGGAGATGGGAGATGCACATGTGTGTGGGGGGGATGGGAGATGCACATGTGTGTGGGGGGGGGGATGGGAGATGCACATGTGTGTGGGGGGGGAGATGGGAGATGCACATGTGTGTGGGGGGGGGAGATGGGAGATGCACATTTGTGTGGGGGGGGAGATGGGAGATGCACATGTGTGTGGGGGGGGAGATGGGAGATGCACATGTGTGTGGGGGGGGATGGGAGATGCACATGTGTGTGGGGGGGGAGATGGGAGATGCACATGTGTGTGGGGGGGGGATGGGAGATGCACATGTGTGTGGGGGGGGAGATGGGAGATGCACATGTGTGTGGGGGGGGAGATGGGAGATGCACATGTGTGTGGGGGGGGAGATGGGAGATGCACATGTGTGTGGGGGGGGAGATGGGAGATGCACATTTGTGTGGGGGGGGAGATGGGAGATGCACATTTGTGTGGGGGGGGGGATGGGAGATGCACATGTGTGGGGGGGGGAGATGGGAGATGCACATGTGTGGGGGGGGGAGATGGGAGATGCACATGTGTGGGGGGGGCGGAGGGAGATGCACATGTGTGGGGGGGGGATGGGAGATGCACATGTGTGGGGGGGGAGGGAGATGCACATGTGTGGGGGGGAGATGGGAGATGCACATGTGGTGGGGGGGGAGATGGGAGATGCACATGTGGTGGGGGGGGAGATGGGAGATGCACATGTGGTGGGGGGGGAGATGGGAGATGCACATGTGTGGGGGGGAGATGGGAGATGCACATGTGTGGGGGGGGATGAGAGAGGTGCACATGTGGTGGAGGGGGATGAGAGAGGTGCACATGTGGTGGAGGGGGATGAGAGAGGGGCACATGTGGGGGAGGGGGATGAGAGGGGCACATGTGGGGGAGGGGGATGAGAGGGGCACATGTGGGGGGGGGACGAGAGGGGCACATGTGGGGGGGGGACGAGAGGGGCACATGTGGGGGAGGGGGGTGAGAGAGGGGCACATGTGGGGGAGGGGGTGAGAGATGTGCACATGGGGGGGGATGAGAGCTGCACATGGGGGGGTTTGAGAGCTGCACATGGGGGAATTGGGAGTAGGGGGATAATGAGCTGCACATAACGAATGTGGGGTGGGGGAGAGTAAATGATAAATGATAATGGGGTGGGGAGAGCACGGACATGATATAATGAATTGGGGCAGGGGGTGCATGTAAATATTGAATGCGGGGAGCAGGAAGTATAGAGTAGGGGGCGTTGCGGATGCAGGAGTGTGACTGGTAACAAATTGGCGGAAAGAGTAGAGGTTCTAATTAAATTATATATTAAGTGCCTATTTACAGTTAATGGGGGCACAGTGGTGGATTACAATTTATATTTGGAATGGTAGGTTGCATAATAACTAACCATATATTGATGGTGGATGCACGTCTGTATTCAGCTGCATAATGTAGAAGTTGGGGAATGTGCTCTAGATAACTGTGTTATTTTATGCAGAGACGAGTCCTGGCTGGAAGACGTGATGGCGGTCTGTGCTGGATGAAGGAGAAAAGCGAAGATGAAGGACTTCACCTAGAGACGTCACCGGTGAGTCAGTCTATTACATGTACACTGTGTATAATGTCACTGGTGATCACTGTATTACCTGTACACTGACACTATATACAGAGCTCCTGTGTATAATGTCACTGGTGATCCCTGTATTACCTGTACACTGACACTATATACAGAGCTCCTGTGTATAATTTCACTGGTGATCACTGTATTACCTGTACACTGACACTATATACAGAGCTCCTGTGTATAATGTCACTGGTGATCCCTGTATTACCTGTACACTGACACTATATACAGAGCTCCTGTGTATAATGTCACTGATGATCACTGTATTACCTGTACACTATATACAGAGCTCCTGTGTATAATGTCACTGGTGATCACTGTATTACCTGTACACTGACACTATATACAGAGCTCCTGTGTATAATTTCACTGGTGATCACTAGATTACCTGGACACTTACGTTATACATACCATGTATAGAGCTCCCGTGTATAATGACACTTATGGTAATATTAGTAATGTGGTGGTAATATTAGTAATGTAGTGGTAATATGTGGTCTGGTCATGGTGTGGCAGTTTTTCTCCCTTCTGTGTGGTATTATTCGGTCACTATGTTGTGGTAATATGTGGTCTGGTCATGGTGTGGCGGTATTCCCTGTATGTGGTATTATTGGTCATTTAAAAAAAAAATGTATATGACACATTCCCTTAAAGAAAACTAAATAAAAATATATCTAAAAAGAGTATTGGATATTTTAAGAAAATTTTAATAGGTTAGAGTAGGGCCCGCCCAGAAGAGTCTACCTTATCGTGGTGGCGGCTTTAAAAATCTTTTGGCCAAAACAAAAGCTGATGGCTATGTATGTGGCGCCGTCACATGGCCGAACGTCAGGAGAACCTGGTGGCAGCGACGTGGACGAGCGCCAGGATTCTGCAGGGATTGCATGGGGGTAAGTATAACAAGTTTTATTTTTTTTAAATACAATTAATTAACTAGGAGTGGGGGGAATCAGAGATGCATGGGGGGGGGTGAGAGATGCACATGGGGGGGTGAGAGATGCACATGGGGGGGTGAGAGATGCACATGGGGGGGTGAGAGATGCACATGGGGGGGTGAGAGATGCACATGGGGGGGTGAGAGATGCACATGGGGGGGATGAGAGATGCACATGGGGGGGGGGTGAGAGATGCACATGGGGGGGGGTGAGAGATGCACATGGGGGGGTGAGAGATGCACATGGGGGGGTGAGAGATGCACATGGGGGGGTGAGAGATGCACATGGGGGGGTGAGAGATGCACATGGGGGGGTGAGAGATGCACATGGGGGGGTGAGAGATGCACATGGGGGGGATGAGAGATGCACGGGGGTGAGAGCTGCACATGGGTGGGATGAGAGATGCACATGGGGGGGTGAGAGATGCACATGGGGGGTTATGTTTACATAACTTTGTTGCCTTATGAAGGGCAGGGGGGGCCCCCCAAAATTTCTTGCACAGGGGCCCACTACAGTCTGTGTCCGCCCCTGATAAAATCAGTGTTTTATTAGCAGAGATTATCACTACAGGACTAAGTGTGTTGTGCCTCCTGGTCCAACCACGCCCCCAGCACTACACAGAAAGTGGCCAATCAGGGATGTGGGCGGGGTTATACACAGCTCAGTATTCTGAGCTTTGCTAGATCTGCAGCAGAGAAAACTGTGATTCTATTACAACTGCTTCATTAAATTAACTAAGTGATACATCACTGGAATCAGGGTCTCTGTCCCTACATCATGATGCTATCAGATTACGTAGTAAAAACCTGCTGACCCTTTAAGGGGCAAAGTCACAACCCCTTTAATGTCTTTTGTAGCTTATTTCATTGTCTAATGTTACACCATAGATGTTTTTATTATATTCTATATCCTTCTGTCCTGGCATCCTATATGTGGCAAGTTTTCAGGTTAATGCAGGGTCGGTACAATATACGATACTATACGGTGAGACTCCGCATGGCTGTGTGCATTCTGTGTGTACACAGCTCTGTTGTGTATATAGGGTCTTAAATGAAGATACTTCAAGCATTAATTTTAACTTTGAAGAATGATGTTTGCTTTGCAAACAAGGGTTTACCAGAGGAAATGTCAGTGAGCTGTCAAGATATTTATTTGGTTAAATGAAGTTATCGCGTTGGCAGCAGAGATGATTTGCTCACAACACTAGATTTCTAAATGTTATTCTCTTCCATTTCTGAAAAAATAAAATAAACATTTCCATTTTCGGCAATGGGAATTAAATAGAATAATCGTCATAGTCAGAGTAACATAGAAGTAGCGAGCTAAGCTTCATTGTGGCACACTCGGAGTATTCATAGAAATCCAGGGGCCCCATAGCGAACGTCCATTTTGGCCCCCAGCTGCTCATTAAACAACCCATCGGGCTTCCCATGTCTAACCACTTAGATGCTATGGGTGCTGTTCATCATGGCATCTAAGGGGTTACATCTCCGTCGGATGTAGGAAAAGGTGAGTTGACTTTTTAACAACCAAACAACCTGCGACAAAATTAAATAATACTTGTCCAAGGAGATTCCAGCGGTATAGATTAAAAAATATATATTTTATTACATAAATCCATAAAATAACATACTGAATAAAATGACAGGGAACATAAACCTCGAGAGTCACAGAATATTCTACAAAATGCCATATATAGATCCATAAGCATAAGGGAGCCAACGGTATTAATTACTAAAGTGCAAGTGCACTTTAAAAGTGCAAGTGCACATATTAAAAGGGTATAATGGTTCTACCCAAATGGCTAACTGTGCAGTGGTCTCATATGTAGCGTAACGTTGCTTTAAGGTAGCATACATCAAAGTAAATTATAAAGGATGTATCACCTAGAACAATGCACCACCGAAAAAGTCCCAGGCTCTGTGTCTCACCATCTCAACGCCATTTTGCCTCGCTTCTTCATGGGGCATGAACCTGCTCTGTAAAAATCATCCTAGCTTCTGCCGTACATACACGTCGGATGATGTGATGCAATACACAGTGTGGGGCTCCACAGCTAACCGGTCCTATAGAAGTCGTATGGCCTGCCGCATTGACGGTACATCACTGACACCCAAACCTGTGCCAGGAGTAGATACCTATAAAAAGTGGAGACTACATAAATTCAAATATAATCTTTGTTGGATGAAACAAGACAACATGATTAAAAAATTCAATATTAAAAAAGAAGAGAAGGAAAAATGGAGTCCTATGATACAACAGCATATAAAATGACCAACACATGTAAAAAATACATATATTCAACAAGTATAGTTCACTTCACAAGTAATGTCACATCCGACAAAACTCCTAAGCAGAATGCACTAAACGTAGTAGGAAATAGTTTAACTTTACTGCATAAATATAAATTAAGTATGGTTATAAAATAAGTAGAGAGGTAATTGATGGAGAAGTAATTAAAGTATAAAGTACAGCAATTACTAAGTAAGGTGGACAGGATCCCAAGATGGGATATGAATGTATAACTGGTAAATAGAATAATCCTATGAATTGCATGTTGGTTAATACAGGCATAATAGTCAAACCGCCACTCTAACAGGTAAATAATATAAAATATTGCGCAAACCATCATACCAGTGAGGTCAAGTCGTACCAATAGGAGCTCCCCCCTGACGCACGTTTTGCTTTTGTTCTTCCTGAGTGGTTATGGTAGCTGAGGAGTAGGGGGCATTAAGTAGGTCCAGGATTACCTCTAAATAAAAGCAGCTGTAAGCGGCACTTCACCATTGGTGGCGACCTCCCCATATCCTCCACGTCACACAGCCACACCCTCTTCCTTCCTGTGCCAAGAGTAGTTCCTGCAATTAGAGCTGTCTTTAGTGCTAATATTTAGTGTAAGCAGTGCTGGTATTAGAGATAAAGGGATCCAGGGTAAAAAGCAAAAGAATTTCCCCCATCTGCAATTTTTATTATAATGTCAAAAACTACCATTTATAAAGTAATGCCACCATACAATGTCAATATAATAATACCACCATACAATGTTAACAATAGATCTTGCCATATAGATTAGTGAGGAACAGGAGAAAATAAGGACTGTGCGGTTGTGAATTCACAGTACTGTACGGCTGAGATTTCACAGGACTGTGCGGCTGAGATTTCACAGGACTGTGCAGTTGAGATTTCACAGGACTGTGCAGCTGAGATTTCACAGGACTGTGCAGCTGAGATTTCACAGGACTGTGCGACTGAGATTTCACAGAACTGTGCGGCTGTGATTTCACAGGACTGTGCTGCTGTGATTTCACAGAACTGTGCAGCTGAGATTTCACAGAACTGTGCAGCTGAGATTTCACAGGACTGTGCTGCTCAGATTTCACAGAACTGTGCGACTGAGATTTCACAGAACTGTGCGGCTGTGATTTCACAGGACTGTGCGGCTGTGATTTCACAGGACTGTGCTGCTGAGATTTCACAGAACTGTGCGGCTGTGATTTCACAGGACTGTGCGGCTGTGATTTCACAGGACTGTGCTGCTGAGATTTCACAGAACTGTGCGGCTGTGATTCCACAGGATTGTGCGGCTGTGATTCCACAGGATTGTGCGGCTGTGATTTCACTGGATTGTGCGGCTGTCATTTCACAGGATTGTGTGGCTGTGATTTCACAGGATTGTGCGACTAAGATTTCACAGGACTGTGCGGCTGTGATTTCACAGGATTGTGTGGCTGTGATTTCACAGGACTGTGCGGCTGTGATTTCACAGGACTGTACGGCTGAGATTTCACAGGACTGTGCGGCTGAGATTTCACAGGACTGTGCGGCTGTGGTTTCACAGGACTGTACGGCTGAGATTTCACAGGACTGTACGGCTGAGATTTCACAGGACTGTGCGGCTGGGATTTCACAGAACTGTGCGGCTGTGATTTCACAGGACTGTGCTGCTGAGATTTCACAGGATTGTGCGGCTGTGATTTCACAGGATTGTGTGGCTGTGATTTCACAGGATTGTGTGGCTGTGATTTCACAGGATTGTGTGGCTGTAATTTCACAGAACTGTGCGACTAAGATTTCACAGAACTGTGCGACTAAGATTTCACAGGACTGTGCGGCTGTGATTTCACAGGACTGTGCAGCTGAGATTGTCAAGCACAACATTCAGTGTGTTCTGACTGATTACTGGAGCGGACAGTGAAGAATGTTTTCTTCTTCACACCCAGTTTGCTCTTGCAGGTCCCACAATTGGATTGACCCTAGGTCTTGGCCATTCGGCCTGGCTCCCTTAAATAGTCATGCCAATTAGACAGACAGGCGAATTAGGATTCACAGATCTTAAATTGCCAGTTTCATCACATCGTCACAAAAACTAATATATTTATAAACAGCTGGCAAGAGGCGCAAGAAATCAGCTGCCAGATCATACTCGATGTGAGATTTTTTTTTACAAGGCATGTGATCCTTTCCGGGCTGTATCAGCTGCCTTGCATTTAACACCAATGCAAATAATTTAATTAAAGGAAAAGGGAAAAATGCTCTGAAAATATTTAAAATATTTGCAGTAATTTTTTTTAAATAAAATGTACAGTACAGACCAAAAATTTGGACACACCTTCTCATTTAAAGATTTTTCTGTATTTTCATGACTATGAAAATTGTACATTCACACTGAAGGCATCAAAACTATGAATTAACACATGTGGAATTATATACTTAACAAAAAAGTGTGAAACAACTGAAAATATGTCTTATATTCTAGGTTCTTCAAAGTAGCCACCTTTTGCTTTGATGACTGCTTTGCACACTCTTGGCATTCTCTTGATGAGCTTCAAGAGGTAGTCACCGGAAATGGTCTTCCAACAATCTTGAAGGAGTTCCCAGAGATGCTTAGCACTTGTTGGCCCTTTTACCTTCACTCTGCAGTCCAGCTCACCCCAAACCATCTCGATTAGGTTCGGGTCTGGTGACTGTGGAGGCCAGGTCATCTGGCGTAGCACCCCATCACTCTCCTTCTTGGTCTCTACATGGACTCTACATGCCTGGTTCCCACCGTGAAGCATGGAGGAGGAGGTGTGATGGTGTGAGGGTGCTTTTCTGGTGACACTGTTGGGGATTTATTCAAAATTGAAGGCATACTGAACCAGCATGGCTACCACAGCATCTTGCAGTGGCATGCTATTCCATCCGGTTTGCGTTTAGTTGGACCATCATTTATTTTTCAACAGGACAATGACCCCAAACACACCTCCAGGCTGTGTAAGGGCTATTTGACCAAGAAGGAGAGTGATGGGGTGCTACGCCAGATGACCTGGCCTCCACTGTCACCAGACCTGAACCCAATTGAGATGGTTTGGGGTGAGCTGGACCGCAGCGTGAAGGCAAAAGGGCCAACAAGTGCTAAGCATCTCTGGGAACTCCTTCAAGATTGCTGGAAGACCATTTCCGGTGACTACCTCTTGAAGATCATCAAGAGAATGCCAAGAGTGAGCAAAGCAGTCATCAAAGCAAAAGGTGGCTACTTTGAAGAACCTAGAATATAAGACATATTTTCAGTTGTTTCACACTTTTTTGTTAAGTATATAATTCCACATGTGTTAATTCATAGTTTTGATGCCTTCAGTGTGAATGTACAATTTTCATAGTCATGAAAATACAGAAAAATCTTTAAATGAGAAGATGTGTCCAAACTTTTGGTCTGTACTGTATATATATATTTTTTTTAATAAAATGATGATCTGTCATTATTTGTTCAGTATATTAAAGCTAAACTCGCAATTTACTTAGAAACTAATTTAGAAGGGACAACCAAACTTTCCCTGTTGTCACATTTGTAAAAAGTAAAGACCGCAACAAAGCAGAAAATGACAAGTAAATAAGGTATATGCTAATTATCAGAATTTGGGCACTGATCTAAATTGTAATTCACCAATTTATTTGCAATTTGTATCTTTTGGGAGTGCAAATTGTCTCTTCAGAGAGGAAGAGGACTAGAACTCTAGCGCCACCTATTGGAAGTAGCAATCCTAAAAGTCAATGTTGACTCTTCAACAAGCCTTGCCATATGATTTAGGAGACACCTCTCATCCTGCCAAACCAGTTCTCACACTTTGCACTGACGAGGGGCAGTACCCCGAAACACAGTGTCTGCAAATTGAGATTCTGGTTTGGCTTTTATCCTAAGTCATGTGGCAAGGCTCGCTAAAGGGTCGACATTGACTTTTAGAATTGCTACTTCCAATATGTGGCACTAGAGTTCTAGTTCTCTTCCTCTCTGAAGAGACAATTTGCATATTTCATTTCCCAGAGGAGCATTGCAATGCTTAAGTCTCCTCACCTTGGCATGCCAGGCTAGACATGTCATTCTCCTTAAGGAGAAACGTTATCTTTTGGGTGGAAATCCTCCTTAAATTCACTTTCTATTCCAACTTTGCTTCTTATGGTGTAGCAGATGGTGAAGATTTTAGATGGAGTAGTAATCCGCCTGCAGCTTTCCTTTACATCTTTGTTGACCCTCTGAAGAAGCCGAAAAAACAACAGCGATGAATAATATATTATATATGTATGTTTTATGTGGCTTGTAATAACTGCAATCTGTTTTATTTCTATCTGTATATACTGTAATATATACAATTCATTTGTAACGTTCTGGTAGCGTCACCACCCTCCAGTCATATCCTGCCCTGGATTATATAAAGGACCATGCCCTAAGCCAGCCTAAGCACTGTGGTCCCCGGGAATTAGCCCGGGACTGGACAAAAAGGTCATCGAGGGCCGTAGATGGCCTTGGGCCTGAGGTTCCTCACCTCTGCCGTAAGCAACCAGATCTTTCAAATTAGATGGCTATCGGCCAAAAGATGCTTCTGCCGATCGTTCGGCCAACATCCATTTCAGCCATCTCTACCCTGCATAGGAGCTCTCTTTCATTCGAGCACTCTTGTGTTCTAAATGAGTAAGCCGCCATCAGTCATCTCTACCAACAACTTATCTCCGGAAGAGCAAAGCAATCTGTAGTCCAAAATTGGACCTATCCGATCAACATCTTCCCCATCAATTACTGTCCAGTGCCCTCATACTCATTAGACTGTCATCCGAAACCCTCGATATCGGTGGTTGCGGCAAAAATTTGTCTAATGCGTATGCAGGGCTTAAGATTTTTGACATGATCTGTATCTTTTTGACTTCAACCGGATTAATTTTAAGATCATGTCTACTTGTTTCCTGTCTGCCCTGATCTTCTGCCTGTCTACCATCATGGAAAAATTGCCGCCAACCCAATTCCTGTTTGTCTGACGACTGCTTCCGTCTGTTGCCTGGTTGCTGTGTTTTGGTGTCACCTATTTGTATGTTTCTGTTTCGACAGACTCTACCCTGTTTCACAGACCCTACCTCCTTGTGGAGGTCAAGGGTTAGGGACACACAACCCTTTAGTTACTGCCCATGGTAGCCACAATGGTGGCAAATATATACTCTACGTAAATGCTAGCCAGTTCTAGAACAGGTGTGCAGATATAGTCTTACTATAATTTTCTGCATGTAAGGGTTGAAGGGAATCTGTTTGCAGATTTGTGATATATAATCTGACAGCAGCATGATGTAGGGATAGAAATCCTTATTCCAGCGATGTATCACTTAGTTTATTGGGTGCAGCAGTTGTGATAGAATCAGTTTTCTCTGCTGAAGACCTAGCAGAGCTCGGAAAGCTGAGCTGTGTATAACCCCGCCCACACCACTGATTGGCCACTTTCTGTGTATAACCCCGCCCACACCACTGATTGGCCGCTTTCTGTGTACACTGTATACTGACAAAAAGCTGCTAATAAGTGCTGGGGGAATGGTTGGACCAGGAGGCACGAGAAACCTGGTCATGTAGTGATAATCTCCTGCTAATGAAACATTGAGGTTATTGAAACAGCAAAACAAAATTCAGTAAATTACACATCACTGGAATTAGGGTCTCTACCCCCATATCATTCTGCTCTCAGATTACATAGCAAAACCTGCTGACTGATTCCCTTCAAACACAAATAGTAACCTGTCCCTCTCTCCCCCTGACATCTTTAAACTTCTGATTTTTATTTTTTTTTATAAGCTATTTTGCCTATGCTTCTTCCACAGATGTCTGGGGAAAAAAGGGATTGGGCATATTGAATTTCAACATACTCAATCTATTTTTCTGATGAAAGATATGCCGCCACCAGATATTTCTGGCCGTGACCTGTTGCCCCTTCTCCATTGAGAACATGTGCCCACTCTGTGTGTGGGGGGTGGTTAGGAGGAATAACTGGCAACGGAAACCAATTAAATTGTATAGCTGTCATCAGGTCAAGTTTTATAGAGAGGCAATATGTCTATCATTATGTTTTTGAAGTGTTGGAGGAAACTGGTTGGCTTTGATTCCAGCAAGCTAGTGCTGTAAACCAGCTCGGCCACTGCTCTGCCCCTTGGTAACCCAATAGGCTCGGTTCTGAAAAACATTACAAATGGGGAGTAAAAGCAATACCAATAGACACTATTAGATTGAGGTATTCTGTTTGGAACCAGAAAACTAGAAAGTCATCTTTTTGCTATGGGCACTATGGTTTAAACTAGTCTACGTACACAAGTCCCAATGCGATAGATTTTCAGAACTAAAAGGGACTCAGTTTTCTCATCTTTCATGTTGAGTGCATAGTAGTGCCCTTCCAGTTATAGACGCATATCCAGAATGACTTTCCATCTCTCCTCCTACCCACCACTCAGAATCCTAGAATGTTCTCCTAGAATCCTAGAATGTTCTCCTAGAATCCTAGAATGCTCTCCTAGAATGTTCTCCTAGAGTCATAGAATGCTCTCCTAGAATCCTAGAATGTTCTCATAGAATCCTAGAATGTTCTCATAGAATCCTAGAATGTTCTCATAGAATCCTAGAATGTTCTCCTAGAATCCTTGAATGTTCTCCTAGAATCCTTGAATGTTCTCCTAGAATCCTTGAATGTTCTCCTATAATCCTAGAATGCTCTCCTAGAATCCTAGAATGTTCTCTTAGAATCCTAGAATGTTCTCCTAGAATTCTAGAATGTTCTCATAGAATCCTATAATGTTTTCCTAGAATCCTGGAATGTTCTCATAGAATTATAGAATGTTCTTATAGAATCCTAGAATGTTCTCCTAGAATCCTAGAATGTTCTCCCAGAATCCTAGAATGTTCTCCTAGAATCCTAGAATGTTCTCCTAGAATCCTAGAATGTTCTCATAGAATCCTAGAATGTTCTCCCAGAATCCTAGAATGTTCTCCTAGAATCCTAGAATGTTCTCATAGAATCCTAGAATGTTCTCATAGAATCCTAGAATGTTCTCATAGAATCCTAAAATGTTCTCATAGAATCGTGGAATGTTCTCATAGAATCCTAGAATGTTCTCATAGAATCCTAGAATGTTATCCCAGAATCCTAGAATGTTCTCCTACCTAGAATCATGGAATGTTCTCATAGAATTATAGAATGTTCTCCTAGAATCCTAGAATGTTCTCATAGAATCCTAGAATGTTCTCCTAGAATCCTAGAATGTTCTCCCAGAATCCTAGAATGTTCTTCTAGAATCCTAGAATGTTCTCATAGAATTATAGAATGTTCTCATAGAATCCTAGAATGTTCTCATAGAATCCTAGAATGTTCTCATAGAATCATGGAATGTTCTCATAGAATCCTAGAATGTTCTCATAGAATCCTAGAATGTTATCCCAGAATCCTAGAATGTTCTCCTACCTAGAATCATGGAATGTTCTCATAGAATTATAGAATGTTCTCCTAGAATCCTAGAATGTTCTCATAGAATCCTAGAATGTTCTCCTAGAATCCTAGAATGTTCTCATAGAATTATAGAATGTTCTCATAAAATCCTAGAATGTTCTCATAGAAACCTAGAATGTTCTCATAGAATCCTGGAATGTTCTCATACAATCCTAGAATGTTCTCCTAGAATCCTAGAATGTTATCCTAGAATCCTAGACTGTTCTCCTACCTAGAATCATGGAATGTTCTCATAGAATTATAGAATGTTCTCAAAGAATCCTAGAATGTTCTCATAGAATCCTAGAATGTTCTCATAAAATTATAGAATGTTCTCATAGAATCCTAGAATGTTCTCATAGAATCATAGAATGTTCTCATAGAATCATAGAATGTTCTCATAGAATCATAGAATGTTAGAGTTGGACGGGACCTCCAGGGTTGTCGTGTCCAACCCCCTGCTCAATGCAGGATTCACTAAACCATCTCGGACAGGTGTCTGTCCAACCTCTGTTTAAAGACTCAACATATCCCTGACCCATGAGCCAATCTAGAGCTAAAGATAGGAAAAAATTCCAGCACGGTATATATCCATGCCGTCGTCCCGAAAGTTTGAGCTGAAGTTAACCTTGTGTGTGAGCCGTGAATCCAATGTACCGAGCATGAAAAATTAATTTATTACATTTGATGCACTAACAAAAGAAAGTTCTAGTGAATAATAGATGAACTACATGTTGTTACAACAGTCTGTTTGATTCATGGCTCCCTTTATCTCGTATCATGTGCCGACTGAAAATAATTCTCTGTCTCTGCTTAGAGAATGAAGATCGCAGAAGATTTTATAGAAGGGTAAACCTAGAGGTCTAGAGTCAAGCTTGCCTTTTGCGATGTACTGTGGCCATCACCCTTCCACCACACAATCATCATTTGCAATGCAACATTGCGCTGTATAGGATGTATGCATAAATATATACCTTCCTCCCATGGAGGACTTTCTACTTCAAGAGAACTCCTACTTCTTTTCGAGACTCAGACTGGAATCATTTTGCCATTTTTACTGTAAAAGAGACAGCTCTTGATTCAGTTGTCATCTCTAGAACCCAATGAATTCCTAGAAGAAGCACATTTGCGAAACACTGCCATATACTGATGCCACTTATAAGAAAAATGGAAGACTATTGTATTTTAACTTTTTATCTTTGCAAAAGTATTATAGCCTTTTGTAGACCTCATACTCGTCAAGATAACTTGTAACCAGTTTGGTTATCCCATGGAACTTTTTAAAATTGGGCATGGATATTTCATTGGTGTCAGCAGATTCTCTGGTTTCCTCCATTAGATGAGCTCCACCAAAGCTTATCAAGCTAAGCATGACAAAAGCTTCTCAAATCTCCCTGTGTTATAGGCTTAAATACAGGACTAAATTTATGTTTTGTCCGAAAAAGATCATTTTTGCACAGACAGCAAATACAGCTCTGGGACCTTGTGGAGTGTGTCAATGACTGCCTTCTGGACATCTGTCAAGTCAGCAGTCTTCCCCATGATTGTGGAACCTACTAAAACAGACTAAGGGACCTTTTTAAACTTGTAGGAAGCCTTTGCAGGTGTTTTTGTTAATTATTTTAATTTACTAAGATAATGACTTTTGTGTTTTCATTGGCTGTAAGCCATAATCATCAACATTAACAGAAATAAACACTTGAAATAGATCCCTCTGTGTGTAATGACTCTATATAATATGAGTTTCACTTTTTGTATTGAAGAACTGAAATAAATTAACTTTTTGATGATATTCTAATTTAGTGAGATGCACCTGTAGGATCTGGAGAAGGTTTGACCAAAAACTCTTCCAGCTGGGATTCGTCAACTTGAGAACTGTATGTGGGTGGCTCGTTTTAGGCTATGTGCACACAGAGTCTTTTTTGCTGAGTTTTCAGAGCAGTAACTGAGCACAAACTTTAGTTTTTTTGAGGAGTTTTGAGATTTTTTTTTGCAGTACGAGCTGTAACTTTTATTATTACCATTTTATCATTACCATTTTGAGGTCCTTATTACTTTCTGAACTTACCAAAAAAACAGCAATTATGCCATTTAGATTTTTCTTTCATTTTTGCATTCACTTTATGAGATACATGTTCTGATATTTTTTTAGTTCGGACAGTTACACGGTGATGGCAAATATATCGATTTTGTTTTATTTTTTAAATTTTATTTATATCCTGAAAAAATGAGGAGGAGATATGAACTTTTATATTTTTCCTATAATATTGTTTTTATTTTTTTGGTTCCCCTAAGGAACTTGAACCTGCGATTCCTTGAAGGCTTGAACTTTACACTGCAATATCGCAGTGACATTGAAATGACAAAGCCATAAACATCCAGCTGATCATGTGGGGGGTCCAATGTGGGTTGGAAAGTATAGCTTCCCATATTTCCAACTTCTTAAATGCCTCTGTCATAATTCACAGTGTCATCTAAGAGGTTAAACTGCTGCGATCAGAGTCAGCTCCGACTGCATCTATTAGACTTGGTGCAGGCTGTATAACACAGACGGCACCCATGCAGTATGGTACGGACTCAGCACTACAAAAACTCTGATCTGTAGGAAGACGATATTCGATCAACTTAGAAATGCCTTCGGCTACATTGACTGAGACAACGGCCTCAAAAGTAAGAATACAATGAGTGGGTGGAGATGGGTCATACTCAGCTTTGGCCACTGTTTCTAGTGGTGTACCACAGGGGGCAGTATTGGGTCCTATTCTCTAGAGCAGGACTGGGTAATTAATTTTCCCGATGGGCCACATGAGAGACCTTGACTATTGTGGTGGGCAAACCAATAGGCTGAAATTAATTCTGCTCAATATTAATATTAACAAAATAATTACAATTATAATTATTTTATATTTATATTATCACTTTATAGTGAGCAGAATTAAGTATGCTGACACCCCTATATACCGTATGAGCCCACACACAGCCCCTTATACTGTATATAGTATGAGCCCCCACACAGCCCCATACATACAATATGAGCCCCCACATAGCCTCCTATATACAGCATGAGCCCCTAAATAGCCTTCTATATACAGCATGAGGCCCCACATAGCCTCCTATATACAGCATGAGCCCCTAAATAGCCTTCTATATACAGCATGAGGCCCCACATAGCCTCCTATATACAGCATGAGCCCCTAAATAGCCTTCTATATACAGCATGAGGCCCCACATAGCCTCCCATATACAGTATGAGCCCTGACATAGCCTTCTATATACAGCATGAGCCCCCACATAGCCTCCTATATACAGTATGAGCCCTGACATAGCCACCTATATACATGCAAACATCCCACACACATATGCCTCACCTCACTCCTGTACTCCGGCGCTCTGCTCCTGTTTCCGGTGCACTGACTCTTCGCACAGCAGACACGATGTGATGACGTTATAGCATCTGCTGCCTCACACACTTATTGGTGGAAGAAGGAGACGGCGGCTCCGTCCTCCACCAATGTATATACTGCTATCTGAATCCTGAGGAAGCAGATAGGGGTGACATTGGGAAGCAGGTGACGGGTGGCGGGAGAGGGATGGTGTGGGCCACTGTTTTCAGCCCTTTGGCTGCCCTTGGCCTGCGAGCCAGACTCTAACAGCCAGAGGGTCAGATGTAGCTTGTGGGTCACACTTTGCCCAGGACTGATCTAGAGCAATGAATAGTAAGGCTTGGATCACATATATGAAATGCTCTACTTTGATCACTACATCGGAGTTTCCGATGGAATGTTATTTTTTGGGGATTCTAACAGAAGCCCCAATAAAGCCATTCACTTGATCTGGCTTCTGTCCTGAAAGTGTTCAACCACAAAACCATAGTCTACCATGCTTTTGTTCATGTCTAAAAAAGACAAATACTGCGGGAACTGCGGCTGGACGGAACCCAGAGTGACTCCGATGATCTCATAATGGCCCTGACGCGGTTTCCATTGGAATCCTATTTTTCAGGGATTCCGATAGATAGCTCAAAGCAGTGCTCAGTGTAGAGCCCTGCTTATTTGGGAACCTATCCTAAAATATAATTGCCTATGATATTAAACCATGTAAATGAAGTTAGTGAAAGGAAGTTACAAATGGATCTGGATGGCAGCAGAATGTACATGGAATATTGTGCACAGTTTATGGCACCATCCACAAGGAAGACATAATGGAGCTACAGTAGGTTCACCCTAAGTAACAAATGGGTGGAACACAGTACCTGAAAAAATGAGCAGAATCAATGTAATTTAGTTAAAAAATTATGCCTGAAGGATGATGTAATAACTAGGGATCTTTCACATGATTAATTTATGCCCAATGTTACACGCACACCGCTAGGTTCAGATAGGGGCGAGACCGGTTACATGAATTCTTTGGAATCCCGGATGAACCATTACTCAGGGCGACCATAGACCATGTGCTGCAGCTTCTCTCAGGCACACAGGGGTATTGACTCTCAGGCACAGACACGTAGTTTGGTTCACTTGCTGACCAGACACACTTGACAAGAGTCCTCATAAACGGTAGAACAGTAGCATTTAACAAGAAGCCACACAGCCAGTGCAAGTTAAGTCTTATGAGCAACAGGCTCCAGTGACAAACAGTACAGTTTCCTTAGCAGCACAGTAGTTCACAGTCTTCCCAGTAGTACAGGACAGCACAGTTCTAATGCAAAGGCACATCAATGAACACAGCATTCTTTACAGCACAGTGAGATGGAGGAGAGGGGGGAGGGTTTGCTGAGGGAGATGATCCCTGTGACACCATTTCTTCCAGCCCTTATCTTTATGCCTGACAATACTCTGCACTGCTAGTTCAGGAACTCTACCTGACCTGTGCTTAGCTTCACTCCTGACTTGAATCCTTTTCACTTGCAGGGGCGCTTCTGTGAGATACAGAACACACACACCACCTTTCTCTTTGGCTCCAGCCAGACAGTAAACAACTTCCCCACAATCCCCCTGGGGCTCTGCTAAAACACTCCCCTTCTCCTGAGACTGTGTTAACCCCTCTAGTTGCTGGATGCTTCTGAAGCACAACACTTCCTGTCTCCTGTGCTTGTGTTATTTGTGACAGTTGCTGGATGCTTTGGAAGCAACAGAACTACTTCTGCATGTCACACTCTGTAACAGCACTACTTCTGCATCTCACACTCTGCAACAGCACTACTTCTGCATCTCACACTCTGCAACAGCACTACTTCTGCATCTCACACTCTGCAACAGCACTACTTCTGCATCTCACACTCTGCAACAGCACTACTTCTGCATCTCACACTCTGCAACAGCACTACTTCTGCATCTCACACTCTGCAACAGCACTACTTCTGCATGTCACACCAAGATTGTATATATAAAGCACCAATTTTAGTATTGGATTCTTTACAGTAAGACACACATGTCAAACTCTGGCCAGCGGGCTAAATCTGGCTCGCATAGTGATTACATTTGGCCCACGACGCTGGCAGCGCCCCCCAGTAGTTGAAAACCCATTACACTGTATGGAGGACTCTGTGGGCCCATTATACTCTATGGAGGACTATATGGGGCCCATTATACTGTATGGAGGACTATGTGTGGCCCATTATACTGTACATAGGACTATGTGGGGCCCATTATTCTGTATGAAGGACTATGTGAGGTCCATTACACTGTATAGAGGACTATGTGTGGCCATTATTTTGTATGGAGAACTATGTGGGCCCATTATACTGTATGGAGGACTATGTGTGGCCCATTATACTGTACATAGGACTATGTGGGGCCCATTATTCTGTATGGAGGAGTATGTGAGGTCCATTATACTGTATAGAGGACTATGTGTGGCCATTATTTTGTATGGAGAACTATGTGGGCCCATTATACTGTATGGAGGACTACATGGGGCCCATTATAGTGTATGAAGGACTATGTGGGGCCAATTTACTTATGGAGAACTATGTCGGGCCATTAAACTGTGTGGAGAGCTGTGTGGGGATCACAGTTGGAGCACCATACTGTGTTGGGGTCACCATACTTTGCTGTGGGGTACACTAGGGTCATCATACTTCACTATGGAGGATCATATTGTGTTTGGGGGGCACTTTTGTTGGAATCATACTTTTTTATTTTACTGTATTATTTATTAATTCAAGTTTTTTTATACTTTGGTATTACATATTTAAATTAGGTCATTGGGCCATATTCTTTTTACTGCTTACATACGTAACATATTATATTATTCCAGTATGCCTCATTTGATTCCAAGATCTATTAATTAAAATGTACTATGTTTGTGGGAGAGCCCCTTTAAGTTTCTTTTCATATGAAAAGATTCATCGTTATATTTGATGATAAGGAAAAACTTCCTCAATTGTTGACATTTTTTTTGCTAAATATCAAGGTTGGCCCCGACTTTGTCCATGTTTTTAATTTTGGCCCTAATGTATGCAAGTTTGACATCCCCGCAGTAAGAGCAGTAAGACTATAAAGCTCTCTGCAAGAGAAAGTTGTCATGTAGAATTCCATAAGCGTTAAAGGGAACCTGTCATGTTCCGAAATACTTTTAATCTGCAGATACGGAGTTAATGGAATTCTAAAGCCATCGGCCGCTGCATTGAAAGCCCGGCTGTCACAGAGGTGCGGCCGGCACGGCTTCAATCACTGCTCACTATATACATACTGGTGACTGAAACCGCAACGACTACACCTCTGACTAAAAGCTGGAGGCTGCCTGGAGGAATAAGGTTCATTTCTTCCTACTAGCTTTCAGTACAATGGCCAGGTAGCCACACTGCTGACCTCATCACAATGCTGTTGTTGCCGGCGCCGATGGTGGTTCTGGTGATGTATTCATGTAATGGTGATGGTCCTAGTGATGTATTCATGTACTGATCATGGTTCTGATGTTGCATTCATGTACTGACGGTAGTTCAGATCATGTCGTGATCCTTAATGTACTTCATGTTAAAACTGAGGTAAAAAAATATTATGAGGAGGATTTGGTTGAGTTTCTGCTAAATTTCTGCTCCAAAAACTCAGTGTAAGTTTGGGTGTGTTCACACTGATTTTGAGCAGAAACTGAGAAGACACTCTCCGAATCCTCCTGAAATACTCAAAACTTGGATTTGATGATGTATTCATGTACTGACAGTGGTTCTGGTGATGTATTCATGTAAGTACCCATTTAAATATTTTTGTGGCCCTTTGTATTGGTTCACTATGACGAGGTGGCCTTTGAACCAAAAAATGTTGTGCATCCTTGCTTAAAGTGGTTGTCCACTATCAGGGCAATCCCTTCTAGATCTGAATGTTTGCCCCTGTTAAAATACCTGCAGATGGCCACTCACTTCCTCTGGATTACTTATACAAGGCGGGGAAGGTGATGCCAGTGCTGATTGGCCTCCGGGCTCACATAAAGTAGCAACCTCATGTCAGCCCCGGGTACGTGAATTCCAACCCCACTGGAACGGCGCCAACACGGGAGGTGAGTATAGGAGTTTTTATTTTAACGGGAACAAACATTCAGATCGAGAAGGGGTTGTAATAGTAATGAACAACCCCTTTAAACCATAGAAAGGATACCTTTCTGGTGTTGGGTTGTTAATTTATAGCTTTATTCTGAAGTCGGGAAAGAATTTTTCCTTAAGATTATAAGTTGACTTTCACCTCAAGAAGGTTTTTAACATCTTTTTCTTCATTAGTCTAAACGGGATGGATTTATTTTCAACCTTACAAACTACGAGGAGTTGGGAATAGGTAATTGTAGTTTTTCCATTACCCCCAAAAATTCCAATACAGACTTTCCGTAACTTTACCCTACAATATGTTCCCATAAAGAACATTCTTTTGGAACTAAATTGACAAGGCAAGTATGAGGGTCCTATAAAAGTTTTACTTTATGTGACATTAAATGTGGATTTTATGACTTCAGCAAATTTTAGGTCATATCGATGTGCTAGATTATAACCTCTAATTGATTGAAGCCGTCGGCGTATATGATGTAAAACTTTTTTACGTTCCGTCACGCTTTACGAGTCTTTACGTATCCATCGGTGTATTTTACATTTATCGGCTGTAAAGTTGTTTTACGCTGTTTGAATAAAAGTAACAACAGTCGTTTTATGAAAACCATTTATTACCTCGAGCTTGTGAAAGTCAAGTTATTAAAAACGATCTCGGTAATTTGATATTATCAACATTAATTTCAGCTTTACGAATGGCCTCCTTTATCACCGCGACATGCCAGCGAGACTGCATGGTCCTTATTGTCAGGTTTTATTAAAAGCTTATGACTGTAGTGTCTACGGTCGACTTTGACCTATTTCTGGGCTATCTACTCCGGACAGGATAGGAGGGAAGAAAAAAAAAAAACCTTTCGAGTTTAATGAAAGACATTGATAATGGCGATAAGAGTATCTGGACGGGAATGAAATCACATGTGGCCCTCCAAAACGGTTGTGTAAGCTCATAAGAGGTCACGGGAACACAGACTTATTTCTTCCATCCCGTCAAGATGTAATAAGTGACCTTTGCTGGAAAGGTCATCCGCGTGTCAAGCAAGAAAGAGGTAGATATGGATTGACAGCACAAAAGCTCATTTGAGTGAATTATTTGTGTTGATTGGTGAACTCGGAGCAGATTTATCACTGTCCCTCGGAGGACACAGATGTTCAAGGTAAAACGAGATTCATTTTGTACTGGGGTTCTTTTCTATTGACCTGTATTAAGCAATCTCCGAGACCTTCTGTACAAGACGATAAAAATATTCGAGTTTCAAAGTAAAATTATCTGAAGGCAATAGAAGATAGAAGGATAATAACACATCGTGGACGTTTTTTGTAAAGGTTGATATAATAAGTTGACGCTTAATCCACCTTTATCTTCTGTATGCCCAAAAGAAGAACGATATTGGATTAAACTCAAGCCAAACCTTAGGCTATGTGCACACCATGTCTTTTTTCAGGCAGATTTCCCTGCAGAAACCACCCAGAAACTAGAAAACAATCAAAAGAATGCGTCTATTGAACGCTCTTTTGAACGTTTTTTAACCACTTCAGACTTCTGAAAATACCAAGCTGTTAAAAGAAGTGTCATTTCCATTCTTCTAGGGCTTTCCCCTTGGAAGACGCTCTCTACGTTACAATACAAGTCAATTTAAAAGCTCAGAAGATGCCAGAACATTTTTGGAGCATTTTGCCATCATTGTTGCTTACAAAAAAAACTCTACTGGTTTCTTCATTATTCATTGGAGTGAAAAAAAAAAAAACAATAGTAAAAAAGACTGTGAAAACCCCCGGCCAAAACCATCGAAGGGGCGCTTAGGAAATGACCGGAAAAAAAAACTCAGGGAAAAAAATGCATGAGTTTTCTGAAGAGTCTTCTGCTTGAAAAACTTGTCAGGTCCACCTCAGTTAAAAGATGTTGTGTGTACACACCCTTGAAATTTGGGTTTGGCTGAATTTAAAGAGTTTTTTTTTGTGGTTTGGCTATAACAATCACACATTACAAGTCAAGCTGAGATGGTTCTTCAGTACTTAGTGCCATGCTTGATATGGATCTTGATCTTGACTTAAGTAGGATTTCAAGTGGTGGCTTATTACCATTAACTAAGCTTGTCCTTCGAGACAACCCTTTAATTATGCACTCTATTTCTCTAGCACCCATCCTACCAAGTAAAAATATACCTGTACAATGATTAATGAATAACAGAATTCAAGAAGAGAACAGGCTCGACCACATTTGGAATAATTCCTTAAGACTCCCAGACACATTCGAGAAAAGTTCTCCAAATCCAACAATTTCTAATCTATGGAGGGCTCCTATGGAGTAGTAATGGGCGCGATAAACCTTAACTCTTGATATTTTCTTCTCCCTGGAGATAAGCCACTGCCAAAGTTGCTTGGCAGTGGCTTAAGCTAACCATGCACATTAGATAGTTGTCCGATGAATGATCGTTCGGCTGACAGATATTTCTCCCAACTGCCTCATACACAAAACCCTCAACTTTTTTGAGTGTTCCTGTGTTCTCCGTGGGCAAGGTGGAGTTAGCCTCTGCCAGAATCATCTCAATGGAATCAGTGGTTTATTTACAAAAGCACAAGGGGATTAAATTCCAATTGCTTATCTTTCCCAACATAATCTGTTAGTCGAAAGTCCTGAGGCCACCATACACGTTGGATGGTTGGCCATCCCAACGAAATCAGCTGTTTTTTGTTGAGAGTCAAAAAGGAAAAGCTGTCAGGCAACAGTTTTTAAAGCGCAGTTGTGAAAACTTGTGCAAGGATTTCATCTAACAAACAAGGGCATGAAGAATTAATCCAAGGATCATAGACACGAGATAGAAAAATAGAGCACAAGTCTACTTTCAACCTTAAAAACTATGAAACTATCATATGTCGTATGTGGAGTTGGGAAGGAATTCTTCCCCTAATATGGGGCTATTAATGTCTGCCCCATGGGATTTTTGCCTTCCTCTGCATCAACATGTTAGGCTATATGTTGAACTCGGTGGACTTAAGTCTACCTTAAACTTTAAAAACTATGAAACTATTATCTGTCCGGGAAGCATCGTGAGGCCACCATACACAAGTAGACTGTTTGCCAAGCTCACCGATATTGGTGGGTTTAATCAACATTAGTTTAATGTGTATGAGACCTTTAGGACACGGTGGGGCTTATCCTGCAACAAAAAGGGACCCTAGTAGTGTCCTTCAATGTTGTTACCCAAGTGATGATCACGTTTTGTCAAGATCAAATGATTAGGTAGGAACCATGGGAGCACGAGAAGATCCAACCATTCCAAAAATGAAAATAATAACATTTTTGGTTTTGCCCACAAGGGATAATTGGTATTTGATGGTACTTATTTTTGTCTAGGACACATCTCCAAACTGATCAATGATCTTTATGGATCGCTCTTGGATTAGTTGCCTTAAATATCTTTATACCCATGGCCAGATCTTGTATCTGTGAAAGTCCGCCAATGACGGTAACCTTGTATTTGTCTATGTAAGAGACCAATTTTAATTTTAGAAATTGTCAGTAAGGGCAAGCATCACCCTTAATATGATTACAGTAAACACTGACATAATGATATCATTTCAAGTCGCCGATAATGATTTGATTTAGAAGGTGAGAAGCAGTCAGCCAGCTCAGCCCATTAAGCATCTCACATCATTAGATCAATGTGGTCTGCATCTTAAAATAGGACATTCTCATTAGCATTGTCAGGACTGATTCCATGTTATGAAAAAACCCCGGCCGCTTATAACCACGTTGTTATATCGCGCCGATTAATTATCTTATCAATGCGATACCCTGAAAGTGGTCAAAGATGACGTTAAATCACATTGTCACATTATCGATAGGGAAAAGCAAATGAGACGAAAGACGGGCCAGCTTTCTACCGGGGTCAAACGCCATCTTTAGCCTCTACTCATTAGATCTGTCAGTATTTGCTTATTAAACGTGTGTCATTTATTACCTTTTTTTGGTGAATGAATTATTTTGTCAATTTCGGCAGTAAAAATGATGGAAGATGGGATTAAATTCCATCCCGGGATCAGCGGCGAGAGGAGGCCGAGTGCTTATTGAAGCAGCTGTTATTACCCGTCCTAATCACATCCTTCACTGCAGAAGCCCCCACTTCTTTCTTACTTTGGAGAAATATTGGTGTGAAATATTTTTTATCTGACCTTTAAAAAAAAATGTCCTCCGTCATGGTGTTTGGATGGAGGATTGCAATAAGTGCTGGATTTTTGCTCTTCCCTACTGGTCTTGGCTTTTCCAACTGAGAAAGTAGTTAATTGACTTTCAATAACTTCTTACCTCCGATGCACTCACCAAAGGTCAAGAGACACGTTCCGAAGTAGACGAGATAACTTGCCGCTTCTTAAGATCATGTTATTTTTTTTTTACATTCAGTCCCGTATATCCAGAACACAACCACTTATTATATTAATATTATGCCGGTACTTTTAACATCACCCATTATAGTTATTCTCATCACTTTCTATCCCCACGGGGGGCACAGTCTGATTGCTCACGGCAATAGCCTTCTATGGTGGCAAACTAGAAATCCATTACATGGTGGCACAGTGTTCTAGAACCTTAGGAGGCAACAATTCGAAGAGAAAATATTTTCATTAACCATTTCAAGACCTGGTGATTTTACATTTTTACCCTCTCTTGTTTTCCTCAAGTTCTTTCAAGAGCCATACGTTTTTTACACTTTTTTGTCCACATAGCCGTAGGAGGGCTTCTTACGTGGCTCAGTGTTCTAGAACCACAGGAGGCAAGGATTTTAAGAGAGAATACCTCCATTAACCATTTCAAGACCTGGCAATTTTCCATTTTTACCCTCTTATGTTTTCCTCAAGGTCCTTTTAAGAACCATAACTTTTTTACATTTTTCCGACAAGACGACACAAATATGTTTATCTTTTTAATTTTGTAATTTTTGAACACGGAAAAGGAGGTCATTTAAACTTTTCTATTTTTTAATGCTGTGATATTTTTTACATTTTGTTTTTTACTATATGTTTCAGTCCCCTTAGGGACCGAACCTGTGATTCAGGGGGTCTGAACATTGGGAAACCCAGCAATCCCCAAAACAGGGCACTAACTCATCGCAATCATTGGGGGATCTGAATATTGGGACCCCCAGCAACTATGAATTCAGGGCATTGGAATCCTGAGAACTTAGCTTTGCAGCCCCCGTGCTGAATGGAACCAGGGTGCGAATGCTTGACCTTCGCTCAACTCATTTTCTATGAGACTGTTAGAGAAAGTTGAGTATAGCAATTAGCTTTCTCTGGCAGTCTCATAGACAATGAATGAAGCAGAGGTTGAGCATGCGTACCTCCGTTTCGCAGAGGGCAAGCATGCCCACCTTTGTTCCACAGAGGCTGAACTTGCACACTTCTGTTCTGCAGAGGCTGAGCATGCGCACCTCTGTTCCACAGAGGCCAAGCATGCGCACCTCTGTTCCGCAGCGGCTGAGCATGCGCACCTCTGTTTCGTAGAGGCCGAGCATGCGCACCTCTGTTTCGTAGAGGCCGAGCATGCGCACCTCTGTTTCGTAGAGGCCGAGCATGCGCACCTCTGTTTAGTAGAGGCCGAGCATGCGCACCTCTGTTTCGTAGAGGCCGAGCATGCGCACCTCTGTTTCGTAGAGGCCAAGCATGCGCACCTGTTTCGTAGAGGCCGAGCATGCGCACCTCTGTTTAGTAGAGGCCGAGCATGCGCACCTCTGTTTCGTAGAGGCCGAGCATGCGCACCTCTGTTTCGTAGAGGCCGAGCATGCGCACCTCTGTTTCGTAGAGGCCGAGCATGCGCACCTCTGTTTCGTAGAGGCCGAGCATGCGCACCTCTGTTTCGTAGGGGCCGAGCATGCGCACCTCTGTATCGCAGGGGCCGAGCATGCGCACCTCTGTTTCGTAGGGGCCGAGCATGCGCACCTCTGTTTCGTAGAGGCCGAGCATGCGCACCTCTGTTTCGTAGAGGCCGAGCATGCGCACCTCTGTATCGTAGGGGCCGAGCATGCGCACCTCTGTTTCGTAGAGGCCGAGCATGTGCACCTCTGTTTCGTAGAGGCCGAGCATGCACACCTCTGTTTTGTAGAGGCCGAGCATGCGCACCTCTGTTTTGTAGAGGCCGAGCATGCGCACCTCTGTTTTGTAGAGGCCGAGCAGGCACACCTCTGTTTTGTAGAGGCCGAGCATGCGCACCTCTGTTTTGTAGAGGCTGAGCATGCGCACCTCTGTATCGTAGGGGCCGAGCATGTGCACCTCTGTTTCGTAGAGGCCGAGCATGCGCACCTCTGTTTCGTAGAGGCTGAGCATGCGCACCTCTGTTTCGTAGAGGCTGAGCATGCGCACCTCTATTTCGTAGAGGCCGAGCATGCGCACCTCTGTTTCGTAGAGGCCGAGCATGCGCACCTCTGTTTCGTAGAGGCCGAGCATGCGCACCTCTGTTTCGTAGAGGCCGAGCATGCGCACCTCTGTTTCGTAGAGGCCGAGCATGCGCACCTCTGTTTCGTAGAGGCCGAGCATGCGCACCTCTGTTTCGTAGAGGCCGAGCATGCGCACCTCTGTTTCGTATAGGCCGAGCATGCGCACCTCTTTTCCGTAGAGGCCGAGCATGCGCACCTCTTTTCTGTAGAGGCCGAGCATGCGCACCTCTTTTCCGTAGAGGCCGAGCATGCGCACCTCTGTATCGTAGGGGCCGAGCATGCGCACCTCTGTATCGTAGGGGCCGAGCATGCGCACCTCTGTTTCGTAGAGGCTGAGCATGCGCACCTCTGTTTCGTAGAGGCTGAGCATGCGCACCTCTCTTTCGTAGAGGCCGAGCATGCGCACCTCTATTTTGTAGAGGCCGAGCATGCGCACCTCTGTTTCGTAGAGGCCGAGCATGCGCACCTCTGCTTCGTAGAGGCCGAGCATGCGCACCTCTGTTTCGTAGAGGCCGAGCATGCGCACCTCTGTTTCGTAAAGGCCAAGCATGCGCACCTCTGTTTCGTAGAGGCCGAGCATGCGCACCTCTTTTCCGTAGAGGCCGAGCATGCGCACCTCTTTTCCGTAGAGGCCGAGCATGCGCACCTCTGTTTCGTAGAGGCCGAGCATGCGCACCTCTGTTCCGCAGAGGCCCAGCATGCCCACCTCTGTTTAGCAGAGGCCCAGCATGTACACCTTAGTTTCACAAAGAATGCACAGAGAATGCACACCTCTGTTCTGCAGAGGTTGAGCATGCGCGCTTCCATTTTGCAGAGGTCGAGCATTCGCCCCTCCGCTCCATTAAGGACGAGGCTGCAAAATCCCCAGAGTCCTGATCTTTGGATCGTTTGACCCCCGGCGATCAGCAAATCATCTTCTATCCAATAAATAGGGGATATTTTTTTTGTGAGGAGGGGTTAATAATCATTTCATGTTTATGCATTTGTTATATATACTATTATATATACTTTTGGGCATTTTTTGAGAAAAACAAACCAACACTTGATGCCCTAACATAAACCTGAATTTCACTATTCTCGAGTCCATTATGCTGCTGGTCCTATGAGAATTAATGCACTTTCTTCCAATTAATATAATGTGCAAATCCAATGTTGTTACTACATTTGTGTTTTTTTAATGTTATATTGCTTTTATATATATTTTTTTTCTAATATTAGGTAATGTTTTTTAAAGAACAGAAAATCAGAAGTTGTCCAAATATGAAAAAAAAATCCTACCGAGGTTCTTTTATGGAGTAATGGCGAATCTATCAGGTGTAGGATCTGCAGTCGGCGAGAGTCTAATATCACCCGGTTTCCAATTCTCATATTATTCCTATTCTTTTCTGTTCGGCTGTTCTAGTAAACTGCTAATAAAATATGCATTACCGACAAAATGGTGCAGTGAACCTGATAAGACACTAGAAAATGAGCTTCAAAGTGAATCTAAGGCTTTAAAATAAAAAGGTGTCATATGTAGTTAACTATAGACTACTTTAGGAGTACATTTTTTTTTTTTTTACTTTTAGTCTTTTTTTTTACGTGTGCACCAACTTGACCGTTAGACTAGTATTAGAGATATACAGGATGTGAAGAAAGAAATTCCTTTAATTGTGCAACTTTTTTAGGGTACGTGCACACAGCGTCAGGAAAACGCTGGCGGTGTTTTTTCTGAAATTATATGATAAGCATATAAAGAACACTTGTATGAAACAGATGTCTGAATGAAATCATCTTCTCGTATTTTAAAACTCATCTCTTTTTTTTCAGTGTTTTGGATCCATGTTCGGTCTATGTATCTGTTATTGAAATGTATCTGTACTGTTAGTTTTATTTGAAAAGTTTGGATCAAACTAGGAAAGGTCTTGTTTTTTATATTTTTTTTGCTGATTATCAGTCACACCAAGAAATGGACATGTGAATATACCAATTGCAATTGATGTGTCCGTGTTGAGACCATTAAAAAATAGACACAATATGTACAACAAAAAGTCTTAACTGGTTCATGTGGTATAAGACTAGATGCAGAAGACTTAGCCATCCATCCATCCATCTATTCATCCATCCATCTATCCATTTATCCATCCATGCATCTATTCATCCATCTATCCATGCATTTTTACATCTATTCATTCATTCATCCATCTATCCATCTATCTACATCTGTTCATCCATCCATCTATCTATACATCTATTCATCCATCCATCCATCCATCCATCTATCCATGTATCCATTCATCCATCTGTCCATCCATGTATACATCTATTGCTCCATCTATCCATCCATCCATCTATCCTTCCTTCTATTCATTCATCCATCTATACACATACTGATCCATTCATCCATCCATCTATAAATCTATTAAGCCATCCATCCATTTTGGGATAAAAGGCCTCACCAAAATTAGGTCATAATAAATATATGCTATCCATCCATCTATCCATTTATCCATCCATCCATCTATCCATGCATCCATCTATCCATCTAGTCATCCAACCATCTATCCATCCATTTATACATCTAGTCATTCATCCATCTATCCATCCATCTATCCATCCACCTATCCATCTAGTCATCCAACCATCTATCCATCCACCTATCCATCTAGTCATCCAACCATCTATCCATCCATTTATACATCTAGTCATCCAACCATCTATCCATCCATTTATACATCTAGTCATTCATCCATCTATCCATCCATCTATCCATCCATCTATCCATCCATCTATCCATCTAGTCATCCAACCATCTATCCATCCATTTATACATCTAGTCATTCATCCATCTATCCATCCACCTATCCATCTAGTCATCCAACCATCTATCCATCCATCTATCCATCTAGTCATCCAACCATCTATCCATCCATTTATACATCTAGTCATTCATCCATCTATCCATCCATCTATCCATCCACCTATCCATCTAGTCATCCAACCATCTATCCATCCACCTATCCATCTAGTCATCCAACCATATATCCATCCATCTATCCATCTAGTCATCCATCTATTCATCCATCTATACATCTAGTCATCCATCCATCTATACATCTAGTCATCCATCTATCCATCCATCTATACAGCTAGTCATCCATCCATCTATCCATCCATCTATACATCTAGTCATCCAACCATATATCCATCCATCTATCCATCTAGTCATCCATCTATTCATCCATCTATACATCTAGTCATCCATCCATCTATACATCTAGTCATCCATCCATCCATCTATCCATCCCTCTATACATCTAGTCATCCATCCATCTATCCATCTAGTCATCCATCCATCTATACATCTAGTCATCCATCCATCTATCCATCCATCTATACAGCTAGTCATCCATCCATCTATCCATCCATCTATACATCTAGTCATCCATCCATCCATCCATTTTTGGGATAAAAGTCCTCACCAAAATTAGGCCATAATTAATATATGCTGGTTGGCAAATTGGCAACTTTTGAGTTAAAATCTGTTTCAAATCCAGTAAATGCACATCACATTTACCCCTTCCTCTCCAGTCATACTCATAATGATGTCTAATCAGGCCTTATAAAGTGACCGTCCTTTTGCTTAGAACACTTAATGAAAATTGCAGAGAAATAATACTCTGTGTGCTTGTAGTCCTGATAGAAATGTATCATAATGGACGTAGTTCCCCCCTTTGAAGAGCAATAAAAGTGCCTTATGTGGTTTCTTAAAGGGACATTCAGCACAACATTGATTTTTCCTCTGAACACGGCTGTCATCATGCTTGATGCAATGGCTGCTTTTGGACCCTTACTTCCCATCTACTTCACTTCAATATTGCTGCAGAAGATGTACTCAACTATATACCGTATAGAATCACAATATAATTTTTATAAGCCATCATCATGCCAATAATTCCATGTAATGTGTTTAGAGAGGTCCTATCACCAGGTCAAAATCGGCCACATTTTTTATTTTTTTTTATTCCCACTGCTCCCCTGAGTATTATGTTTTTGTTTTTTTAATCCACCATACGGTTCCAAAGATATGGACGTTTTTATTTAGTAAAAAATTTTCAGGTCTTTACTAAGGGGGCGGTACTCTGAGAGTAATTAAGCAGAGCTGCATAAATACACGCCCCCATGGAACCCTATAGGAACTGCCCACATGGAACCGAGGGAAATGCCCCCATGGAACCCTGTGGGCTCCACCCCCTTGTAAGTATTATAAAATGGCTCATATCTCTGGAACCATATGGTTGATTTAAGAAAAAAAAACACAGAATATTCAAGGGAACAGTGGACATTAAATAAGAGAAACAAATGGCCACTACTAGCAGATCCTTTTTAAAGGGGTTTGTCTGATATAGGGAAAAAAATAATTTTCAGATATCCTTTTAAGGCAATCAGAATTGGGTTGTGCAGTGTTCAAAAAACATGGCTGCTTTCTATTAAACCCATGACTACAGGAGTAGTCTCTCTTATAACCCATTGGAAATAATAATCCTTATCAGTAAATATCGACCCTTTAAAGAGCCTTGCAACAAGACTTAGGATATAAATCCAAAGAAGAATCTACGTTTGAATAGCGCTGTTTCGGGCTTTTTGCCCCTCATCAGCGCAAAGTAGGAGACTGGTTGCTTCCACGTCACCTAATCAGCCAGTATCCTCCTTTGCACTGATGAGGGGCAAGAAACCCGAAACAGCTATATGCAAATGTAGATTCTAGTTTGGCTTTATATCCTAAGTCTTTTTGCAAAGCTTTTTAAAGGGTTGATATTGAATTCTAGGATTGCTGCCTCCAATAAGTGGCACTAGAGGCCTTGTTCTCTTCCTCTCTGAATAGGCTATTTGCAAATTTTCATTTTCAAGGACACATTGCATAACCTTTAGGTCCCCCTATGCCAGCTTGGTCATCTCATTAAGGAATAATTTTTACCCCTTAGACCTTCAGAGAAAATACAACTTTTTTCGAGGAATGGGGTCTCCCATTCAGTTCCCACTATTCGCCATGGTGGGTTGCAGCTAAAAATTGAGAAATTGGTGGTGGTCCAAGAAAACTGAGCACCAGTTGCCAGGTTCCTTCCCAGATGATTCTGAGCCAAACAAATAATTCACCAGTGAGACGTGCCCTATTTTTCACCATAAAAATTGGCATGGCCCTGGTCATCGGATCCTTACCATTCACTACTTTGCCAGAATTATGAAAATTTTAGGTTTTTTTTAGAAACACATTTTCTTTTACTAGTCATGTCGCTTGCCATCGTTCTTGCTCTTGAATGTACTCAGAACGAAAATGATAAAATGAAGCATCCTGGTTGAACTCACAGAAAAGTGTTCAAGAAGTGGCTCTTACTGCCTCTTACTTCCTTCTCTCTCCCCGTTGAAAATACATAAACAGTCGGCTAAACTGAGTATGGGGGAGTCTGGAGAGTTATCTGTCTGCTGAATGAATGTTTGGCTAACAGTTATCTGATGTGTATTGCCAGCTTAAAGGGTTTGTCCACTTTTGGACAACCCCTTTTGAATATTCCCGCTAAGTAAATAACAAAAGGATATTTACCTCCTGGACCAGCGTCACTCCTCTGCTCAAACTCAGTTTCTTGGCGATCTCGCGACTTTGTTTATGCCACATGAGCGCTGCTGTTATGATCTGCAAACAAGAACTATGGAAAGAAGGGGAAAACTGTCCCTACAGTAAGACTAAGCTGAATCCCTACGATGTAGCGGGCTGCCTGTTCCTAGTGAACAGACCCGCCTTAGTCCTAGGCTAGTCTGAACGAACAAAAATGGGACACCTCCTGAACAGAGTAAGTAGTTGCAGAAAACAAAAGATAAACTGACAAAAAGGTACTAGAGGTCCCAAAGGACCAAGTGAACTGAGAGATATAGGCACCGAAGCACCAGGCTAGCAAAACAGTCAAACAACACTGTAGTCCAACACAGCCAAAAGGGTGGAGCTGGAATATAAGGCAGATGGTCACGTGACCGCAAAACACAAGATGGAAAAAACAAACAGGAGGGTTCTAACAGCTGCAGCCTATCATCGGATGTTGATGGGTTGCAGCTTTCATAGTTCCGTCAGATGGAACAGTTCCAAAATGTTCACGAGATGGCCTGGACATTGTCACAAGATCGAGGAAGAATAGCATGAATTCCAAAAATGGATTCAGCGCCCAAACCAAACCCCTGATTTAACACAGACCCCAGAAGAAATAGATCCTAGACTAAACTCCAGTCACAAAAGCAGAAGCAGATACAGACCCTAAGACCAGGCTTCACTTTTCTTTTAGACCCCTAGTTACTTAGATCTTAGATCCTGCGGCACAGGGCTGTGGAGTCGGTAAGCCAAACCTCCGACTCCAACTCCGACTCCTCAATTTCCATGACACTGACTCCAACTCCGACTCCACGACTCCGACTCCCTCTTACACTGCTCATGTTTAAGTGATAAATTTACTGTAGCACAGATTGATCTCACCTAAAAACCTAGACCCTTAGATCAGGAATAGGACAGACATTTATAGGACATTTCATAACTTTACCGAATTCTTATGAAAAAAATATTCACCAAAAACTGCATTGAACTACTGTACCCAATTTATTATATATTTTAGGAGTCGATCCATTTTATACCGACTCCTATTCCGACTGCACCAAAATGGACACCGACTCCGACTCCAACTCCACAGCCCTTCTGCGGCATGCAGGGTCTAGTAAGAGAGCACTGGTCGGTTCTAACGTCCGGATTAGATGAGAATACTCTAGATTATCAATACGATTTTTTGACATGTCTAACATGAGACACACGGATGGGATAACCAAATATAAGTCATATAAGACAGATCACTTATGTTCTTCTTTCCACCTAAATTAGTCGGTGTGTCTGATGTCGTTGGCTTTTCCGCGAGAGAAGAGTCTCTTTCTCTCCTAACTGAATTCTATTAATTCCCAAGAGCGTAAAGCTGTCCGACCCCCCCACTCCCGGTGACGCATGATCAGTGCAGACATCTCACCGCTAGCCTGGACCTCATCTTCCTTCTATAATGAGCTAAATTTCTGAATCGGAGAAGAAGTCTTTCCTACTTGGCTCACAGCGAAGATGCTGATCATGTAACCCATTGGATTATCCGTTCAGCAATTCACCGCGCGCACGTTCCTAATTAGTGCTAGACTGCTGTTTGATTTTCTTAGTTTACTGCCTTGTGTCGCTCTAATAAGTCTCACTCTCCCCTGCTCGTGTTTGCCATTCCCAGCAGTTGAAATCAGCCTTTTTTAATTGCACTAGTGGAAGAGACGTCCTCTCAAGTACTCTGATTATCTCCCTCCCACAATGGAAGACGGCAGAGCAGACTTTCAGCCTCGGGCTGCATGGTATCACGTCTGCTCCATCAAGACTCGCTTGAACAACCGTGCGCTCGCTCCGTCCACATCCTCTTTAGTCTCGCGGATGTCACCAACTCCAGTAGGTTTGTCCCAGCCTATGGAGGACAGATGCTGCCAGCCCTCGGGCAATAAAGCAGAAAATAACTATCCACTTGAATTAAACAGGCACCCACCAAATTCTGTCAGTCACGGTGGCAGACTCAAAAATTGCCGGCCTAGACGTCGGGGGAAAAAAAATAATTCACAATTTTTCTTTTTTTTTTTTTTTTTTTCGAGCGAGCAGCTAAACTGTGACAAAGCTGAGAAATGTAGCTGTCTCCTCGCTGCAGTTAAAAAATATATATTTTATTATTTTTTCATTTTGTTTTTCGCATTCATTATTCGTCTCATTTTTTTTTTTTAACGACAAGGCGACACCATTGCAGGTGTATAATCAAAAATAACAGCGATTATCGTTTACTGGCAGGAAAATATTCTCTATGAGATTTATTATGCATGAAAAAGAAATATGCCTTAGGTAGAAACGCTTGCTTGTTTTATCTGGAGTTTCCGCAAAACAGAAGGATTTCGGTTAAGGCTCGCAAATTTGCATTTAATTATAGGAGGTGGAATTGCAATATAGATATAATATCTTTAATATTTCTTTAATTTGTTGGGCTTTTTATATATATATATATTTTTTTAAAAAAACTCGGGTTCTATCTATTAAAGGCTGAACATTGAGCATCTCGTGTAGAAAACTCATTCTGATTTAATAGATTAGTTTTTCTGGTCAGAATCCTCACCTATTAACCAGAGAGAACAGAGATAAAGAGTGTCTTAAGCTCTAGAGGATTCAGTTTGTCAATGCATTGCATGGGCTGCCCATTGATATATATATATTTTTCATACCTTAAAGGGTTGTCCAGGCTTGGGATTCAAGTCTCATTCTGTGTGACTGCAGACTTGTACAATGTGCATGCTCTGGTACTGATTTGCATATGTAGCACCCCGAGGATTCGGCTGCTACAGGGGTATTGCACCTCGAACCAGAGGTGTGATATTCCACTCCCGGGTAAGGATGGAGTGTGGACCGGGGCTCAGTTAGCTGCATGCACCACACTCACCCCATTTCCGGGGGACAGATCAACGGTACTCCCACCAGATAGATGTGCAGGTACGACAGCGTCTGTCCCTGGCTGGAGTGGGGAGGGGGGAGGAATATCCCAGTGGTGTAGGAGCAGACAGGGGAGGGACTCTGGGCATAGGTAGGAGCCCATTGGGTGCTGGTCACCTGGGCTTGGGTGTCAGAAGGGAGTATATAAGGTGGGCACCATCTTAGATCAGGGTGCAGTCCAGTCCGGTTCAGTTCAGAGAGGAGCTCAGCCAGAGAGGGCTGACAGGGAGCTGTGGCTCAGTCTGGGCCCAGCTCCAGAGGCAAGCCTGGAGTGGAGGCCTGAGACAGCAGAAAGAGAAAGGAGGCAAGAAACACCAGGAAAGGCCCAGAGACGCAAGAAAAGAGGGAACCCTAAGATCCCACGGAATAACGGGTGAAGGGTTGGCAGAACAGGGTACCGGATCCCAAACTGGTGGAGGCCAATTATCCTTAGCCAGGAACCGGAGGTCGTGGTCAAGTCTTGGCGCGACCCCTCACCAAATCCACCAGGAAGGCATACCGTATAGGGTCAGGGAAACCGGGAAAGGTTTCGCCACCAAAAGGCCCGAGGGAGCCGGACAAAGGTGGGTCCCTAGTGGGGACGGCCAGTAGGAAGGAAGAGAGGGGAGCCCTGGACCACGCTCTGGAATTGCCTGGGAGTTGACCGGGTCCCTCCCCTGGTGAACGCAGCACGGCTCGGGTGGTCACTCTTGGCCGAAGTGATCTGAACACCAACAGTGAGTAAAGCTTTGGAAACTGCATTTCAAGCCTCTGTGTTTCATCGCCGCACCTGCACCATCAATACTGGGACACCCACACCATCACTCCCATCATCATCTCCACAATAGCTGCCCTGAGGCGATACTCCTCCCGTGGGGAGTCATCCCACTCTCAGCTGCACAAATAACATCAGCCTCAGCGGTCTGCAGTGCAGCGGCGGTCCCCACTGACCGCAATCCACGGGTGGCGTAGTCGAACAATATAACATCTTATTCTAAGTTCTGCCACTTGGTTTGACACCCTGGGCACGGACCGGGTCACCGCCACGAGGACTACTACCCCTATCAGATCCGGCTCCGGGTATTCCCCGCGTGCGCAACGCTGCCCAACATGGCCCAGGGGGCGCGTCACATACATGCGGTCACATGCTGACTAGACGTGCACAGCCTCAATACAAGTGAACTGAGTGAGGCCGGACAAGTCTAGTCGCAATGTGGCCGGAAGTATGTAAATCGCATACTTGCGGTCACATGACCACCTGCTCCTGGCACCAAAGAATCCTGACAGTGCGTACTGAGGATTCACAAATCTGCGGTCACATAGAGTAACTGGAGACTTGTACTCCAAAACTTGGACAACCCCTTTAACACTTAATGGTAAGATCCTGCACCGATCGCAGCTGATTGCATGGGCTGCCAACATCGGGACAAGTTGTGTTCAGGTTATTGTTGAGGGGCACTTGTAAAAAAGCTGACACTGTAAAAAAAATAAACCTGTAAGGATTCCTAAGTGGGAGCTGTAGTGAATGGGAAACAAAATGGTTGTATCAACCATAGACCATGACACCATTTTTTTTTATTATTAAAGAAGACATGTGCCAGCCTAGTGTACAAAGTGTGTACCCACATGTCACCTAAGTCATATAGCAAGGCTCGTTAGAAGGTCAATATTGACTTTAAGAATTGCTACTTACAAAAGGTGGCGCCCTCTTCAAACCCTATTCCTCCCTGAAGAGATAATTTGCATACTTAATTTCCCAGATAAACCTATAAGTCTCCTTACACTGGCAAGTCAGGCATGTCACACTCTTCACAAGGAAATACGTTACCCTTTAAACCCCAGTCAGAGGCTCTCATACAGCCAAATCAGATCTGTTGCTTTGCACTGATGAGGGGCAAACACCCCGAAACATGTGTCTGTAAACTGAGATTTTGATTTGGCTTTTATCCTAAGTCACGTGGCAAGGCTCGTTAAAGGGTCGATATTGACTTTTAGGTGGCACTAGAATTCAAGCCCTCTTGCTCCCTGAAGAGACAATTTCTATTGTAACTTTTTGCGAACTGGGTGAAGGGATAACCAAGACCCGAAAAGTGGGACTAGGCCCAAAATATAATCTATATAGAACTGAAATACGGATGAGTGATGCATTTCGATATCAATGTTTCGTGGCTTTAGAAAACTGATGAGATAAGGGCACCGTGCAGATGCAACCTGTTTTTTCTGACACCTCACTATCTGCAAAGAAAGTAAAATCTTCCTTAAAGGAAGAAGAAAAAAAAAAACTTCAACATTATCTCAGCAAATGAATGGGTTATGGCAAAATCAATGCCTTTGTCTATACGCTTGTTTTCCAGGTGGTTCTGGCAGTTCTGTTAAATTTGTGCTCCCTTCCATCCCTGTGGGGACCAATATATTCAATTAAAACAGTACAAAGCAGCAAATAAAATACAATTGTGACTTGTTCTACCAGACTTATCTACATTAATTCATTATCTTTTTTCAACCTCAGTAGAAAGGTTAAAATGGTAAAGTAAAAAAGCCATATAAAAATCCTAAAAACACATATAAAAGAAAAATAAATCACAATTATTACAATTTAAAGGGGTTTTCTAACATTAGCAAAGGGTCTGTTTAGAAAAAGGGTCTGTTTTTTTTCCCCCTAAAAACAGCAGCCTTGTCCATGGGTTATATGGGGTGGCATCTGCAGCCCAATTTGCTTTACAGAGAGCCTGTCAGCACAAAATGACTGTTCAAACCAAGCGCTGGCGCTTGGTGCACCCTTGGTGTGGCCAAACAGTACACCTTCTCATTTACTTGTTTTCCATCTATCTCCTGTCTTCTCTTGTTCCTGTAAAGGAAGAGTTGTCAATCAAGCAAGAGGAGGGCGGAGATAGATGGAAAACAAGTAGGTGGAGAGGCGGGCTAAACTGCGCGGCCACACCAAGGGTGCACCTAGCAAATGTGCTTGGTGTGAACAGTTATTTTGTACTGACAGACTCCTTTTAATGATAAGAAACGTTCAATAGACCAAAGCGATGCTGTTTCTTTAAAAAAAGAGGAAAAAAAAGCCTTTTTTTCTAATTCTGTACAACCTCTTTAACTTTTATGGCTTACACTGAAGATATTAAAGAGTTTATTGTGTAGAATAGGATACTTTATACACTGCGTGCAGAATTATTAGGCTAATGCTTATTTTGATCACTTTGATACTTTTTCTACATGTTGTCCTACTCCAAGCTGCATAGGCTTCAGAGGCAACTACCAATTAAGTAAATCTGGTGACGTGCATCTCTGTAATGAGGAGGGGTGTTGACTAATGACATCAACACCCTATATAAGGTGTGCTTAATTATTAGGCAACTTCCTTTCCTTTGGCAAAATGGGTCAGAAGAGAGATTTGACGGGCTCTGAAAAGTCCAAAATTGTGAGATGTCTTGCAGAGGGATGCAGCAGTCTTGAATTTCCAAACTTTTGAATCGTGATCACCGAACAATCAAGCGTTTCATGGCAAATAGCCAACAGGGTCGCAAGAAGCGTGTTGGCCAAAAAAGGCGCAAAATAACTGCCCATGAAATGAGGAAAATCAAGCGTGAAGCTGCCAAGATGCCGTTCGCCACCAGTTTTGCCATATTTCAGAGCTGCAATGTTACTGGAGTATCAAAAAGCACAAGGTGTGCGATACTCAGGGACATGGCCAAGGTAAGGAAGGCTGAAAAACCACCACCTTTGAACAAGAAACATAAGATAAAATGTCAAGAATGGGTCAAGAAATATCTTAAGACTGATTTTTCAAAGGTTTTATGGACTGATGAAATGAGAGAGACTCTTGATGGGCCAGATGGATGGGCCAGAGGCTGGATCAGTAAAGGGCAGAGAGCTCCACTCCGACTCAGACGCCAGCAAGGTGGAGGTGGGGTACTGGTATGGGCTGGTATTATCAAAAATAAACTTGTGGGACCTTTTCGGGTTGAGGATGGAGTGAAGCTCAACTCCCAGACCTACTGCCAGTTTCTGGAAGACAACTTCTTCAAGCAGTGGTACAGGAAGAAGTCGGTATCGTTCAAGAAAAACATGATTTTCATGCAGGACAATGCTCCATCACATGCATCCAACTACTGCACAGCGTGGCTGGCCAGTAAAGGTCTAAAAGAAGAAAAAATAATGACATGACCCCCTTGTTCACCTGATCTGAACCCCATAGAGAACCTGTGGTCCATCATAAAATGTGAGATCTACAGGGAGGGAAAACAGTACACCTCTGGGAACAGTGTCTGGGAGGCTGTGGTGCTGCTGCACGCAATGTTGAACGAAAACAGATCAAGCAACTGACAGAATCTATGGATGGAAGGCTGCTGAGTGTCATCATAAAGAAAGGTGGCTATATTCATCACTAATTTTTTTGTTTTTTGTTTTTGCATGTCAGAAATGTTTATTTCTACATTTTGTGCACTGATATTGGTTTACCTGGTGAAAATAAACAAGTGACATGGGATTATATTTGGTTTTTATTAAGTTGCCTAATAATTCTGCACAGTAATAGTTACCTGCAGAAACAGATATCCTCCTAAGATAGCCAAATCTAAAAAAAAACCCACTCCAACTTCCAAAAATATTAAGCTTGGATATTTATGAGTCTTTTGGGTTGATTGAGAACATAGTTGTTGATCAATAATAAAAATAATCCTCTAAAATACAACTCGCCTAGTAATTCTGCACACAGTGTATATGATAACACAAGATTATGGACTTTCAGGTCATCACATGCTCATATTTGGGCAGAAAGCAGTGTTTTTTTATGAATATATTTTACATTAGCTATCAGAGCATACAAAATTGGCTGATGCTTTGCTGTGTAGACTAGGACAGTATAAGCCAAGTCATCCCAACTTTTGTTTTTGGGTTTGGTGAGAGATGACAGCTTTATTATAATGCTGTAGACCTAGATAATACAGGATAGCAATACTATAATCTGGGATCTCTGGGGCATGATAGATGTGCTCCATTTCCTTCTGGAGACTATATAGACAATCCAGAAAAGATGTGTTTTTATTAAAGGGACAGTTTATGTGTTTGCAACCTCTTTATGCTTCACATGGGTGGGTTTACTAGGTAAAAATCCGTAAATGTGATTTTATTAACACTGGTTTCTGGTATAGCGTCTGGTATACGGAAATTATATGTTCCCTTTTATGGGAAGAAAACATCAAGGTTCATTACATGGAGTCGTGTTTATGAGGTTATGTGAGTAAAGGCTGCCAATGACATAGTGTTTTAGTTATTGCTAAGGTGAAAGTGGTAATGATCATTATCAGCTAGGTCTGTCCTCCCGTCACCTAGAAGCAGATGGTCACTTTCCTTTTTTTCACTAATGCCTGTCTACTTGGCAAGGCAAGGTCAGCTCGTGAATGATGTGAGTGGCAGCGGGGTCCATTAGTTCTTCCATGCAGGCACACAAGCTTGTGACAGCTCGGCTTGGGGCCTAGGGTTTTTTGAAATTCGGCTTAGCCATGTTGAGCCGTTTTGAAGGCAGAAAAGAAGATCTTCGCACGTCCTCTCTACTTGGTACATTACAGGGTAAGCTTAAAGGGAATCTGTCAGCAGGTTTTTGCTATTTAATCTGAGAACGGCATATAATAGAACAAGAAAGCCTGATTCCGGCGATGTGTCACTTACTAGACTGTCTATTGTAGTTTTAATATGATCAGTGTTTTATCAGCAGGATATTATCGATGCCTGACTAAGTCTCACTGGCAGGCCAGTCCTGCTACTCTGTGTAACCTCACCTCCCACCACTGATTGGTAGTTCGCTCACAACTGTACACAGGAATCTGCCAATCAGGGGTGTGGGCGGGGTTATACACAGCTCTGCATTCTGACCACTGCTACATCTGCAGCAGAGAATACAGGGATTCTATCAAAACTACACCAAGCAGTCCAGTAAGTAACACATCCCTGGATTCAGGCTCTGAGCCCCTGCATCATGCTGCTCTTAGATTACATATCAAAAACCTGCTGACAGATTCCCTTTAAGGAAGCATTGTCACTACGTACTAACGGAATGAGTTCATTGAAGGTTGAAATAAAACTTTCCCATATGACGTTCTGTCAAGTGGGCACATGTTGTAGAGGTATACATTTAAAGAAGTTGTCTGAGCTCACAAAAATATAGCGCCAGTGTTGTCTGTAGGCTATGTCTCGTATTGCAGTTTTGCTCCATTCTAAATAATTAGGCTGAGTCACAATAGCAGACACAACTTTAAGGAAAAATGGGGCCTACTTCTGTTCCTAGTCAACATCTTTAATAGTCATGGCTCAGATCATACCAACATATTTTGAGCAGTTTATGCTAATCAAACTCTGATCAGCGTTTGATCAGAGTGTGATCATAGTGTGATCCGATTTTCTCAGATGAGGAGAAGATGGGGAACAAAAATTTCTCCATCTTCTCTATTCTGTCAGTCTGTGGAAACTCGGATGTCATCTGAGTGCAGTCCGATGTTTTCCACCAACTCATTAATTTGCATGTATGTGATTCCAATATCCAATCTAACTGGGGCGTGCTGCGATTTTTTCCTTGGACAAACTCTGTCGTTTTCTTGAAGCAGCTTTGCTAGTTTTGGTCTGGTGCCTCCATTCTTCTTGCAATGCAGTCCTTCTTCTTGCTTCATGTCGATGACACGTCTCTACGTTATCCACACAGTCTCGAGTGCATTGCCGGGGAGACTGTGTGGATGACGTAGGAACGTGTCATCCATACGAAGCAAGAAGGAGGACGGAATTGCAATAAGAAAGGAGACCCCGGATCAGGATCACTGACGCCCCTTAGACCAGACTGCCTTCCAGGTCAGGTTGGGGGCATATATACAGCATTATAGAATGCTGTATATCAGGTCTGAAAGGTTGTGGGGTTATCTTATATGGGTCTTATAAGGTTCCCTTTAAGTATAGCCTTCGAATGGCTTTCCAGCGAAAACTGCCAAAGAATGAGCATGTAATTTTAATGGTTTAATGGTTACCGAACACTCGTTTGTTGCCCCTGCACCGGAGCATGAGTACACCTCCTACCTGCTGCTGTTAGTGGATCTTCATGGCACAACTCAAAAGGCCGGCTGATCAAAAAAAGGGAAGGATGCTGCCAGGTAAGAAGCGGTTCTCCCACTCTCGTCCAGCGGACAAATGACTTCGCGATTGTGGAGATTCGACCGCTGGGGCTCCCACTAATCCCAAGAGCCAGGTGGATGGAGCAGTGATTGTTCATGCGCACTTCCACTCCATTTATTCGTCGGAGATGGTTGGTCGCTTCACTAGGCAGAAGCCGAACATGATCGACCACCACTCTATTCACACAGCCCCCCAGCAATTGGGACGTTATCACCTATACTATAGATAGGAGATATCTTCCAAACTCGAATGTACGCCTTTAAGGCCATGACAGGCTCGTTCAATAAGATAGCCCTGATGATGTGATTATCTGTAACCGACCAACCATTTAGCTCACCTCATGACTTTTCATAAAGAGAATTTCAAGAATGTGTTTTAACGAAAAAACATCAGTGTATTCGCTGTCTGCCATTTTTGCTGTCACAGTAGAAATCCTTTCATTGATGGGATAATTGCCCAAACCTGCTGCATCTACAGCTTCAGGAAAAACACCCTCCACCTATTATCCATATGGTTACTGACTAACACAAGCCGGCACCGAGCTCAATGTCCCAGAAATGTTACTTTAGGTCAGTTGACAGCTCAATTCTGAAGTCGAGGGGCTTTTACAATTACATGTGGTAAACGGCGTGAAAATAAACATTTGCATTTTTTCGTAAATTGATATAAATACTGCTGATCACTACTTTAACATGTTTGGACGCCATACAATGACATTTCATGAAAACCGGACACAGTAAGAGACAGGAGGAAAGCAGAATTTAGAAATTCAAGGACATGAATATAATTTGCATGATGAGCAGGGTCACCAATAGTTAGCACATCGTCCCCTCCCTACTTAGGGCCTAGCTCTAGGGACATTCAGGGATTAGGTTTCCTATTCGGCAATAGGTGCAGAACCTATTTAGGGATGATAGGGTATTCAGGGTGATATTAGATCTGCCTAAGGGTCTCCACTCTCCCTTTCTCTAGTTGTTGGGCTCCCTTTCCACTCTTCCTGTCATTGTACACTTGTTCCTTCCCTCACCTTGCATGACACAGGGTCACCAATGGTTATCACAACGTCGACTACAACTCAAGAAGAACCAGCTTGGTAGAAATTGCTTTAAAATGCACCATTGAAGGGGTTATCGCTTGAATTATTTTATTACCAACAATCAAGAAAGTATTTTTTTTAGTGTTTATAACATTGAATATCCTTTTTTATTATTGTTTGCTGCTATTTGTCCCTTTGGTGTTGCTGAAGCAAAACTCTTAACAGAATCAGTCACCTTCCCCTTCTGGCATCTGACATGTTGTCCCTTACTTACCCTGTAGTCTTCTAAACTATACTACCGTGACACTGCATAGACTATGCTCCAGGCAATACATTTTTCTATTGATTGCTCAATAGTGAACATAGGATCAGTCTGTAGAGACCTGGGTGGGGGAGAGTGACTGAGCATGTGTGACCACCAGCTCTCATCTCATTGGGTGGACGTGCACATGACTATAGATTTTGACTAACAGGTAGTGTTATACTTGTAAGTAAATGTCATAACTCTTCACTGGACTATTTTTTAACTGAACATGTGTGTAATGCACACGCCCGGGCTGAGCGGCGTGTGCGTGTGATTCCACTGGACCGTGCCGGAGAGTGATTGCCTGGAGGGGCGTAACTAGGTATTCACCCGATCCGACCAGGGTCGCACGACGGCATACGACGCCAGTGCACCAAGGAGGAACCGAGCAGAGGGAGCAGGTGCTACTCCAGGACAGACCCCGGATACGGCTGTTGACCCACACAGGGGAACACAGGAACAGACTGGTTAGGCTGGCGCACTGACAGGTGGGTATAGGCAGGCACGACTGGTATGCAGGCAGGCGGGTATGCAGGCAGGGGGGTACAGGCAAGCACAGCTAGAGTGCAGACAGGGAGGCACTAGCAGGTAGGAACACAGGCGGGATAGGACCCAGTACACACTGGGACTCAGGAACAATACAGGCAGAGGGGTACAGGCAAGCACAGCTAGAGTGCAGACAAGGCGGCACTAGCAGGTAGGGACACTGGCGGGATAGGACCCAGTACACACTGGGACTCAGGAACAGAACCACAGATGTGGCGGACAAACACAGCAGAGTGAGGCCGCCCAGAGAGGTGAGCGAGAACAGGGCAGGACAAGACCGCCTGGAGCGGTGAGCAAGAGTAGAGCAGGACAAGGCCGCCAGGAGCGGTGAGCAAAGGGTCAGAGCGGAGCAAGGCTGCCGGAGCAGCGAGCAAAGGAGTCAGAGCTGGCTAGAACCGCTGGAGCGGTGAGCAAAGGAGTCAGAGCAGGCTAGAACCGCCGGAGCGGTGAGCAAAGGAGTCAGAGCAGGCTAGAACCGCCGGAGCGGTGAGCAAAGGAGTCAGAGCAGGCTAGAACCGCCGGAGCGGTGAGCAAAGGAGTCAGAGCAGGCTAGAACCGCCGGAGCGGTGAGCAAAGGAGTCAGAGCAGGCTAGAACCGCCGGAGCGGTGAGCAAAGGAGTCAGAGCAGGCTAGAACCGCCGGAGCGGTGAGCAAAGGAGTCAGAGCAGGCTAGAACCGCCGGAGCGGTGAGCAAAGGAGTCAGAGCAGGCTAGAACCGCCAGAGCGGTGAGCAAAGGAGTCAGAGCAGGCTAGAACCGCCGGAGCGGTGAGCAAAGGAGTCAGAGCAGGCTAGAACCGCCGGAGCGGTGAGCAAAGGAGTAAGAGCAGGCTAGAACCGCCGGAGCGGTGAGCAAAGGAGTCAGAGCAGGCTAGGCTGAGCAGGGGGGACAGGGCTCTGTTCACACGGAACAGACAGGAAGGGAAAGGCAGAGCCAGATACCCACAGGGTACTTGCAGTGAAGTAGCGAGTGGACCACAAACTCACAAACGGGAGTACAGAGACAACAAGCAGGAGTTAGGTACGAGTTCAGACTCTGCAGAAAAAGGAAGGGAACGGACATAGAGGCAAAACAGGTAAAGGATAGGAGAGAGTTCAGACTGGAACTGAGTGTACGGAGGAGACCGACACTGCAGCGGAATACAGGAGCGGGTCTGGGAATACGGCCCCCAGAGAGGCAGGACGAACAGGCAAGGAGCGTGTTCAGACAGGACAGACAAGATACAGGAGCGGGTCTAGGTAATCGGCCCCTAGAAGGCGGGAGGAACAGGCTAGGAGCGTGTTCAGACAGGACAGACAAGATACAGGAGCGGGTCTAGGTAATCGGCCCCTAGAAGGCGGGGGGAACAGGCTAGGAGCGTGTTCAGACAGGCCTGGAAATACAGCCTCCAGGATAGGCAGACAAGAGAACACAGAACGGGACCTGGCACCTTCAGAGTGCAAGCACACACTGAATGAAGCACAATGCTCAGGCAGGGATAGATGGGAGCAGCTGAGCTATATACCAGGTGACAGACAGCAATAGGCTGAGGACGCACAAGGGGTGTGACCCACAGCAGGTACAAAAAGCAGGAAGTGATCGGGCGCCGCCCTTAAGCAGCAGAAACAGACACAAACAGACAGCATGGAGGGAAGCCAGAGAGACATTCTGGACTGGAGATCAAGTGCGCGCTCTTGCACAGTGGGAGATGGACCACCATGCAAGGACGCCGCCAGGTATGTTACAATGTGCCATAGTAGTATGTCAAATATTGGGATCCTGTCTACAGAGCAGGCTCAGGAGCTGAGCTTCACCACACCAAGGAGATGCCAGCATCTTCCTGTAACAATGAAAATGCCATTATCAACTGCAGATGGCATTTAAATGGTGTGATCGTGGGGGACCGACAAGTTGTCATTGCAGCTGGGGACCTACTGAAGGCCCTTATGGCTGCAGATTTAGTCCTTTTATGAAGCCCAACCTGTAGCTGAGCTTCATAGGAGCAATCAAGTTTAACTATATACTGCAATATGAACAAGGGATCAGACGATCGTAGGATCAAGTCTCATAAGTAAAAAATAAAAAAATTGAAAAATCAAAAATTGAAAAGTTTGAATCAGCCCACTTTTTCCCCATTAATAATAAACAAAAAAAATTAACACATTTGGTATTGCCACGTCTACCAAAAATTAATAATAAAATGAAATTAATTAACCTGAATCTTAACCACTGTAATGAAAAAATAAATCACATCTCCAGAATTGCAGGTTTTTTTGCTTACCGGATCTGCTTAATAAAATGCAAAAAAAGCGATCAAAATGCCTCCTTGGTGTTATTTTTTTATCTACAGGATAGGGTGTAACTTGCGGATTGGTGGGGGTCTAACATCTGTGATCTTCACAGATCCCCAGATCGAGGCTCTAAAATGCCCCCGCTGGAATAGAGTGGTAGTCACCACCACTCCATTCATTCTTTGAGATTCAATTTCCGACAGGGCATTTCAGAGCTCCGTTCTCAGCATCGGTGGGGGTCCCAGTGGTGAAACCTCCAGTGATCAGCAAGATATCACCTATCCAGTGAATAAGTGATAACTAGAAATGAACGGATTGATTCACAGGTCGATGGTCCTGTGAATCGATCCGCTCATCTCTAGCAATAACTAAAAAGGGGTTTTCCACTCATTTATAAAGTTTTCCATATAGGAGCAAGGGTGGTAAAACAATAAAAAGGTATGCTCACCTCAGGACTCCTGTTGCAACTCCAGTTCTCCGTTGGCCCGGAAGTGCAACTACCAGTGGCCTAACCGCTGGAGCTAGTTGAATGGTGGTCGTGACGTCATAGTTTCCAGTCCAGGAGAGAGTGCCAGAGCGGTAGTATGGGAGCTGAGAAGGGAATTCAGTTGTGAATATATCTTCTTTAATTGTTTTACCACCTTGACTCCCATCTGGCCAATTTAACAATGGAGTGGAGAACCCACTTTAATTGTTGGGAATAATTCTTTAATGACTTCGCAACAAATTCCGTATGATTTTTTCTCCTTATGTGCGCTTACCCTAATAGTCTCGATACCTGTGGAATTTTTTTTTTTGGCATAGTAAGGGTTACTTAAAAGGCCGAACTTCCGATAGTTCAAGTTAATGAGACATACAATAACATGTTAATTTAATGGACGCAAATTGACGGGAATATGCAGGGTCAGAGAGGAAAGAATAATTCTTAGCCATCCATTATGCCTCCCCGTTTCATTAAAATTCTTCATCACTTGTCTCCTTCTCGGAGGAGCCCTTTTATGCCCCCTCTGCACACTATATTAAGCTAAGCGTGTGCAGACAGGCACTGCCCCTGGAAATAACAGACAGAAATAACAGGATGCATTTATCAAACACGTCACCCTGTCAGGGCCTTGCAGCTCCGTTGAGGGACTTTATTATCGGGACCCAAGCTGTGGGAGAAAGCAGGAAAATGGGAAAGAGATTATTACTATATTTTTATAAAGTGCTGATCTTGCAGACACAGCTTGACGGTATTAGTTGGAAAGCAATGTCACACACTGAGAATTGGTTAAAGAGAAAGCAAAGCATTCTGGGATTACTTGACCAGTATAGACGGAATCACAAACGCGAAACTGAAATCACAAATTAACAAGGAACTAAAAAAAAGGAACACAAAAACTATGTTACTGTCAAGACAGTCAGAAGCCTCCGGCTCAAATAGGCTACCTTGGACAGATTTGGCACAAGCCACTCCATCTGGCAGATTCCAGGGGAATCCTGACCTTCACCCTTTACCCCTGTAGAAGGATCTGGTCTTACATTGGGGTCCAGTGGATTGCTTCCATGGAAGGACCTCCGTCTGGAGGAGCAAGCCAGAGGCAGGAAGGGTTGCCAAGTGGGGTCAGAGGCAAGAGGTCACATCAGGAAGAGAATCCCAAATCAAAAGTATGGTCAAAATTCATGCTGAGGTCAGAAAACAGGAGGAATCAGGAAGCTGTCACAAGTAGGGAGAAGAGCACAAGTGTCAGAATTTCTGTTACGATACTGGTGTAGTACTGTTGGAATCCAGTGGCGGAAGGAGCAAGAGCAGGAACAGCAAGTGGTAGTAGAAGTCCTTGTAGTTAGCAAAGGAGTTGTAGGAAACAATCCGTAGATAGGCGAGAACAGTCTGGGTAAGACAGTCCAGGAGCTGGAGACTGGAGCTAGACTAAACAGCTAGACACAATACTCAAGCAATGAATGAAAGATCCATGTGGCTTTAAGTAGGCCCAAACAGGAAACAAGATAGATTGCACAGATTCAGAATCCGCCATCGTACTAAAGGGCAATTGCAGAACACAACAGCAGCCTCCAGTGGTAAGGAATGAAATTGTAGCACAATTATTAATGTGAACAATAGCGGTCACTAGTAGTAGAAAGACAACAGGAATCCTGACAACAAGTCAGGTAGCAAAAACTAATTGACTGGCAGTAGAAGTCAGAGACCCAGGAGTTTAAATAGCAGGCAGCCCCGACCAGGACTCTCAGAAAGGAGTAATAAAAAACCCAGACAATTAACCCCATAGCTCCCTAATATAGCGGCGCCAAAAGTCCTATGTCTTAAACAGGACTGATGCGGTAACGCATCACCCGCAGCAAAGGCACAATGATGCCTGGTGGCCGAAGCAGGAACAAAAGAGACAGGGACGGGCACAGATGTTACAGTTACTTGATTCCATTCTATCCCATATTGTAATTCAGAGGAATTTTGTAAGGTTGACATCTATTATCTCTCTCAACCTTCAGTGGTTGCCCATATCAGGCTCTGGAATATCTAATGTTACCCATAAAGTCCCAAAGTGAAAAAAAATTGGACTGTTAGAGCAGTTCTAACACCAACTTTAATGGATCTGGGATTTATTTTATGAGAATCAAAGAAATATAAAAGCATGTGATTACCAAAGCTCTCCAAAGAAAATCTGAAGTATCTGTTTATTTATACCCTGCATGAATGTAGACGTTTCTTACATTATGGCAAATAGCAGAACACATAGCTGCACAATAAGTAAAAGACTTGCCCTGCTAAGGGATCATTCAGACACCCAATTTTTGCGTCTGAGTGCTATCCATGATTTTTACGGATAGCTCTGATACCTGTGATACTCTATGGGGTCATTCACATGTCCATGAAAATCGCAGAGGCATTTTCGACCTTGATTCAAGGGTTAGATTAAAATTGGTAATAAAAGTCAAAAGTTCCGTTGACTTTTTTTGCGCCAAATTTTTCACAATGGTTCATGAATTTGGTGCCACAAAATCGAAATGCTAATTTTTGCCTTTTATCTTTTAGTACCTTTTTAAAGCAAAAACTCACATTTTCCAATTAAAGGATGTAAAATTTGCGCCAAAGATTCCAGTCGTACATAAAGCCACTATGGCAGAGTGAGACATTTTTGCAAACATTTAGCAACTTTTTAAAAAGTCGCAATTCATGATTCAGCTGAAATTATTGGAAAACCTCATGCCCACCAAAAAAGGCAAACATAAAAGAAAAAAACAAGCAAAAACATATAAAGTAGACATTAAAAAAAAAAGATTTAGGCGCAAATTTATAATAAATAAAAAAAAAAACAGGCACTAAAAAACAACATAAACTAGACATAAAAGGACCAAATGCAATAATGAATAAAGATGAAACAAAATAAACCCCACCCCTGTGAATAATCCACATCTACTCAACAGAATACAGAGACAATTTGGAGCAGCCTGCATTCTGTGAATAGACCTCAACCAATCAGCAGAGCGTTGTTTAAATTTGGCGCCAATCTCGCTGATTGGTCGCGGACTCCAGCCGCGACCAATCAGCAGAGCGTTGTTTAAATTTGGCGCCAATCTCGCTGATTGGACGCGTCTAGCGGACGCGACCAATCAGCAGAGCGGTGTTTAACTTTACCGCCAAGATCACTGATTGGTCGCGTGCGGAGAGCGCGACCAATCAGCGAATCGTATTGGTGAGGACCGGGGAGCGGAATCTTATTAGTGAGGACCGGGGAGCGCCGCTGCCTGTGCGGCTACTTCCGCTGCGAGAAGCCGGGAGATGAGCGACCCGCAGCGCCGCTCCCCGGTCCTCCCTTCACACCCTAGCCGCTGATGTCCCCATAGTATCCGCATGGTGTTACAAAGGTCCGGACATTTGTGTTAAAAATCGCTGATTGGTCGCTGGCGCTGCCCGCGACCAATCACCGATTTGGGCACCAAATTTAAATATCGGCCGCGACCAATCACCGATCTTGGCTCAACATTTAAACACCGCTGTGCTGATTGCTCGCCGACGCTGGGCGCGACCAATCATCGATTTTGGCGCCACATTTAAATAGCATCGGCGACCAATCAGCGATTTTTAACACAAATGTCCGGACCTTTGTAACACCATGCGGATACTGTGGGGACATCAGCGGAGCGGCTAGGGTGTGAAGGGAGGACCGGGGAGCGGCGCTGTGGGTCGGGATACTTCTGCCCGCGACCAATCACTGATCTTGCTGCAAAAGTTAAACACTACTGTGACTGTGCTGATTGGTCGCGGACGCTGCCCGCGACCAATCACCGATTTGGGCGCCAAATTTAAATATCGGCCGCGACCAATCACCGATCTTGGCTCCACATATAAACACCGCTGTACTGATTGATCGCGGACGCTATTTAAATGTGGCGCCAAAATCGATGATTGGTCGCGCCCAGCGTCGGCGACCAATCAGCACAGCGGCGTTTAAATTTGCCGCCCATCTCGCTGATTGGTCGCGGTGGCCGGCCGCGATTAATCAGCAGAGCGGCGTTTAAATTTGCCGCCCATCTCGCTGATTGGTCGCGGTGGCCGGCCGCGATTAATCAGCAGAGCGGCGTTTAAATTTGCCGCCCATATTGCTGATTGGTCGCGGTCGCCCGCCACCGCGACCAATCAGCAGAGCGGCGTTTAAATTTGCCGCCCATCTCGCTCATTGGTCGTGGTGGCCGGCCGCGATTAATCAGCAGAGCGGCGTTTAAATTTGCCGCCCATCTCGCTGATTGGTCGCGGTCGGCCACCGCGACCAATCAGCATCGTATTAGTGTGGGCGGCTCCGTATTAGTGTTGGCCCGGGAGCGGTGCTGCGAGAAGCCAGGAGATGAGCGGCTACTCGCAGCAGAAGCATCCCGACCGGCGGCGCTGCTCCCCGGTCCTCCGTTCACACTTGCTGTCGGGAGATCAGCGGGCCAAGCCGCTGATCTTCCGACGTTAGCCGCATGGAGGTCAGCGGCGCCGGTCGGGGTAGTTGTGCTGCTAGCGCCGCTCATCTCCCCGCTGCATCGCCGCTGACCTCCGTCCCGCAGATGAGCCGATAACGGCCGCCATTTTTTTTTCAGAAATCCCGCGGCGCTGATTGGCCGCTGCCGGACCAATGAGCGACGCGGGATTTCCTGGACAGACAGACAGACAGACAGACGGGATAAGACAATTATATATATAGATTTTAGTTAAAGGGGTTATCCTGGACTATTTTTTTTAACAATGTGGCTAAGAACTGTTGTGCCTGGCGCTGACCTCTGCCGCCACAGAACGGTTACAGACCGCTCCTGCTGGCGATTCAGCGGATTCCGATGACTTCACGTCAACAGAGCAGCGGCTTCTCTTCCACTCTGCTCTGTTGACGGGGTGTGACTGCCAACATCTTTCTGATTGACAGTCGGCTCCCTGCTTCCTAACTGCGGGAAGCCAACTGTCAATCAGCATGACGTTGAAAGTCATGTCCCATCGACAGAGCAACCCGGAAGAAGAACTGTTCTGTTGATGTTAAGCAGCTGAATCGCCGGCAGGAGTGGTTGGTGAATGCTCTGTGCCAGCACCGGGTACAACAGGTAGGTAGTTAGCACATAGTAAAAAAAAATCCTGGGGAACCTAAAGTTCTCTAAATTAGTTAAGCAAAATCCAAAATAGGCACGGAAAAAAATGTTAGCCAAAAGCTGAATTAAGGTTTAGAAAATTAAACCTACATAGATCTCCCACAGATGTGTATAAAGTTCCATATGCACAAAATATCAAATATGTGTACAAAAAACGTGCAGAATTCAATGAGTAGAAAAATAAAATCACTTTTTATTGATACATCATTAAAAAAAGAGTATAAAAATATACATTGCCAGGCACAAAAAAATATCAAGTATCAGTTATCATTCATATAGTAAAAATAGTAGCAACACTCTGAATTAGAAATGGATGCTCAAAAAATGTCCAAGAGCCCATGATTTACAATGTGAATATAGTCAGATAATGAACAGGAGGAGTTAGAAATAGCATAAAGTGCATAGAAAGTGATAATAGTGCATGCTGACCTCGAAAAAATGTAGCCGACGTGCGTTTCACATCAAGCTTCATCAGGGGTTTCTAAAAATTTTAAGGGTTTAAATAGTGTGTGCACTTTACAGCTTGATCTCATTTGATCACCAATATAATATATCTCTAGCATCAGATTTATGTAGATAGATTACAGGAAGTGGGATGGGTCTTTGTCTCTCTGCTCCTGCTCTCCTGTCTGCATACAGGTATAACATAGGGATGGCTTTCAGTTCAGGGCAGGCAAGTCTTTTGACACTAGTAGGAGCAATGCAAGCTGTGAAGTGAGGAAAAGGAAGTTCTAGTTCTTATAAGCCTGGCAGAATACTGATGAAGAGGAACCGCCCACTCAGAAAGTGGATGGCAAGTTAAAGGGCATGAAAATCCAGACTTTTCCTGGAAATCTTATGTGCACCAAAAATAAATTTAACTTTTGAGCAGAAAGGTTATGCTTTTCTACCGGTTTGAAAAGGTCCAATTTTAAAGCACGAGCATTATTGTAGTAGTGACTTTCTAGCAGAAAATAAAAAGAGGTAAAAATCCCTTTGTCTTATTAATTGTTCTGTTTCAGCATTGAATGAGTTAAAGAATAAAATAAGAAAAAGTCTGTTCTGGCATTTACTCCAGTAGGCAGGTATCTTTAAAAACAATTCATTTCATATGATGGAGCCGTTAATGGAATCTACTTCTTTTTTTTTTTTTTTACACTTTTGAGAACTTTTTTTAAAGTTTTACTTGAAAAGCTTTACATTGTTCAGAAGCAATTATTTATTGTGAACAGGAGACTTCCTTTTCATAGGTCTAGTGAAGGTCATTACAGCGTGTGGAGCTACTTCTCTAAACCAAATGTGAAAGCGCCGAACAATAATTTGACTTTACTGTGAGGTCACAATAACTAAAATCCGATACACGATCTGCCTAACCATATGATAGCTTGCAATTATCTATATATTTACCAATTATTTATAGAGGCAAAATGAAACAATTGGGGCTCATATACTAGCATTGTATACATATAAACGTGTGTATATATATATATATATATATCTATAGATATATTTTTTAATTACATAGTTAAATGAAAATTATTCCACCCCCCCGTTGTAAATTAATTTTATGAGCAAAATGTACAAACTTTCTTCTGTTTACAATAAACCAATGAAACAAGAACAATGCAAATTGCGCAACCCAACTAATACAAGTACTTTCTCCAAATTCAGCTCAAAATGACACTTATTAATTATTCACCCCTTCGTGTCAAGCATCTTTACTTTTTAGTAGAGCCTCTCTGGCTGTTATAACCTGCTGCAAGTATGATGCATAGTCAGACACCAGCTTCTGGCCGCGATCTTAAGGAAGTCAAATCCTCATGGACATTGGCCTCCAGGTAACTCATATTCTTGGGTTTGTGTGCTACAGCTGCCTTCTTAATATCCCGTTACACAGGGCGATCATAGGCTGCAGCTTCTCTCAGGCACAATTGCTGACTAGACACATCTGACAAGAGTCTTCATAAACAGTTGAACAGTGGAGTTTAATCAAGTACGGCCAGTACCATTTAACTCTTTGAAGCTAAAGACTTCATCACAGTACAGTCTATTAAAGCAGGCACAGTAATGTCAGTCTCTTCAGTAGCATAATTTGGCATAGATTAGATCACTTAGTAGCACACTTCTATGCATACACAACCACAAAGACACAATAGCGCACAGCATTCTTTATCCTGCATGGAGATGGAGGGGGGAGGGTTTAATGAGGGAGATGTTCCCTGTGACATGATTCCTTCCAGTCCTTATCTTCCTGCCCGATAATACTCTGCACTGTTAGTTTAGGGAGTCTAACTGACCCGTGTTTAGCTTCCCTCCTGACCTGAATTCTGTTCACTTGCCTTCTGTGAGATACGGATCACACACCACCTTTCTCTTAGGCTCCAGCCAGACTAATAAACAAATGCCCCACAATCACCCTGGGGCTCTGCTAAACACTCCCTGTCTCCTGTGACTGTGTTAACCCCTCTAGTTGCTGGATGCTTCTGAAGCACAACAGCACTACTTCTGCATGTCACACATTAACGCCCATGCTTTATCTTTCTCACAGAAGGCATGACGTTTTTCCTAAGGTTTCCCATTACTTGATTGAATCCATCTTGTTCCCCACATCCTGCAGGATTCCAGTGCTAGAGGAAGCAAAACAGCCCCAGAGCATCACCGGGCCACCGCCATGCTTCACTATATTCATCACTGAACCACTGCCTTGCTTCACTATAGGCGTCAACGAGACAATGCCATACTTCACTGTTGTCACGATGAACCACCACCATGCTTCACTGTTCACATCACACTGCCATACTTCACAGTAGGCATCAACGAGCTACCACCATGCTTCATTGTAGTCATTATCAAGCCACTGCCATGCTTTATTGTGGTTAATCATGGAGCCATCGCCATGCTTCCCTGTAGGTATCACCAAGCCAATGCCATGCTTCACAGTAGGCATCACCAAGCCATTGCCATGCTTCACTGTAGGCATCACCAAGCCATCGCCATGCTTCACTGTAGGCATGGTTCTCTTTTCATTGTATACTTAATTTTTCCTCTTCTAAACATACTAGGCCTGAAAAGTTTTAGTTGTGTTTCCTTGCTTATTTTGTAGCTTATTTATGTCTTTGAGCATATTTATTGCTGAGTTTTCTTGTGGTTTTGGGAAAGTAGACGTTTACTTCTTGTAGTCCGGACTTGGAGACTTTCAGCGTTTAGTTCACACAACTGCATAAAAACCTTATAAAAAAATTTATCGGATTTTCATCCAGAAAAAACTAACAATTTTTCATGTATATGGCTTCAGTATATGATCAAGTTTTATACATCAGAAGTTAAAAACATTTACAAGACCAAATACACTTTCCTATGTTAACAATTGCAATGTATCTGTAAAAATAGAATGCTACAGTGGCATGTAAATGTTTGGGCACCCCTGGTAAAAAAAATACTGTTATTGTGAACAGTTAAGCAAGTTGAAGATGAAATGACCTCTAAAAGGCCTAAAGTTAAAGATGACACATTTCCTTTAGATTTTTCGCAAAAAAATATATATTTTGTTATTTTTTACAGTTTAAAAATTACAAAAAGGAAAGTGGACTGATGCAAAAGTTTGAGCACCCTTGGAGATTTGTGTTCTCAGATAACTTTGACCAAGGTTTCAGACTTTAATTAGTCTGTTAGGATTATGGCTTATTCACTATCATCGTTAGGAAAGGCCAGGTAATGCAAATTTCCCAGCTTTATAAAAACTCAGCCTCCTCTAACCTTGTGCCAAAAAACTGCAGCTTTGGGTGCTGCTAAGCAGTTGCCTAGCACTCTGAAAATGAAAATGGTGGAGGCCCACAAAGCAGGAGAAGGCTATAAGAAGATAGCAAAGCATTTTAAGTTGCCCTTTCCTCACTTCAAAATGTAATTAAGAAATGATAGCTAACAGGAGCAGTGGAGGTCAAGATAAGGTCTGGAAGACCAAGCAAAATTTCAGTGAGAGCTGCTTGTAGGATTGCTAAAGAGGCAATTAAGACTTGACTGCAAAAGACCTTCAGAAAGATTTAGCAGACTCTGGAATTGTGGTACATTGTTCTACTGTTCAGAGACACCTGCACAAATATGGCCTTCATGGAAGAGACATCAGAAGAAAACGTCTCCTGCGTCCTCACCATGAATTCAGCATTAGAACTATGCAAAAGAACATCTAAACAAGCCAGATGCATTTTAGAAACAAGTCCTGTGGACCGATGAGGTTAAAATAGAACTCTTTGGCCACAATGATGAAAGGTGTAACATACCTGGCGGCGTCCTTGCATAGTGGTCCATCTCCCACTGTGCAAGAGAGCGCACTTGATCTCCAATTCAGAATGTCTCTCTGGCTTCCCTCCATGCTGTTTGTTTGTCTCTGTTTCTGCTGCTTAAGGGCGGACCCCGATCACTTCCTGCTTTTTGTACCTGCTGCAGGCACACCCCTTGTGCGTCCTCAGCCTATTGCTGTCTGTCACCTGGTATTTAAACCAGCTGCTCCAATTAACCCATGCCTGAGCATCTTGCCCTGTCAGTTGGCTTTTTGTCTCTGACATGCCAGGTCCTGTGTATGTTACCTGTCTTGCAGTATTTGTTCCCGTGTCTGTACTGTGTCCTACCTGTGTACTCTAACCTGCAGTCTGTACACGCTCTCTAGCCTGTTGTCTTCTGCCTTTCCTGGAGGCTGTATTTCCAGGCTAGTGTGAACACGCTCCTAGCCTGTTCTTTCCGCCTTCTAGGGGCCGCATACCTAGACCCGTTCCTGTATCTTGCCTGCTCTTGTTTGTATACTCTTCTAGCCTGTTATCTGTTTTTCTCTATGTCCGTACCTTCCCTTTTCTTGCAGAATCTGATCCCGTACCTATCTCCTACTCGTTGTCTTTGTACTCCCATTTTTGAGTTTGGAGTCCACTCTCTACTTCATTGCAAGTATCCTGTGTGTATCTGGTTTTGCCTTTCCCTTCCAGTCTGTTCCGTGTGAACAGAGCCCTGTCCCCTCCGCGTCTGCGGTTTCGCTTTGCTCAGCCCTGTCCACCGCGTCTGCGCTTTAGTTTTGCTCAGCCCTGTCCACCGCATCTGCGGTTTCGCTTTGCTCAGCTCTGTCCACCGCGTCTGCGGTTTCGCTTTGCTTTGCCCTATCCACCGCGTCTGCGGTTTCGCTTTGCTCAGCTCTGTCCACCGCGTCTGCGGTTTCGCTTTGCTTTGCCCTGTCCACCGCGTCTGCGCTTTCGCTTTGCTCAGCCCTATCCACCGCATCTGCGGTTTCGCTTTGCTCAGCTCTATCCACCGCATCTGCGGTTTCGCTTTGCTTTGCCCTGTCCATCGCGTCTGCGGTTTCGCTTTGCTCAGCCTTGTCCACCGCGTCTGCGGTTTCACTTTGCTCTGCCCTGTCCACCGCGTCTGCGGTTTCGAATTTGTCTCCCAGTCTGTACTGGACCCTACCCAGCCTGCGCTCTAGTCTGCCTGTTCCTGTATTCCCTGGTGTGGGTAAACAGCCGTGTCTGGAGTCTGACCTGGATTAGACCCTGGTCCCTCTGCTCGGTTCCTCCCTGGTGCACTGGCGTCGTATGCCATCGTGCGACCTTGGTCGGATCGGGCAGATACTTAGGTACGCCCCTCCAGGCACTCTCCGGTTCATGGCACAGTGGAATCACTACATACACACGCACACGCCACTCAGCTAAAGAAAAAAAAAAAGCCTAGCCTGTTCTTTCCGCCTTCTAGGGGCCGCATACCTAGACCCGTTCTTGTATCTTGCCTGCTCTTGCTTGTATACTCTTCTAGCCTGTTATCTGTTTTTCTCTATGTCCGTACCTTGCCTTTTCTTGCAGAATCTGATCCCGTACCTATCTCCTACTCGTTGTCTTTGTACTCCCGTTTGTGAGTTTGGAGTCCACTCTCTACTTCATTGCAAGTATCCTGTGTGTATCTAGTTCTGCCTTTCCCTTCCAGTCTGTTCCGTGTGAACAGAGCCCTGTCCCCTCCGCGTCTGCGGTTTCGCTTTGCTCAGCCCTGTTCACCGCGTCTGCGGTTTCGCTTTGCTCAGCCCTGTCCACCGCGTCTGCGGCTTCGCTTTGCTCAGCTCTGTCCACCGCATCTGCGGTTTCGCTTTGCTCAGCTCTGTCCACCGCGTCTGCGGTTTCGCTTTGCTCAGCCCTGTCCACCGCATCTGCGGTTTCGCTTTGCTCAGCCCTGTCCACCGCGTCTGCGGTTTTGCTTTGCTCAGCTCTGTCCACCGCGTCTGCGGTTTCGCTTTGCTCAGCCCTGTCCACTGCGTCTGCGGTTTCGCTTTGCTCAGCCCTGTCCACCGCGTCTGCGGTTTCGCTTTGCTCAGCCCTGTCCACCGCATCTGCGGTTTCGCTTTGCTCTGCCATGTCCACCGCGTGTGCGGTTTCGCTTTGCTCAGCCCTGTCCACCGCGTCTGCGGTTTCGTTTTGCTCAGCTCTGCCCACCGTGTCTGCGGTTTCGCTTTGCTCAGCTCTGTCCACCGCGTCTGCGGTTTCGCTTTGCTCTGCCCTGTCCACCGCTTCTGCGGTTTTGCTTTGCTCTGCCCTGTCCACCGCGTCTGCGGTTTCGCTTTGCTCTGCCCTGTCCACCGCGTCTGCGGTTTCGCTTTGCTCTGCCCTGTCCACCGCGTCTGCGGTTTCGCTTTGCTCTGCCCTGTCCACCGCGTCTGCGGTTTCGCTTTGCTCTGCCCTGTCCACCGCGTCTGTGGTTTCGCTTTGCTCAGCCCTGTCCACCGCGTCTGCGGTTTTGCTTTGCTCAGCCCTGTCCACCGCGTCTGCGGTTTTGCTTTGCTCAGCCCTGTCCACCGCGTCTGCGGTTTCGATTTGCTCAGCCCTGTCCACCGCGTCTGCGGTTTCGCTTTGCTCAGCCCTGTCCACCGCGTCTGCGGTTTCGCTTTGCTCAGCTCTGTCCACCGCGTCTGCGGTTTCGCTTTGCTCAGCTCTGTCCACCGCGTCTGCGGTTTCGCTTTGCTCAGCCTTGTCCACCACGTCTGCGGTTTCGCTTTGCTCTGCCCTGTCCACCGCGTTTGCGGTTTCGAATTTGTCTCCCAGTCTGTACTGGACCTTACCCAGCCTGCGCTCTAGTCTGCCTGTTCCTGTATTCCCCGGTGTGGGTCAACAGCCGTGTCCGGAGTCTGACCTGGAGTAGACCCTGGTCCCCCTGCTCGGTTCCTCCCTGGTGCACTGGCGTCGTATGCCGTCGTGCGACCTTGGTCGGATCGGGCAGATACTTAGTTACGCCCCTCCAGGCACTCTCCGGTTCATGGCACAGTGGAATCACACGCACTCGGCCCGGGCGTGTGCATTACAAAAGGTATATGTGGAGAAAAAAACACAGAATTTCAGGAAAAGAACATCTCGCTAACCATTTAGCATCAGGGTGGATCAATCATGCTTTGGGGTTGTGTTGCAACCAATGGCACGGGGAACATCTCACGGGTAGAGCAAAGAATGGATTCAATGTCATTGTAACAAATTCTGGATGCAAACATAACACCATCTGTAATAAAGCTGCAGTTGAAAAGAGAATGGCTTCAACAAATGGATAATGATCTTAACACACATCAAAATCCACAATAGCCTACCTCAAAAGGAGCAAGCTGAAGGTTTTACAATTGCCCTCACAGTCCCCTGATCTGAACATCATTGAAAATCTGTGGCTAGACCTCAAAATAGCAGTGCATACAAGATGACCCAGAAATCTCACAGAACTGGAAGAATTTTCCAAGGCAGAATGGATGAAAATCCCTCAAAGAAGAATTGAAAGACTCTTGGCTGGCTACAAAAAGCATTTGCAAGCTGTGATATTTTCAAAAGGGGGGCTACTAGGTACTAACCATGCAGGGTGCCCAAACTTTTGCATGTGCCCATTTTCCTTTTTATAATTTTTAAAATGTAAAAGATAAAAATATATAATTTTTATTTGCCTAAAATACGAAGGAAATGTGTCATCTTTAACTTTAGGCCTTTTAGAGATAATTTCTTTGTTAAGTTGCTTAACTGTTTACAATAACAGTAATTTTGACCAGGGGTGCCCAAACTTTTACATGCCACTGTGTATGGATGATCCATATGGAATCCAATTTTTTTTTTGTGCCCCCATAGACTTGTATTCGCGAGTCTCATCCAACATATGTAAGAGACTGGGGCATTCTGCGATTTGTTTGACATGGACATTCGGTCCGTGTAAAAAAAATGGTCATCTGAGCTGCCCTGTTGAATAACATTGGTCTTAGTACTGTCCGCCTGATGTCAATTTTTCCCACGGACAGCACTTGAACCAAAAATGCGGTCATGCGAATTTAACCCTACAGTGCAATCTGAAAACCTAGTGTCTGTTACCACCAAATCTTGTAGCAGGTCTTTTTCATTCACTCCTCTTTCTTCCACATCCAGATAGTGTAGACAATGATCCTGCAACTTTAAACTTGTGAACCATGTTTCCAACTCTATCTCTACGAACATTCAATGCCTTTGTATCTTCCTTGCATCCTTTTCCTTGTTTGTGCAAGGCCATGATCTCTTCTCTTAACTTTTTGGACCACTGTTCACAAGCCAAGAATATTAGTAGATAAAGATTCCTCAGGACTGCTGCTAGCTGGTATCTAGCTATGCATCACATTTGCAGCAGGTCATAACAGCTGGAGGTGCTCTACTAAGTACTTAGGAAGCTTTAGATGTTCTGAATCCCCTGTTCCTCCGTACAATGGAGTAGTAAATTGACAACTGGGCAGTACTATTCCACAGTTCAATAGGATGTATCCCTCCATGGTCTTGATTGGACAGTGTTAAAGTAATGCAGGGACACTCCCCATTGAAAATAGGAGTAGTAACACTACAGTTGTAAATATTTCACAGAAGAAGATTATAATGCAGATTTCCCATAATTGTAATTTCGTGGGGAATACGATTATATATAAGCACAGATACTATATGTCAGGAGAGCATTGTCTTTATATAGAACTTTTATATATGTACAATATTCACCAGAAATGGGCAACATTTCGAAATGGTGATGCTGTTTATTATACTTAATTGTAATGCTTTGTTTCCAGTACTGTTATGTCAGTACATTGTCTTTTTGCAGTGTGTCGGATACATTTGTTTGCACATGTTATGCAATCTGTTGTTCATGGGAAGAAACATATAAAAAATAGAATTCGAAAAAAAAGTTATATTTAAGTTTAGGTAAGTGTGTAATTCAAATCTCTGTTAGGGGAGACCGTGTAATGCTTAATCTCACCTGTGGTGGCGCTGAAAGGAAAATTGAGCACTTGTTGCTGGACTACCAGTTGATCACTTGAGGTCTGTGATCAGCTTATTTTCAGAGGACCCTTTTAAGGAAAAGGGATTGTAAAGAGCGGGATTGGTGCACCCCCTGAACTCTGAGAACTTCACCAGTCACCATGAAACATCATGGAGTATTTATTGTGCCGAACGAATGCTTCTGTGTATAGGAGAACTGGCCAAGATGGCTCTTGGCCAACGATCAGCCGTTTATCCCCTGCTGGCTTCCCTCCGGTAAGGGATGTCACTTAACTGCTGGAATCACCGATTGGTTGCATTGTCTGAGAGCCAGAAGAAAGATTGTTCCCCTGGCTCAGGCAGAATGTGAAGGCTACAGACAATCAGTGGCCGTTGGTTGAACACAGCAGTCAAGTGATGTCCATCGCCAGAAAAGGAAGTCAGGAGACCAGCAAGGTGCATAGGTAGTGGTCCAGTACATGAGCATATAGCGGTCAAGTGATGTCCCTCACCGGAAGAGGAAGGCAGGAGACCAGCAAGGTGCATAGGTAGTGGTCCGTAGATGAGTATATAGCAGTTAACTGACGTCCCTCACCGGAAGAGGAAGGCAGTAGAGCAGCAAGGTGCATAGGTAGTGGTCAGGTAGATGAGTATATAGCGGTCAACTGACTTCCCTCACCGGAAGAGGAATGCCGGAGACCACCAAGGTACATAGGTAGTCATCCTGTAGATGAGTATACAGCGGTCAAGTGATGTCCCTCACCGGAAGAGGAAGCCAGGAGACCAGCATAGGTAGTGGTCCTGTAGATGAGTATATAGCGGTCAAGTGATGTCCCTCACCGGAAGAGGAAGGCAGGAGACCAGCAAGGTGCATAGGTAGTGGTCCAGTACATGAGCATATAGCGGTCAAGTGATGTCCCTCACCGGAAGAAGAAGGCAGGAGACCAGCAAGGTGCATAGGTAGTGGTCCGGTAGATAAGTATATGTTCTTTATTGTTTTAACAGCCCCTCAGGTCCATTTTTATTATAACAAAATGTAGTGGACAACCCCTTTAAGGTTAGTTGTATCGAGTGATTTTGATGGGGCCAGCCGACTTTCCCCTGGGGGAGATAAGCATTCAGCATATCACCCAAATTCTGAGAACTTCACCAGTCTCCATTTGCTTCCCATTTTCACTCATTATTTTACAGTTTTGGTGTTATAGTGATTGTCCAACTTCTTCAATTTTTGCACAAGTGATCAACTAAAATATTAAAAGTAGTAATGCATAAACCTCCAATATACACTAGACTAATGTTGGCCAATATCGATGGAATGTGTATAGCGGCCACAGGCAATTGATTGTTGGAGGAGTTAAGGAGTCCGCCAAGCTCGCTCCTGTGGCCAACGGCCATCTAATCGTTATGGGGGCTTTATCTTGATGACTCGATGATTCCCCACCAATCTAGTTCCGATGGTTCCGTGGAACCCTTGCCAGCACATTATCATCACAGCCAGTGATTAGCTGCAATGGTTCCATGTCCATGGAGCAGAAAGTACAGAGACCAGAAGGGGATCTGAGAAGCGGCGGAATCAGAGCTGTGATAATGGGAGCATTACTTCTATTTCATTTTTCAGAGCAAAAAAATGTAAGTGGCCGGAATGTTAATGATGAGTAGAATTTCTTTTAAAAATATTAAATGGTATAATTTGCAAGAGAGGAATTAATCAAGGTAAACCAAGGATAAACTAAGACATAAGTCATAGGGGAAATATGTATTTTGGGCGAAATGACTTTTTAATTAAAACTCAGAAATCATTTTTAGTAGAAGTAAATTGATTTGGTGTGATGTCATTACATGGGAACACAGGTCAGCTCAATAACAAAAAGTTACGGAAAAGTTAAATCGCTTGTGGCACAGTTTAAAGAAAATGTATCACTTCGTAGTTTTTTGTCAGTAGGTGGCGCAATGGAGGGAAGCGTCTTCTTGTCGATGAATTAGAAACACCTATTTTACCAATGCGGAAACCTGGTATAAGATTTGTAAAACGAGAAATGATTGTTATTGGTCTCACCCCTTGTCTGTTACCCATAAAAAAGAGTTCAATTAAAATCTAGATGGGTTATTCACCTCTATTTAAAAAAAATGGCCCATAACCTATGGATACTGTTGGTATGGGACTTGAGCTTTCCCAGCACATGCACCAAACATAAAAAAAATGTCAACTGAGTCTTAGGGTTCCTTCACAAATCAGTTTTTCTCATACAAGTGCTTTTCATGGACCTATGATGAGGTAATACTCATGTATGAATTTTTCTTCTGACCAAGTGGTCCGCACAAAGGCACGGAGACTTGTCCCATATTGATCTGAGTGTTGGATCAAATTCGCCAGTAAAAGTTTATGGGTCTGTGATAAAATTGGACAGCTTTCAGATGTCATCCGCGTGTTGTCCATTGTTTTTTATGGACTGTTTGATAGGAGAAGGTGGAGAAAGCTCCATGTTGGTGGAGCACAGCTGGAATCCACTGGCTGGAGATACACGAGCAGGGACAACAAGCAGTAGTTGAAGTTTTTGGTTGAAGAAATGGAGATGGTCGACACAATCACGAGAGGAATGGGTAAGACAGTCCCAGGAGTGGAGACTGGAACTAGACCGAAGGCTAGACACAATACTCAAGCCCTGAAGGAGGCTAGACACAATAGTCAAGCCATGAGTGAATGTTCCATGTGGCTTAAGGCGGCCCAAACAGGAAGGAAGAAAGATGACTTCCACAGGTTCAACATACGCAATCTTACTAAAGGGCTAAGGCAGAGCTAAATAACAGCCTCCAGTGGTAAGGAGTAGAATTGCAGCGCAATTTAGGAAAGTGAATAATAGCAGCCACTAGTGGCCAATCTGCAGAACAAAAAAATCCGGACACTCCATCAGTTTTTTTTATTTGATAAAAACTGATGAATCTCTGAAGGTAAAAACTGACACCGATGAAACTGATGAAACTCCGATCAAAAACATTGAAGAAAGTCTGACGGTTTTTAGCTTATGAGAAAAATCACTGATGCTTGAATGAGCCATTACGTGCATGCAGTACAATGCATTACTTCTACCATCTAATGGGCTTGAATTAGTACATAAGAAGACACCTCTACAGTGAATTAAGAAGGCTTTGTTTACATATTGTGATATGACAATATTTGGCGCATGTTCAGTGAGAGCTGTTGATGCATACGCCAAATGCCATAGGCTCCTCCTATTCACCCGATAAAGGCCAAAAGCATGTACTCCATGGGCTCAGTTGGGGTGGATTTGCGCAGCAAACAACACTTCCCTACACAGTGAGCCAACTTGAAAAAAACTTTTGTTAACATTGAGGCTAATGGATGACATATGACACTGTAGCATATGTAAGAGACTTCGAACGGGTGGTATACATGAGGAAATATTCTCAACACATGCCTTGGACATGAATATAACCCATATGGCTGCTCACAAGTATCTATTGTCTCAAACTATTATAGACTTGTAGTAGTAAAATACATAAAGTAAGCACATACAGTGGTGGCCAAAAGTATTGACACCCCTGCAATTCTGTCAGATAATACTCAGTTTCTTCCTGAAAATGATTGCAATCACAAATTCTTTGGTCTTATTATCTTCATTTAATTTGTCTTCAATGAAAAAACACAAAAGAGAATGAAGCAAAAATCAAATCATTGATCATTTCACACAAAACTCCAAAAATGGGCCAGACAAAAGTATTGGCACCCTCAGCCTAATACTTGGTTGCACAACCTTTAGCCAAAATAACTGCGAACAACCGCTTCCGGTAACCATCAATGAGTTTCTTACAATGCTCTGCTGGAATTGTAGACCATTCTTCTTTGGCAAACTGCTCCAGGTCCCTGATATTTGAAGGGTGCCTTCTCCAAACTGCCATTTTGAGATCTCTCCACAGGTGTTCTATGGGATTCAGGTCTGGACTCATTGCTGGCCACCTTAGAAGTCTCCAGTGATTTCTCTCAAACCATTTTATAGTGCTTTTGGAAGTGTGTTTTGGGTCATTGTCCTGCTGGAAGACCCATGACCTCTGAGGGAGACCCAGCTTTCTCACACTGGGCTCTACATTATGCTGCAAAATTTGTTGGTAGTCTTCAGACTTCATAATGCCATGCACACAGTCAAGCAGTCCAGTGCCAGAGGCAGCAAAGCAACCCCAAAACATCAGGGAACCTCCGCCATGTTTGACTGTAGGGACCGTGTTCTTTTCTTTGAATGCCTCTTTTTTTTCCTGTACACTCTATGTTGATGCTTTTTGCCAAAAAGCTCTACTTTTGTCTCATCTGCCTCAGCTTTCATGAAGTTCCCCTGATAATGCTATTAGCATCTATGATTAAGTACCATTAAATCTGGAGAATCCATTGAAAGGCTCGATGGCCAATGATCTTTAAACCAGATACAATTACGATAATTAATTTACCCCCATCCATGATGCAAGAAGGGTTTGTGAAATCAGATATCTGATTGGTTGGCAAAGGTTAGAGACTGAAAAGCCGCAAAGTCATTTATCCTGTTTGTTTACTTGCTATGAACATTTCTACGCATATTATGACGTCTCCCGAGTTACAAGAAGGGAATCTGATATCGTTAGCTGACACTAATTGAAAATATGTCATGTAGCGTCGCTTCTTAGCCTTGTGACGTACAAAGACAATGGAATATACATTCTTTTCAATAAAAAGAAAATTGAAGGGAAACATGCTTTTCCGAGACGATCTGGCAGTGATAAGCAATTAGGAATGATTCTTCAGTCTTGAAAATGCATTCAGCTCTTCGAGTGCCTGACTATATTTAAAGGGTTTGTACAAGCTTGGAAAAACATGGCTGCTTCAGGCATAAAACAAAAATCATATTAACTTCCAAAGCAGCTAATGACATTTCATGTTCTGTAGTCAACCATATATTAAAGGTACATTTTCTTCTACATGCTTTATAAACTTTTTGTTGTTCACCATCCTCCCCTCTGAGTAAAAGATACATTTACAGTGGCCGATAATCAGGAACTTTTCCCCGATTATCAGTCTATCTAAATAGGCTACCGATCGCCCAAAGAATGAGTAAAACGTTTGTTCGTCGGGTGAAACTGTTTTTAAGGTTGCTTAAAAAATCATTGTTCTTGGCAGCACATTGTTGGCATACTGGTCTTGGCAGCACATGCTTTCCGGTAAATACTAAACTTTTGGTTGGTCACCATCTTCCCCTCTATGTGAGGATTCATTTACATTGGCCGATAATCGGGAACAATTCCCGATTATCAGGCTATCTAAATAGACTGCCGATCACTCAATGAATGAGTAAAATGCTTGTTCGTCGGGTGAAATTATTTTTAAGTTTATTTAAAAAGTCATTGTTCTCGGCAGCACATGGTCGGCATACGGTTCTTGGCAGCACAGCTTTCTACTCTGTTTTTTCTTTGAGTAAGAGTGTGACGCGCCCCCTGGGCCAGTGCTGTAGGGGGTACCCGGAGCCGGATCTGTATGGGGGTAGTAGTCCTTGTGGCGGTGACCCGGTCCGTGCCCAGGGTGTCAAACTAAGTGGCAGTCTATGGCAGTAGATGTTATTAAGTGTCGACTACGCCACCCGTTGAGTGCGGCTTTGAAGCCGCCGCTGCAGAGCAGTCCACTGAGGCCGGTGGTATATGTGCAGCAGTGATGGTATAACCCCCAACGGGAGGGGTATGGCCTCAGGGCAGCAGGTGTAGATGATGGGGGTTGTGATGATGCAGAAAGAAGATTCAGAGTCAGGAGATGCAGTTCAGGGTTTTTACTTACTGGTGTCCTTTTAGTCACTCTGGCCTTGAGTGACCACCCGAGCCGTGCTGCGTCCACCAGGTCCTGGACTCGGCCAACCCCCAGGCAATTCCGGAGCGTGGTCCTGAGCTCCTTTCTGACTCTCCCTTCCTCTGGCCGTTCCCACCAGGGATCCACTTGTGGCCGGCTCCCTCGGGTCTCTTGGTGGTCAAGCCTCCTCTGGGCTCCCTGACCCTATACTCGGTGTGCCTTTCTAGTGGATTTGGTGAGGGTCGTGGCAGATCCTGACCACGACCTCCGGTTCCTGGCTAAGGTTGGTTTTGGCCTCTGCCAGCTTGGGATCCGGTACCCTTGTCCGCCAACCCTTCACCCTTCTGTCCTTATTCTGGGATCTTGGGGTTCCTTCTTGTTTCCTCTCTGGGTCCTTCTGACTCCTCTCTCTCTCTCTCTGCAGGCTCTGCTCTGGAGCTGGGCCCAGCCGGAGCCACAGCTCCCTGTCAGCCCTCCTGGCTGAGCTCCTCTGCTCTGCTCCTCAGGCTAAACTCTCACCCTGTTCTAAGATGGTGCCCACCTTATATACTCCCTCTATGTGTGAGCTCAGGTGACCAGCACCCAATGAGCTCCTATCTTTACCCAGACTACTCCCCCTATCTGCCCCTACACTACTGGGATGTTCCACCCCCCTCCCACTCCAGCCAGGGACAGACGCAGTCGTACCTGCACATATACTGGTGGGAGTACCGTCGTTCTGTCCCCCGGAAATGGGATGTATGTAGTGCATGCAGCCTACTAGCTCAGTTCCACACTCCATCCTTACCCGGGAGTGGAATACCACACCTCTGGCTTGAGGTGTAATACCCCTGTAGCAGCCGAGTCCTCAGGGTGCTACATTCCCCCCTGGTAAATCACAGCACGTCCTCGGGCTGTAAAAGAATAAAAACATCCACAAACATACAATTTTTTTTTTTCAAAAACATCATAAACATATAAAACATTATATATATCATCAGCATAAAACTTTTCATAGTAAACATTCTTGTTCCTCCGGCCACGGTGCAACTTGTGACCGGGTAAAGTGCAACAGTCTCTTCAAGAAAAACAGTTTTCCCATAAAACCAGTAGGGGGCGCCTTAGAAAGCGCAACTATATACAAGGGGAGGTGGCCGCTCTCAGTCCTCGACCAGTGGGGAAAAAGGGATGGCTGTTCACAGTCCTCAGCCTGTGGGGAGATGGGACACTCTGGAACAGTTCACTGGTCCCAACGGGGACTATATCTTAAAAAAGCAGCATGGCATATACCCTTACGGGGAACTATATACAGTTTCAGTTCACCTCTTAATGGTGACGATGCCCTCCTGCTCCTTCCTGAGGGTAGGCTTCAGACCCGTCCGGGTCCTCTTGCTCCTCCTCACACCGCAGCTCCTCCTCCGTCAGGCGATGCACATGGAGGGCGTAGGGTCCTTTGGCACACTGGTGCCGGGTGAAGGTGACCTCATCACCCAGGTAAAGGTCACGACCTCTGTATCCCTCCGGTAGGTGGGACTCGACATCTCTTCTGGTCACGTAGACGTCGCCGGGGGTGTGATGATCTCTGATGAAGCCCCAACCGTGCTGCAGTTGGAATTTAATTACAGTCCCGGTGGCACGGGGACCGTGGGCTGCACGGGGGTTCCTCCTGGTCCGGCTCTTCTGTTCTGCACTTTTTATTTGCAGCCGCTGCTCGCGGACCCGCCTCTCTCTTCTTTCTCGGTCAAAGGCTTCCAACTGCTGGCGGCAGCACTCTGCACGCTCCGCTGCAGCTGCCCGGGTTTCTTGAGTGAACCCGATGAGGTCTCCTCCTGCGGGGTCCCACTCAAACTGCGCCTCCTCTAACGAGAGCGGGGTCATCTTGACGGGCGCCGGAGCCGGGATCAGGGGCTCATCCAGAGGTCTTTCTTTCCGGAGTCGGGGATGGTGGAACTCCGGTGGCCACACAAAGGGCTGCCCATCCGGGCATGTGTGCTGGGCAAATAGGTCTTCACCCAGGTGTGGCGCTGTGGACGTTGAGGGCGCTGTGGTGGTGGCGGCGCCCGGGTTCACCAGGGCTTGCGACCAGGCTTGGGGCACCCTGAATGTAAAGGGCACCGTGAAGACGGCGGCGCCCGGGGTTACTTGGCCCAGCGACCAGGCCGGTGGTTCAGTGGAAGTAGAGGGCGCTGTTGGCACTGCGGCGCCCGGGGGCACTCGGCCTTGCGACCAGGCCGGTGGCGCTTCCTGCTTGGTCGCACTCTGATTTGAGGCGCGTGACGTCACGGGGAGCGCGGCCGCGGCTTCTGTTTGAGGCCTAGTCGGGAGCGGTGATGGTGCAACGACGGGCACGGCAGGGGAAATTTCGGGCTCTGCGACGGGGAGCTGGGGCAGGCTCACGGCTTCTCGGCTCGGGGTAGTGACGTCCCCTTTACCTGCCTCCGTTTCTTTAGCTCCTTCCTCGGCGTCGTCTCCGGCCTTGATTCCTCCTGCGCCATCCTCAGAGGCGGTCTGACTCCTCGTCTCGGGTGGCGTGCTCCGTTGGTGGGTTCCTGCCTGCAGGGCCATCTCTCTGCTCCATGTGGCCAGTACGTCTCGCTGCACTCGGGCCATCCTCTGAGCCAAGCCCTCCAGTGCGGTCCGTGCATGCTCCCGATCTCTGGGGAGCTGTGCCAGGATCTCCACCAGGCCTGCTGGGGTTGTCGCTTGCAACAGGCTCCTGACCACTGGGTCGGTGCTGCCTGCCTCTCCCTCCATCTCCGGGTACGGCTCCTCCAGACTCCTCCAGGCTGCTCCCATCTTCTCTCTTTTGTTTTGTATACGCCCATACTGAGGGCGGTCCTGGGGTAACTTGGTGATTGTCAGTTCCAGGGGCAGTCCCCTCACGCTGATGGACATCTCTAACATCACAGTCTCTGCTGGTGGGGGCGGTTTCCGCTTTTGGTGCCATTCCTTGACCTGGCCCACGACGGGAGGTGGCCTCTTGCCACCCTCCGGCACGCCCATAATGGCGTCCGCTCTGCCAGGGCGGGAAATCTTCTGAAATGGCGGGAATCGTCTCCCAGTGGCGGGAAACTCCGTGGATGGCGGGAAGAAGGCCGAAGATGGCGCCGGATGGCGGGAATCTTCACCGATGGCGGGAAAACTTCACGGATGGTAAGTTTTAAAAGTCTCTTTTTCAGGCACGCAGTACCCGGTGGTTGCGGGCACGTTATCCTGCCGACTACGCCAAAAGTTGACGCGCCCCCTGGGCCAGTGCTGTAGGGGATACCCGGAGCCGGATCTGTATGGGGGTAGTAGTCCTTGTGGCGGTGACCCGGTCCGTGCCCAGGGTGTCAAACTAAGTGGCAGTCTATGGCAGTAGATGTTATTAAGTGTCGACTACGCCACCCGTTGAGTGCGGCTTTGAAGCCGCCGCTGCAGAGCAGTCCACTGAGGCCGGTGGTATATGTGCAGCAGTGATGGTATAACCCCCAACGGGAGGGGTATGGCCTCAGGGCAGCAGGTGTAGATGATGGGGGTTGTGATGATGCAGAAAAAAGATTCAGAGTCAGGAGATGCAGTTCAGGGTTTTTACTTACTGGTGTCCTTTTAGTCACTCTGGCCTTGAGTGACCACCCGAGCCGTGCTGCGTCCACCAGGTCCTGGACTCGGCCAACCCCCAGGCAATTCCGGAGCGTGGTCCTGAGCTCCTTTCTGACTCTCCCTTCCTCTGGCCGTTCCCACCAGGGATCCACTTTTGGCCGGCTCCCTCGGGTCTCTTGGTGGTCAAGCCTCCTCTGGGCTCCCTGACCCTATACTCGGTGTGCCTTTCTAGTGGATTTGGTGAGGGTCGTGGCAGATCCTGACCACGACCTCCGGTTCCTGGCTAAGGTTGGTTTTGGCCTCTGCCAGCTTGGGATCCGGTACCCTTGTCCGCCAACCCTTCACCCTTCTGTCCTTATTCTGGGATCTTGGGGTTCCTTCTTGTTTCCTCTCTGGGTCCTTCTGACTCCTCTCTCTCTCTCTGCAGGCTCTGCTCTGGAGCTGGGCCCAGCCGGAGCCACAGCTCCCTGTCAGCCCTCCTGGCTGAGCTCCTCTGCTCTGCTCCTCAGGCTAAACTCTCACCCTGTTCTAAGATGGTGCCCACCTTATATACTCCCTCTATGTGTGAGCTCAGGTGACCAGCACCCAATGAGCTCCTATCTTTACCCAGACTACTCCCCCTATCTGCCCCTACACTACTGGGATGTTCCACCCCCCTCCCACTCCAGCCAGGGACAGACGCAGTCGTACCTGCACATATACTGGTGGGAGTACCGTCGTTCTGTCCCCCGGAAATGGGATGTATGTAGTGCATGCAGCCTACTAGCTCAGTTCCACACTCCATCCTTACCCGGGAGTGGAATACCACACCTCTGGCTTGAGGTGTAATACCCCTGTAGCAGCCGAGTCCTCAGGGTGCTACAAGTGCATTTACACTGGTTGATAATCGTGAACGGACATTCCTAGGAACGTTCGTTTCCCGATTATCGGCTTCTCTAAAAAGGCTAACGATCACTAATTATTTATAAGCTTGCGTAAAAATCATTCTCGGCAGAACATTGTCCTGTGTAAACAGGACGAGCTGCCAAGAACATGGTGCTCTATGCCCAAAGAATGTTTGTATTAACGATTGTTCTGTGCACATAGAAATGAGGCCAGCCAATCTAACCAGGCTGTGAAACGACGGCCAATGGGCTTAAACGTTGATGTTCAGGGGAGTTTTAATGGCTGAGAAACTGCAGCTACACCCCCCTCCTCTTTCTTCCATTTACTGTTTTACATGAGCGTAATTTTTTGGTAACAGACTAAGTCTAGGGGGAACATAGAGGCAGGATTAGGAAAGCTAGGTGTGACCAAAACGCCTTTACTTTCAGGTAAGAAACCTTGAAAACTGTAATATAAGCCTGTGCATAAAATTGATTAATTTATTAAAATATTGGTGACAACTTTTCATTCGGTGGGAGCTCGATTACTGCAACTTTCATTGTCTCTGAGAACTGGTCTCTCAAATGCCCCATCAGAATGGGTTTACCCAAAAAAGCAGAGTCCTGTATTTTTCTATATCCTGCTATCCCATAGAGAATAAACAAGGAGTGGCGCACATGCATGCATGACCACCGGGCATTGCAGAACCCTATTCTTGGGTTCTAGAGGACAGACCACCACCGATTCACATGTTATCACCTATCCTTTAGATAGACCTCAAGGTAGACCTTTTATTACTGTGACACCTCGAGCCCTCCCTGAGCTTTGGGGTACTCGGAGCCGGGTCAGTGTAGGGTTCGCGGGAGGCATGCCGTCGTGGCCTAGACCCGGTCCGTGCCCAGGGCAGTCATATAAAAGATATAATGGGCTATCAAGTAAGAATGGTATTTTTGACTACGCCACCTGCGGTTCCTGGTGATAGACACCAGGGCTGCTACAGTCCACTGAGGCCAGTGTTACGGGCAGCTGAGATGGGACGGCTCCCCACAGGCGGAGCAGGCCTCAGGGCAGTGTGAGAAGGAATGGTGGGTGCAGTGCCACGTAAGAAATAACAGGCTGAGGCGGTGTGTGAAGTCATCCGGGGCTTTACTCACTTTCAGATGTACTTTCAGCCACAAAGCTTCTCTCTGCTCCTCATGGTGTACTGCGGCCACCGGGAAGGGGGTTCAGCACTTTCCAGGTAGATCAGGAGCACCTGTCGAGACCCCTCTGGTGTGTGTTCCTCTCCTTAGTAAGCTCTCCCACTAAGTCTTCTCCTGACTGTGTGTGGTACGAACGTGTTGTAAGGCCGGGTCCCACTGGATAAATGCAGTGTAAGAGATACAGGTGGCGTAGGCCGCTCCGTCCGTATCCCTCTGGGATCCACTAAGCCTCCGGGCTTTTCTGACTGAGACGTGAAGTAACAAAGTCAGATATCGGGGGCCGGTCACCCCTTTTGCAGCAGGAATCCCTCTGACTAGGCCAGAGTAAAGAATATAGGTGGCGTAGGCCACTCCGTCCGTATCCCCCTGGGATCCTTTTGCCTGTGGAGCCTATCTCCTCCGCTCCCCTCCAAGGCCTTCTTAAGTCAGGACCTTGACCGGGTAGAGACAGTGGTTAACCCTGACCCGCTCCTCGTCTCAACGCCAGAGTACGAGGACCGTGTATCTTCAGTCAGCTGCAGACTTTTGCTGGATTCTGGCAGAAGACCACAAGCAAAGACGAAGACCACAATCAAAGACCTTGAACTTAAGATGGCCGTAGATTAAATATGAAACAATATGTGTTTCCTAAAAGTGTGTCCTCCACCCTCACCCACTACATGGTTCCCCCTATCTTTGGTTCCCCCCATCTCCTCGATCCCGGGCCGGGGCAGCACCCTGGTGCATTTAGGCCCCCTTCAGGACAGGAGTGGTGTAGTGTTGAATGGTGAAGTGGGGTCCTGTGAGATGCTCCATCCTTACCTGGAAGAGGAGATACCACACCTCGGGCTGAGGTGCAGTACTCCTGTGGCGACTGAACCCTCAGGGGCGCCACATTACCTTGTGGCCTCACTGTGTGGAACAGCTTGAAAAAAGTACATTTTTAGTTTAGCATTTTTTGCCAGAATTTTTGTATTAGGCGGAGGAGGAGGGGAAAATAGGAAGTAATATATATGTAAAAAAGGTTATAGTAAATTAAACTGAGTTCACAAACACAATCCGTGTCTCTTCTCAGTGTGGTCACTTCTCGCAGTGTCGAATCAGGAAAATAACGATACGAGCGCCGTTTCCTTTACTTCAATTGATCATCTGGATTTTATCTCCCATTGGCCGAGCCACTAAGACACACGAAAGCCAAAGGATCGAGGATTTATGTCAGCAACTGTTAATTGATGGTTGACAACACTGTGTACCCATTGCCGCCTTCGGCAGCTGACATATACAGGTGCGGGAAGCCGGCGGATGGAATTTTTGAAGTTTTCTGCAGCTGGAAGGAACTGAATTTTTTAGATCTTTCCATTAAAGTGTGAGCTCGGCCGTATGGAGTGGAAATCACCTGTCACATGGAAGCCGCTATCCTGGAATAAAGCAAATCAATCAGGAGATTACACAATCAAGTAGAGTGCCGGGTCCCACATTTATCATTTATGTGAAACGCGTCAGCCGCTCATTCCCATTCCTCACTCTGGCTCAGCAATGGCTGATTATGCACATATATCTCACCAATCAAGAAGCTCCGGCATGATCATAAGAACAGCTGTATGGTAGTAATCATTGTCTCCGTATCAGAGACGCCGGCGTGTTGGCTGTCATGACATGTCTCAGATTGTGTTTCTTTAAACGAAACCCTACAATATGTTGAATTTCAGCCTACCTTGCATTTGCTTGTAGGTGTGAGATCTACTTAAAGTGTAATGAGGAAGCCCAGATGATAGCGGTATGGTGGTAGACGACATTACTATTGCAGAAGGGAAAGACCACAGCAAAAATGGTGCATTTAATTTGTGGCTTTACGGAGATTATAGGAACATTTGTTATTGAAAGAAACAGTTTTGCTAGAACATAAAAAATGTGACGGCAATCCACGCGTTTCCATTTACCATCATGTGATATGTAACTAAAAAGGGGGTTTTCGGAATGTAAAAATTGTTGATATGTCTACAGGCTATGCCGTAAATTGTTGTTCAATGCAAATCCTACTTCTAGGCCCCTATAGGATGAAAACAGCTCGACTACTTCTGTAATTTCCGTAGAGGTAAAAGTAGTACAACCGACTCTATTCGTTCTCTGCCTGAAAGTGATGGCAATCCACGCGTTTCCATTTACCATCATGTGATATGTAAATAATAAGGGGATTTTCCGAACCTAAAAATTGTTGGCATCTCCAAGGGCTATGCCGTAAATTCTTGTTCAATGCAAATCCTATTTCTAGGCCCCTATAAGATAACAACAGCTCGACTACTTCTGTAACTTCCATGGCGGTAACTGGAGAAAGTGGCACAACTCATTCTCTGCCTCACTTGATGGGTCAACCTGTTTTCCTTATGAGTAGAATTCATATTCATCATGTCTAGGCTGGATATACTGTATCACCACAGAAAGAATCAGTCATCAGAAAATGATAACCATAATTTAGATAAGAATTGCATTAGTAACAAGTTCATATATATACAGTATATACACTGCGCAAAAAAATAAAGGGAACACTCAAATAACACATCCTAAATCTGAATGAATGAAATATTCTCATTGAATACTTTGTTCTGTACAAAGTTGAATGTGCTGACAACAAAATCACACAAAAATCATCAATGGAAATCAAATTTATTAACCAATGGAGGCCTGGATTTGGAGTCACCCCCAAAATTAAAGTGGAAAAACACACTACAGGCTGATCCAACTTTGATGTCATGTCCTTAAAACAAGTCAAAATGAGTCTCAGTATTGTGTGTGGCCTCCACGTGCCTGTATGACCTCCCTACAACGCCTGGGCATGCTCCTGATGAGGCTGAGTATTGTGTGTGGCCTCCACGTGCCTGTATGACCTCCCTACAACGCCTGGGCATGCTCCTGATGAGGTTGCGGATGGTCTCCTGTAGGATCTCCTCCCAGACCTGGACTAAAGCATCCGCCAACTCCTGGACAGTCTGTGGTGCAATGTGACGTTGGCGGATGGAGCGAGACATGATGTCCCAGATGTGCTCAATCGAATTCAGGTCTGGGGAACGGGCGGGCCAGTCCATAGCTTCAATGCCTTCATCTTGCAGGAACTGATGACACACTCCAGCCACATGAGGTCTGGCATTGTCCTGCATTAGGAGGAACCCAGGGCCAACCGCACCAGCATATGGTCTCACAAGGGGTCTGAGGATGCCATCTGGGTACCTAATGGCAGTCAGGCTACCTCTGGTGAGCACATGGAGGCCCTCCAAAGAAATGCCACCCCACACCATTACTGACCCACTGCCAAACCGGTCATGCTGAAGAATGTTGCAGGCAGCAGATCGCTCTCCACGTCGTCTCCAGACTCTGTCACGTCTGTCACATGTGCTCAGTGAGAACCTGCTTTCATCTGTGAAGAGCACAGGGCGCCAGTGGCGACTTTACCAATCCTGGTGTTCTGTGTCAAATGCCAAGCGTCCTGCACAGTGTTGGGCTGTGAGCACAACCCCCATCTGTGGACGTCGGGCCCTCATACCACCCTCATGGAGTCAGCTTCTAACCGTTTGTGCAGACACATGCACATTTGTGGCCTGCTGGAGGTCATTTTGCAGGGCTCTGCCAGTGCTCCTCCTGTTCCTCCTTGCACAAAGGCGGAGGTAGCGATCCTGCTGCTGGGTTGTTGCCCTCCTACGGCCTCCTCCACGTCTCCTGGTGTACTGGCCTGTCTCCTGGTAGCGCCTCCAGCCTCTGGACACTACGCTGACAGATACAGCAAACCTTCTTGCCACAGCTCGCATTGATGTGCCATACTGGATGAGCTGCACTACCTGAGCAACTTCTGTGGGTTGTAGAGTCCGTCTCATGCTACCACAAGTGTGAAAGCACAACCAACATTCAAAAGTGACCAAAACATCAGCCAGAAAGCATTGGTACTGAGATGTGGTCTGTGATCCCCACCTGCAGAAATACTCCTTTATTGAGGGTGTCTTGATAATTGCCAATAATTTCCATCTATTGTCTATTCCATTTGCACAACAGCATGTGAAATTGATTGTCAATCAGTGTTGCTTCCTAAGTGGACAGTTTGATTTCACAGAAGTTTGATTTACTTGGAGTTATATTCTGTTGTTTAAGTGTTCCCTTTATTTTTTTGAGCAGTGTATATGCAGGGTGGGCCATTTATATGGATACACCTAAATTAAATGGGAATGGTTGGTGATATCAACTTCCTGTTTGTGGCACATTAGTATATGGGAGGAGGAAAAGTTTCCAGATGGGTAGTGACCATGGCGCCAATTTTGAAGTCGGCCATTTTGGATCCAACTTTATTTTTTTCAATGGGAAGAGGGTCATGTAACGCATCAAACTTATTGAGAATTTCATAAGAAAAACAATGGTGTGCTTGATTTTAAGGTAACTTTATTCGTTCATGATTTTTTTACAAGTTTATGAACCCCTATAAAATGTGTTCAAAGTGCTGCCCATTGTGTTGGATTGTCAATGCAACCCTCTTCTCCCACTCTTGACACACTGATAGCAACACCACAGAAGAAATGCTAGCCTGCACAGAGTGGCTACAGTTACCATCCCCAGCACTTTGAATGGCAGCTTCCTCTGCAGCGCATCTGTGTGAAGTGAGCTGTCAATCAAAGTGCCAGGGCGTACTTACAGCTGTAGCCACTTCCTGCACACCTCTATGACTGAAAGCTGGCGGCTCCTGGGAGAAAATAAGTTAATTTTCTTCTGGTAGCTGCACTTTCAGTAAGGTGGCCAGGCAGCATTGTAACAATATTTACTTGTAGAATAACCCTATATCTGCACATAAATAGAATTTTTCCAAGTTGACAGGTTCCCTTTAACAGTGGGAAGCCATTCTGATAAAAGAAAAAAGAGGCAATTCTTACCCTCGATGTTCCGACCACTGTTGATCAAGTAGACAATAATTTTTAATAATGGTATCTGCTACCTCTGCCCCTCCGATATGGCTGGCAATTCATTCTCATGGCCAAATATAATACTACATTTCCCCACATTTATACCTGAGACCACCTGCATTTTCAGTTTAATTTCCCTTTAAAATCTATCCCCCCCATAACTTGTTACGGAGAACTAGATTTTTTAATGTAAATCTGGTAATATTATATCCCCCAGTACCTGATACAGTGATAAGATGGAGTGCTTCTGCTATATTGCAGTGGGAATACATTTTAATTCAGATTCTCATAATAATAAATAATACCCTTCATAGGCGATATACAAAATATATGGGGATTTATGGCCTCCTTTAGTGAGAAGGGACAGGTTGCGGCTATGATATGAGTTATAGAAATGGAGGAGCGCCGAGCACTGTGTCTACCACACATGATGTCGCATCTGGCGGCTGCCGTTAAGATCTACTCGTTGTTTTGTTCTTAATAGAGAGCGTTAAGTTATGACTCTCCGAGTGCCACCACCGTAAAGTACCTTTCTCCTGATTCATCATTGCCACTTCAAAAAATATGGTGGAGCAAGTGACTTTGGTCATAACTAAAATCCAGATAACCACGATATGTCAAGGATTAAAGAGGTTGTCCATCCTTGGGGGGCATTTTTTTCCTATACTTAGATGCATGTATTTGGGGCTAAAAATATTTTTTTGCAATTGAGTTGAATTAAAATTTTTTGCTCTTTTTGCCTTCCTGGTTTTTGTTAAATCATAATGATAAATTTTGGGTTCCTCTGTGCTTCGGGGCAAGATTTGTGGGTGTGACTGTGGGTAGGGTGTTCGGCCAAGAGGGCTCAGCCACAGCCCATCTGCTGCCTCTGTTGCATTCATTTAAATTTTTGAGTTGGTGCCGTCTTAGCTGTGGGCGGCACTCTCACTGGTGGCCATCTTCATGAAAATGGTGTCGGTGCATGCGCAGATTGACCACCAGCGCTCTTCAGGAAAATGGTGTCGGCGGTGGCGCATGCGCAGAATGAGATCTCGGCTCAATGACGGAGCCAATTTCATGAAGACCGCCTCCAGCAAGAACGCTGATCACAACTAAGACAGCGCCAGCGCCAAAATTTAAATGAATGCAACAGAGGCTGACTGAACCCTCTGAGCCGAACACCCTACCCACAGTCATGCCCACAAGTCCCACCACGAAGCACAGAGGAAACAAAAATTTCTCATTCTGATTTAACAAAAACCAGGCTGCAGATTTTTACACTAAAGGTATGTATTAAATCAGTATGACAGAGCCATTCTGCCCATATCTTTAATTTAACATGGATATTCCTTTAATCAAAGCCAAATACAAAAAACATTTTTTAGCCACAAATACATGCATTTAAGTAAAAGAAAAATAAATAAAAAAATGTCCTCAAAGCTGGAAAACCCCTTCAATGTTCTAGATAACAATGTATGATTAAAGCAACGTAACTTTCATATACTATATATCAGGTGCGGTCAAAGTATAAGTGAAGAAAGCAGCTGCCTTGGCATGTCTTCCAACAGTCCATTTTCTTTTTTTTTTGCATTTTGCCTCACAATATGTCTCTGAAATATGCTTTCAAATACATATTTTTAGGCTGTTTATTTTTTGGAGGGGTAATAAATATTGTTGCACAGATCAGGGATGAAGCTTAAGTCCTGGAAATAGAGGTTCAGATGTTGGAAGAGGCTGATGAGTTATCGTGGGGAATGGTGCTGGCAAGTAGTCATCCCGTGGTCCAGGGGTACTATCTGCAAAATATGGAATCTCTGGCCAAGGTGAAGGAAAGATTCTGCTGAAGTCTATTACTTTGAATAACAGAGATCAAGGAGATGGACACATTTTGGATACCCTGTCTTGGGCACCAAGAGAATTTGTCCCACCTTTAATCTCTTTAATAGCAATTATATAACTAATACGGTTTGTTCAGCCCTCGAGGGACATCCTTCACGTCTGTGGACGGTATCCTTGGCATGGCATTTTGGTCATGTGAAACCTAGTCACGAAGCCACTAAAGATGCCAACCACAGAAGTGAAGACTTCTGTGGTTGACATCAGGGCAGTGCCGGATCAGGGCAGTGCAAATCTTTTTGCTTAACTGTAATAAGTACTTATCTATATATTTATTAAGCCGACTATAGACGGCTTGCTAACAATTGTTGGTGAGGCATTTGATCAGACAAGGGGTGGTGTGGGCAAAGGGTGGTGTGGTTTGGGCATGCCTGGAAAAAGTTGAAGGATGCCTGTTACGGTTGCACTGTTCATGGAAGCTTTGCCGCTGTTAATAGAACTTTTACAAGCAGACTTTGGAAAGCCACTCCGTTTACCAGATCTCAGGACCTGGACTTACACAGGAACGCCTGGGCTGGGGCCACAAAGTTAGCTGCTGACTGGTGGAGCAAGCTGGCTGCAAGAAAGGTCATCACGCAGGGTCAAAATCAGAAAGCAAGTGGGTGGTCAAAATACAAGCTGAGGTCAGAAAATGGGAAAAATCAGGAGACACAATAGGAGCAAGGACTAGGGCTATAGACCAGGTAAACTGAACTTAATGACTGGCAGTAGAAGTCATGGGTTTAAATAGCAGACAGCCCAACCCAGGGCTCTCGGTAATGAACACAGACCAGAATTAACCCCATTGGTCTCTAATTTAGTGGCACCAAAAGTCCCAGGAATGAAACAGGACTATTGCTGTCTCACAGAGCCCGCAATAAAGGTCTGACCCCACCAGCAGCCAAAGTGGACAGGAACTGGCACAGATGTTACAATGCCCCATACATGGTATTGTCTTATTGAGCAGAAATGTTGTGCCGGATACGACTAGCTGTTTTTGAATCGATATGTACCTGTATATATATATACATATATAAATATATATATATATACCTGTATAAATGATTGAACAGATAGCATTCCGAGTGGGTGATATATTAAGGGGATAAGAAATAAAAATCTAATGAACTTACTTTTCTAATAAATAGTTATGGGCTATGGGTCACCTTTATAAATGTTCAGGTTTGGAAATAAAAATAAAATGTGATTTGAAAAATTGTGAAAAACTTTTTAAAGAGGTATTAAAAAAAAAAAAAAAAGTTTTTCACATTTTTTTTATTCTATATTTTCAATACCGGTAGGGCATCTGCTGCATCAATAGCAGGACATGTGAACGTACTCCAAAACTTTTCCCCCTTCTCCAGAAAATTATCCCCTCTGCTTCTCTTTTATATATGAAGTATAGCCACATTGTACAAGGCAAATAAATCTCGTATCGAATTCAGTTGGACTTTATCTTGCGTATCAGCCATAAATGTAGTTATCGTAGTTTTCTAAGTTTTACGGCTCCGCACAAGTTTTATTTTTATTATAGTTTTTCCTCCGTTTAAAAAAAAAAAAGCAAAATTAAAAAATCCGCACATCTTCACTTAATTATAGCAAGATCTATTTAGGATTGAGGCGCAATAGCTATAAAACAAATAGGTCTAAAGCAGAATAAGCATATAAGCTATCAAAATGTAGGCGTCTAAGAGCTATTGCTTGTTTTTCAATTTACTCCGCTTTCTAGCCCAGTAGTTGTGCTACAACACATGTATACAGAAGATATTGCCTGCGGTATATTTATGATTTTAATCAAGCCGGGCCTGTGTGTGCTTATATTCATGTCACTGCAAATATCGTGCGTAATAAAAATCCGAGCAGATCTCATGTGATTATATTGTGTTCTGCTGAGATTTATTTTACATTTACTTGAAAACTTGGCATAATGCATAATGATAGCAGTATTATTAATGCACTATATGGTGGTATATGTGTGCTATGTACCATATATATGTACATGTGTGCTTCATTATGGTATCAAGTGGGTATTGAATGTATGTAAGATGTTATAATTTAAAGGGAATCTTTCAGCAGGTTTTTGCTATTTGATCTGAGAGCAACATGATGTAGGGGCAGAGATCCTGATTCCAGCGATGTGTTACTTATTAGGCTGTGTTTTGCTTTTCAGTGTTTTATCAGCAGATTTTCTCTACAAGAATATGTGTATTGTGCTTCCTGGTCCAACCATGCCCCCATCACTACACAGAGCAGCCAATCAGTGGGGTGGGCGGGGTTATACACAGAAATCGGCCAATCAGTGGTGTAGGCGGGGTTATACACAGCTCAACATTCTGAGCTCTGAAACAAAGAAAACTAAGATTGTATCACAGCTGCTGCACTTAGTAGACTAAGTGATACATCGCTGGAATCAGGGTCTCTGCCCCTATATTATGGTGCTGTCAGATTACATAGCAAAACAACTGCTGACTGATTCCCTTTAAAGGGTTATTTCAAGCTCCAAAAATGGGTATTATCAGAGAGAGCTAGTAAATACAAGCAATTTTGCAATTGACTGTGTGTTAAAATTTCTAGCCGTTCTTGAGATATTAACATTTTTGTGTTGTTTAAAGCTCGTTGCCTTTGAGACCAACCATCGATGTTAGACAACAGAACATGCTCTGTGCTTACAAGTACATTTCTATTGGCCTTGTAAGCACTGTTTTGAAGCTGGCCAGGATCTTTCTAATCTAGTTACCTTCTAATCTCACCAGTTTCAGCCCAGTGTTTACAAAATAGACAGCAGCGGTGGTCGGTCTCCTAGGCAACAAGCCATAAACAAAAGAAAAGTGTTAATATCTCTGGAACGGCTGTTAATTTTAATAAGTAGTAAATTGCAAAAGTGCTTATATTTACAAGCTCTATCCGACAGTATGCATCTATGAAGATGGGAAAAATCCTTTAAGCACTATATGGTGGTATAATATGAGCATTATTATTGAAGTTCTGTTGGCAGGACAGGGCTGAGAACACTCTAAAACGCGTGACCTGAGACATCCGAGCAATTACATTACACCGAGGCAATTTGATGGACTGCTGATTTCTTACAAAACGATCGTTTGATCCCAGGATACCCCTTTAAAATATATTATGTATCGTATCTCCGTTCACATCCAAGTAATGTAGAAAGTCTGCCAGCTGCTCCTGGGTCTCTGGGACCTGACAGCTTTGCACGCAACCATATTACAGATTTATGTTGGTATGGATCCATATTATGACACCCATAATACATACACTGTGTAATTTTTTTACCGATTCTATACAAACTTATGAAAAAATATTGCGGCACGCCATATTCGACAGATATGGGGAGAATACATGGGGACATAAGGACACCATACCATGGTTCATGGGGTTCCTATGACTCGGTATCACAGTATCCGGGGCTGTGTGTCCAGTGGCGTAACTTACAGAGCAGGGGCCCCAGTGCAAAATCTCCCAGCAGGGCCCTCAACTGTCATGGATCTTTAATACTACTGAGCCAAAGTGACCTTAGACTTTAGGGCCCAAGTTTAACTGCATCCCCTGCACCCATCGTAGTTCTGCCCCTGTGTGTGTCCCAATACACCTTACATTGCCATGTACATAAGCTATCTATAGTGGTGCCAGGAGATGTTGAATTTAAAGGGGTTGTTTAAAGGCCTTCATACATATTGGTGGGCTCAGCCAACATCCTAATGTGTATGGAGGCCTTCTGAATCTCCCCCGACAAATGAGTGGAGATAAGGATCCAGCATGTCTGACATAGGACTACTGATCCTTTTGTTCTCGGCTAGATAAGCCACCGCCAGAGGAGTCTGGCAATGGCTTTCTTGTAGAGAAAACAGGAGCTTGACAGAGCGAGCGTTCCTGTGTATGAAGCTGTCAGGAAAGATAGCTGTCAGCTGAACGATCGGTCAAGCCATGATTCTGCCAACAGCTATCTATCCTTCGAGGGGGATTTGTTAAGGGGCGATCAACTGTTAGCGGACAGCTCATCTCTTATTCACCTCAATAGGAGTTGACCTTTGCCACCGGAGACCGGCAACTAAACAGTGTATCAAGCTGTTATGTTTCGTACACTGTGTACATCCAACCACAGTGGATCGCTGGTGGCATTGGGGGTCAGACCCTACCCAAAGGATGGACCATCAATATCAAAGTTCTGGACAACATCTTGAACGGAATCTGTCAGTAGGATCAACCCTCCCAAGCTGTTTATATGGACATATAGGTCAAAGAAAGTTGAATAAAATGATACCTTGATATCTGTGATCCGATGACTTATTCCAGAGAAATCCACGTTTTTCTTAATATGTAAATGAGCTGTTAAGATCTCTGGGTGGGACATAGATCTCCCTTAGAATCTGCCCCCAGAGATTATTTTAGATGAAAGGGGCCGTTACTAACGTGAGACATGTAGATCAGGAGAAGACTGTCATTACACTGGTAACTTCTTCTTTCATTTGAAACAAGCTTTGGAGGCAGATTCTCTGGGAGATCTACTTCCGGCCCATAGATCTTAACAGCTCATTTACCATTTACATATTAAGAAAAACATGGATTTCTCTGGAATAAGACATCAGATCCCAGAAATCAAGCTATCATTTTATTCAGCTTCCTATGGCCTACATTATCATATAGACGGCCTACTGATAGATTCCCTTTAAAACTTTGGTTATGAACAGAAAAAAAACTTTTTTTTTTTCAAAGTAATTATGAAATAAGCAAAATATCTACAAACTTACTCAACACATTATAGTGATATAGACATTATGGTGTTTCCTTTAATGGCTGATTCGCCAACCCTAAGCACACTTGGCAGATATGTGTTGTCAGATGCAGAAAACATTAAGCCCCCATCAGCGGGCTGATGAGAGCCAAGTAATGAGCTAAGGAGAGGCATTGCCTATCCTAGTGCAATCTTAGCTTTGTGACTTCCTTGTTTCTATTCCTTCTGGAGATAAAGTCTGCAGGATATATAGTTTTTCATCCAGTCACAGATCCGTTTTCCAGCTGCTGTGTGGATTACTGTATGTTCACTCTGTCTCCTTCTCGCTTGGAGCCCCCCTCCCTTCTCCTTCTCCCTCGCCTCCCCCGCTCACTCCTTCATGTCACAGATAATAGAGCTTTAAAGCATTTCATGGGCTCTGCGACAGGACAGAACAATTTCAGGCTGATTTTCACATACCAGCAGAGTTTCCCGGTACCAATGTGATATTTATGAAAAATTACTAAACTAATTCAATACCAAGCAAGGGCATGGAAGGACGAGGAGGTACCTTGTGGGTACAGGAGCTGCTGATATCAGCCAAGACGGGCTGGCACTTGCATAAAGATTGTATCCTCTAACTATCCTTTCTCTCCAAGTGACCAGGAATTTTTCTAGCTATGTACGACTAAAAATACAGCAAATACTACGGAAGTAAACTGCCGTCGGAATCGGAAATGATAGTTAAATATGGACCCTTGGAAAGACAAGGAAAATGTCTCCACTTTTCAACCTTGTAAGAGCCCTTTCTCTACAACATTACTCCAATATAATGTTATTATCGCAATGTTGCCTTATGGAAGCATTTTATATTTCCATCAATTTCTACATTTAAAAATATTGTTTCGCTCTTTTTACCAGTCATCAGTGCAGGATAGAGTTTTCTTTAAAATTTCGACGTTCTCTCTATACTTTTAGACTAAATACACGTCACATAACTCAAGTGTCTGATCAATTGAGCGCTGGTTGACGATATAACAAGTCAATCGGCAGTTGTTCATGTACATTTACATCTTTCAGTCATTTTGAGAGTCCATAAGAATGATCGTTCAACTGATCATTCATACAAAATCTTTGACATTATCATCACTGGTGCTGTTTACACTGAGAAATGATCAGGAACAGATGTTTGTATGAAAACTCAACCTTTCGACCCAAGCTCCTTAACTGCCCATGTGTGTAGGTCTAAAAGTCTTTATTCACCCTCGAATACTAGTGTACTGAGTATCTCTAAATATAAACTGCATAAAAAGACGTGCTTATGTAATAATATAAATATAGCTATATCATGCATTGATCTTAAGCTGGCCATTCATTATAGAACGATGTTGCCCGACATCTTTTGCTTCTAATCCCCCATACACATGAGCTGAATAGCAGAGATGAGTAGACCTCTGCCAGAGGTCTCTGGCGACATCTTCTTACATTTAAGACCAAAGGGATTGGGCATGGTGAAATTTAGTATGACTGAGCCTTCTTTTCCAAAGCATCAAAGAAAGTGAGGGTGATCAATGAGGGTGATTAACGAGTGGAACAGGCGGCCACGAGAGGTGGTGAGTTCTCCTTCAATGGAAGTCTTCAGAGGCTGGATAGACATCTGTCTGAGATGGTTCCTGAATCCTGCATTGAGCAGATTGGACCAGATGACCCCGGAGGTCCCTTCCAACTCTACACTACTATGTTTCTATCTACCATTGGTGGAGATTTGGGACACTCCCAAGCAAATAAAGGTATGTTCACATCACATTTTGGCTATACATTCGTGACTCCCATCTTTTTTATAGACCTTATCCATCATAAATGAGATCCAGATGTGCCTCTGACTGAGCCGTAGACTTCATTTATCAGAGTACAAAACATGCATCATAATTCGGAAACAATGGCACAGTTTTAATGCCAAAGTTAAATCTTTTGGACTCTGATAATTGAAAAATAAAGCTCCATTGTGGTCATCAATTTTGAATCCAAATACTATTATTCAAGGATTCTGACAGAACCCCTGATGGAGGCACGAATGTGTGGCTGAAACATGATGTTAACTTGGCCTTAGATGGTCCACTACTCCCGCCGATTTTGGTGGGCTTGATAGACATACATCATTTGTGTATGGACACTTTTAGTGAAAATCTATAATATAATCCAGAGCTGTATTCAAAATTCTCCTGGCTAAAGATTGTAGACAACCAACCTCTTATGAGGGTATGTTCACAGGATGTCTTATTCAGTTGACCAAAACCATCTGTTTTTGAAGGGGATAACTCTCCTGATAACTCAGCTTTTCTTTGGCATTTTGTAAATCTGAATGATCTTTTTTTTAGCATTTTTGGTAGTTTCCTGAGCTTTTTTAAAATGTTTTTGACATCTTTTTTTACAGGCGTTTTCTGGACTTTTTTTAAACTCCATTCAACCATGAAGAAAATGCTGACAAAACACTTAAAAAGTGGCCTTAGCATCTTCTGGGCATCTGTGAGAACCTTCCCATTGACTTGTAATGTATTGTAAGTATGGAGCAAGCATCTTCAGAGCAGAAAACGCCTGAAGAATGAACCCATCATTTCTTTTAACTGCTTGACTTGATACAGTTAAGAGATGCTCAAAAGCCTGAGTATATGAAAACCAAGTAATTTTTACATAGACATGAAATCTGCTCCAAACCTGCCTGAAAAAAACACAATTTGTGAACATACCCTAATGGAGTTTAGTGTGCTCCTCTGCTTTATAAGGGAGTTAAGCTCCTCATGGTTTTACCAAAAGTTGTTTGAACCTACTAATTTGTAGTGTATAGGAACTCCAGACAATACTTTGATGTAAGATGTTGGTGAAAGGAAGGATCGGGCATACTCATTCAACATGGCCAATTCTATTTTTTACCATAGTACATAGATTTTTTTAGCAGACTTTGGCTCGGTCTTGAGCCGTGACGACTTGATGGATGAACGATCTGTAAGAAGGTCGATCTTTTGCAAGCCTAGATAGGTCCACCAGGGTCTTTTCCGGCGTGATCTTGATTGTATCAAGCCATTGGCTTGCTGGTCTTCCTCTTCACCTTGTTCCTTCTATTCTTCCAACCATTATGTGCTTCTCCAGTGATTGCTATCTCCGTATGATGTGTCCAAAGTAGGCAAGTCGTAGGTTGGTGATCCTTGCTTAGAGTGACATGTCTGGCTTAATTTGTTTCAAATTTGATTTGTTTGTTCTTCTCGCCATCCATGGTGTTGATAACATCCTTCTCCAGCACCACATTTTGAAGCCATCGATTTTTCTTTTGTCTTGTTACTTTATCGTCCAGGTTTTGCATCCGTGTGTTACCACAGAAAAGACCAAAATATGTACAAGCTGTGTCTTCGTCACCAGTGAAATGTTCCTCGATTTGAAGACATTGCCCAGTGACTTCATTGTTGATTTGCTCATAGCTATTGTCATATTGACTTCTGGTGACTTCTAGTGTCGTCGCTGCATCTTAGAAACTGGGGAGTAGAGAAAAGCGCAATAAGGTCTTATCTGGTTGACAATTAAAGATATAAAAAAGGTTATGCTAACCTGGTAAGGTTGTGTTCACACAACGATATTAAGGATAGAATCCCAGCTGCTGCAGGTCCACGGGTCCTCAGACCAAAAATTTTGCGTAAAAAAGGGGTGGAGTGGACGTTCCGCGCTGCTGGTAGATCTACCTATCCAGGCACACACAAATAGCTTTATGTCTTTTTATTTTGTCTACACATTTTGAAGTATTACAACTTCTTCAGGACGAAAAACCATCTAGGTGTTAGAACTCTCCTGTTAGTTTTTTTTTAGTTTGCTGGTCACATGACCATTTTTGCCTATTTAATCAGGCCCTCCTGGCCTTGCTGGACTTCATTGTATTTACTACTCTTGAGCTAGCTTGGTGCTCTGTTGCCGTTCTCTGTTAGTTTTACTAGGTCTTCTGACCTTTATGCTTTTTGTTGTGTGTTTGTCTTTGACTGCTACTATTTATGCTAGGAGGTCTCCAACTTATCCCACTCCTTAGTTCTTGTAGGGATCCCTCCCTCACATCTATAGGTCTTCGTACAGACTAGCCGAGGACTTTAGCGGGTCTGATCGCAGGATCAGGTTCCCCGTTACATCGTAGGGATCTAGTTTAGTTCTATTGTAGGGACAGATCTCCTGTCTTTCCTTAGTCCCTGTAGCAGATCATAACAGTAAGTCCAGCCATAAAAGAAAAAAAAAGAAAAAATTTTCTCTAAGTAAAGACCTCTAGTTTTCCATCATGGTCTCGGTTCAAGATTTGGCTCAACGCTTGCAGGGACTCTCTCTGGAGGTGGCCAAGCTCCAACAACACGTGAGTAGCTGTTCTGGAGCATATTTTGTGGAACCAAAGGTACGTCTGCCTGATTTATTTTTTGGCGAACAACAAGATTTTTTTTCTTTTAAAAATGCTTGTTTATTGTATTTTCGTTTGAGACCCGGATCCTCTGGTGATGAATCACAGCGCATGGGGTTCATAATGTCACTTTTGCGCAAAGATCCTCAGGGATGGGCCTTCTCTCTCCAACCTAGTGATCCGTGCTTTAGATCAGTGGATAGTTTTTTTTCTGCTTTGGGTTTGTTGTACGATAATCCTGATCGTGTCTCATCTGCTGAGTCTGAATTGAGACGTTTGAGGCAGGGATCAGGTAATGTGGAAAAATATTGTTCTCACTTCTGTCGGTGGTCTGCCCAGGTGGGGTGGAACGATTCAGCTTTGAAAAGCTTGTTTCTTGCAGGGCTAGGTGAAAGGGTTAAGGATTTACTGATTGCTTATCCCACACCTGGAAACTTGCAGGAGGCAATGCAATTAGCTATACGGTTGGACAGGAGACTGCGTGCAAGGGTTAATGAGAGCAAATCCTCTGCTATGTCAGCTCCGAGTCCTGAGAGGGTCTGTGCTGACAATGGAGAGCCGATGGAGATTGGGGCGATGGCACCCCGCTCTCAGGAAAAAGACCGCAGGCTTTCTGAAGGCTTGTGCTTCTATTGCGGAAATTCTGGTCATTTTATTAAGAACTGTGTGCTTCGTATGAAGAAAGAAAAAAAAAAGGTCAGTCATGCACGTATTGCGTGTTTAAATTCTAAGGGAGTATTCCTATCTGCTACTACTGCTGCTCAGGATGAATTAATTGAATTTCGGGTTTTTGTGGATTGTGGTTCTACTCTGAATGTGATTGATGGGGGATTCTTGGAAAAACTTAGATTAGAACCTAAAACTTTGTCATCCCCTATTGCTGTGGTTTCTGTTGATGGCTCTCCCTTGAAGAGTGTTACTCATAAGGTCTGTGAATTTCCCCTCACTATTAATGGTATTCATCAAGAGAATTTGGATTTGGTGGTATTGGATAATTTGCCTTCTCCAGTAATATTGGGGTTACCCTGGTTAAAATTTTTCAATCCTGTACTGGATTGGTCTACCAATGAAATTAAGTCCTGGAGCCCTAAGTGTTTTGACAAGTGTTGTAACGGACGTATTGCTGCGGTGGAAAAAGGGGAATTACCTGTACCTATTCAGGATTTTTGGAGAGTTTTTTCTGAGGAGGAGTCACAAATTTTGCCTCCCCATAGAGACTATGATTGTACCATTGAATTTGTCCCTGGAGCGACTCTTCCTAAAAGTCGTTTATTTAATCTTACTATTCCTGAGAGAAAGGCTTTGGAGGAATACATACAGACAAGCTTGGCCGCCGGTCACATTAGGCCTTCCAAGTCTCCTGTGGCTGTTGGATTTTTTTTTGTAAAAAAAAAAGATGGCGGTTTACGTCCTTGTCTGGACTTTCGTGAGATTAATAAAATTACTGTACGCAATCCTTACCCACTGCCATTGATTCCTGATTTGTTTAACCAGTTAGTGGGGGCCAAGTGGTTCTCTAAAATTGATCTCCGGGGGGCATACAATTTGTTGCGCATGAAGGAGGGTGATGAATGGAAGACTGCTTTTAACACTCCTGTGGGTCATTTTGAGAATCTGGTGATGCCTTTTGGTCTTACCAATGCTCCAGCATTTTTTCAGAATCTTATTAATGACATCCTTAGACCTTTAATCGGCAAAAATGTGGTTGTATATTTGGATGACATTCTGATTTATTCGCCTGATCTGGAGTCTCATTGGCGGAGCGTACGTGAGGTATTACCGTTATTAATGGACAATTCGCTTTTTGCTAAGCTGGAGAAATGTGAGTTCGCTGTACAGAGAATTAGTTTTTTGGGCTACATTATCTCCAGCGAGGGCTTTGAGATGGACCCTGTGAAGGTTCAGGCGGTTCAGGAATGGCCTAGGCCTATTGGTTTGAAATCGATACAGAGGTTTTTGGGTTTCGCCAATTATTACAGAAAATTCATAAAAAAAATTTCTATTATTGTCAAACCGCTGACCGATCTCACCAGGAAAGGTGCTAATACGGTTCAGTGGACTTCTGAGGCCATTGAAGCTTTTGTGTTTCTAAAGGAGAGGTTCACCTCTGCTCCCATCCTTATGCAGCCTGATGTGACTAAGCCGTTTTTGGTTGAGGTTGATGCTTCTTCGGTGGGGGTCGGTGCGGTGTTGTCTCAGGAAAACAAGGATGGAGTACATCCCTGTGCCTTTTTTTCAAAAAAATTTTCTGAGACTGAACTTAATTACGATATTGGTAATCGGGAATTGCTGGCGATTAAACTCGCATTTGAACACTGGCGTCACCTCTTGGAAGGTGCTGAATTTCCCATTCAGGTTTTCACTGATCATAAAAATCTGATCTATCTTGATGCTGCCAAGCGCTTGAATGCCCGTCAGGCTAGGTGGGCACTTTTTTTCTCGCGGTTTAATTTTTCCGTTACTTACATCCCGGGTACCAAGAATGTTAAAGCGGATGCTTTGTCTCGCAGCTTTTCTCTCATGGTCGGTGTTGAGGAGGAAGAGGAGAGCATTTTACAAGAAGGTGTTGTGATTGCTGCTTTGGACTCCGTTTTGGAGGATGAGATTCTTAAAGCTCAGGAGAATGCCCCATCTAACACTCCCCATGGGAGGTTGTTTGTGCCTAGGACCTTTAGGAGAGATTTGTTTGTTGTGTGTCATGAGTCTCGGTTGGCAGGTCATCCAGGAATTTCTGAGACCAAGAGACTTGTGGGTCGCAGTTTTTGGTGGCCTGGATGGCAAAAGGAAGTCATTAAGTGGGTGCGCCAATGTACTGTGTGTGCTAGATCCAAGTCTTCGCATGCTCCTGCTGCGGGGTTGCTTTGCCCTCTGGAGGTTCCTAGTGCACCTTGAACACATCTGGCTATGGACTTTATTACTGACCTTCCCCTCTCTGAAGGTTTCACGGTCATCTGGGTGGTCGTGGACCGTTTTAGCAAGATGTGTCACTTGGTTCCCTTCATCAAACTGCCTTGCGCTAAGACACTCGCTAAGGCCTTTGTCAAGGAAATTGTCAGACTACATGGTGTTCCTACTGACATTGTTTCTGATAGGGGACCTCAGTTCGTGGCTCGTTTTTGGCGTGCCTTTTGTGACAGGTTGGGAGTTCATTTGTCGTTTTCATCCGGATATCATCCTGAGTCTAATGGCCAGACAGAAAGGAAGAACCAGGATGTTGAGCAGTTCTTGCGTTGTTTTGTGGCAGACAATCAAGAGGGGTGGTCTGAGTTTCTGCCACTTGCTGAATTTGCTCTTAACAACCATACATCCTCTTCTGCTGGGTGTTCGCCTTTTTTTTGTTGTTCTGGGAGACATCCGTCTTTTGGGTCATTCTCCAAATTGGTTTCGGCTGTGCCTGAGGAGGAGAGTTTTTCCGGTGATTTGGAGAGAGTTTGGACAGATGTGCGTGGTAATCTTCAGGAGGCTAACAAAAAATCTAAGAGGTACTTTGATAGGAAACGGCAAGAGGTTTTGTTTGCTGTTGGTGACATGGTTTGGTTGTCCTCTAAGAATCTGCGATTGAGGATTCCTTCTAAAAAATTGGGTCCCAAGTTCGTAGGGCCCTTTAAGGTGCTTCAGATAGTTAACCAATCTGCTGTTAGGTTGGAGGTTCCTACGTCCTGGAAGATTAACCCGGTGTTTCATGTTTCTCTGTTGAAAAAAGCTGATGTGTCGGATGGTGACGCCTCTGCCACTGTTCCTCCGGTGGTGGAGGACGGGGAATATGAAATTTCCCGCATCCTAAATTCTAGATGGTATAGAAGGAGTTTGCAGTATCTCGTCGCTTGGAAGGGTTTCGGACCTGAGGATAACTCATGGGTGAGGGCGGATGATGTTTCTGCTTCCAGACTTGTCAGAGCTTTTCACAGGAGGTTTCCTGGTAAGCCTGGGCCTAGGGGATCCGGAGGATCCTCTTAGAAGAGGGGGTACTGTTAGAACTCTCCTGTTAGTTTTTTTTAGTTTGCTGGTCACATGACCATTTTTGCCTATTTAATTCGGCTCCGCCCTCCTGGCCTTGCTGGACTTCATTGTATTTACTACTCTTGAGCTAGCTTGGTGCTCTGTTGCCGTTCTCTGTTAGTTTTGCTAGGTCTTCTGACCTCTATGCTTTTTGTTGTGTGTTTGTCTTTGACTGCTACTATTTCTGCTAGGAGGTGTCCAACTTATCCCAGTCCCTAGTTCTTGTAGGGATCCCTCCCTCACATCTATAGGTCTTCGTACAGACTAGCCGAGGACTTTAGCGGGTCTGATCACAGGATCAGGTTCCCCGTTACATCGTAGGGATCTAGTTTAGTTCTATTGTAGGGACAGATCTCCTGTCTTTCCTTAGTCCCTGTAGCAGATCATAACACTAGGTATACAAACTTCTTCAGGACAAAAAAACATCTAAGTATTACAACTTCTTCAGGATGAAAAATCATCTAGGTATACAAACTTCTTCAGGACAAAAAAACATCTAAGTATTACAACTTCTTCAGGATGAAAAATCATCTAGGTATACAAACTTCTTCAGGACAAAAAAACATCTAGGTATACAAACTTCTTCAGGACAAAAAAACATCTAAGTATTACAACTTCTTCAGGATGAAAAATCATCTAGGTATACAAACTTCTTCAGGACAAAAAAACATCTAGGTATACAAACTTCTTCAGGACAAAAAAACATCTAGGTATACAAACTTCTTCATGACAAAAAAAAACATCTAGGCATACAAACTTCCTCTTCAGGACAATACAATCAACCAATGATTTTTTGTTCCGCAGAAGAAGCTTGTATACTTCGAAACGCGTTGACCAAAATAAAAAAGCGCAAACCTATTTGTGTGTGCCTGGAACTACTATTCTACCCACCAGCAGTGCAGAATATACACTAATCCCCTTTTTTATGCGAAGTTGCTGCATCTTTCATGATCATTGATCCGAGTAGATTGAAGTCCTTTACAACTTATAGTTCATCGCTGTCTAACTCAAATGTGTCCCTGTTGTACCTGGCAGTAGTCAATATCATACATAGATAGGCGTGTTGACATTCATATACCTGCAAGTAACACTCCAGACAAAACCTACTGCATAGTGCAGGGCCCAAGGAGGGAGGTACATGATACAAGACTTCAAAGAAAAAGTTCTTGTGTCATGCCCCACCCGCTTAAGTTTTGCATAACACAGTATATTCATATAGCAACGAATATTCCTTTAATTTTCAGGTTGGCATGAAAAGTTATTTTAAATGACTATCATTAATCCTTACTCCTTCTGTCCACCTTCGCCATCTCCTTTCTTTTTAGAACACTATCTTAGAGGCTCCTCATCGAGGATCCAATAAATTTGTGTTCCCACATCTATTGACTCCTATTCTCGAGTTCATTCGTAGTTCACTGTAATGAAGGAAAGTGAGATAAGACATTCTGCAATGTACAATTTAGAAGATTACATCTATTTACCTTATCATTGATGTATTAAATTACAGATTATACCGCAGTATACGGTATACCGCAACTATGTCTGACGGTTTTATTTTATGGTAATCATCTCACCGGGGACTCATTAGCAGCTAATACTATAGGTTCTGATAGAATGATGCTAATAAATGTTAAAAATGAATATTAATAATAAAGTTTTCTTTATTTTATAACTCATCCACTAATTGATCATACAGGAAGCAGTATACCGGGGAGATGTTGCACCACTCTGTAGTTACATGTTATCATTCGCATCAGTCTCAGTCCAAGCAGCGCTCGCCATTTCATTTCCAGGGAGGAGTAAATGCTAGGGAAGAGGTCATAGGACGTCACTTGAGATTACACGTATACAAGAGGGTTTTCAAGCAGCAGATGCTGCCCTTTTCAGACAGAGATGATATATTCTTCTTTGCCGAGACAATCCCTTTAAAATCCTGAGTGTGAGAAAGAAATCCTATAGTGGTTGATTCTATATATGACACATAAACCAATTATGTATACAGTGGTTTGTACCTGTTTTGAGAAACATCTAAAACTTTTATGTGCTGCACCAATTCTCTAGATTACGCTACCCTGAATAATCAGAGTAAAGAGGACTCTTCCTCCAAATTTTTTTATGAAATACCTTATTAAATTCACCTATCTTCCCTGATTCTATCGTTTTTTTCCGTTTTGCACTGTGTCACTCCTTTGCAGAGATATTCACATTTGTTGTTTTTGGAGAGCAGTATGTGAAATCTCTGCTTGCAGTTCAACTGGGTGTTATTTCAGAGTCTTCTCTGGGAGTGTGCGCGCGTTCACCACTCCCTGCCCGATGCTGCCAATCACAGTTCGGCGGTCTACCATTCTCAGGCGCAGCTGATGTGTGATTGGCAATGGAGGGAGGGGTGAAAGCGCAAGCCCCCAGAGAAGACTCTGAAGAAACGCCCAGTTGAAGGTACAAGCAGAGATTTCACATAGTGCACTCCCAAAGCTACAAATGTGAATATCTTTGCAATGGAGAGACGCAGCACAAAACGGAAAAAAGTAACAGAATCAGGGGAGATCAGGGATTATAATGAGCTATATGATAATTTTTTGGTGGGGCAAGTGACTGACTTCTTACAAAGTGCGCACCAGAGAAAACAAATGTGAATATCTCCGCAATGGAGCTCGGTTGCGTTTTTATATGTAGAATAAAAGCTTTTCTGTGCTAAAAAAAAGCTGCACCAAAAGTGCATTGAATACAGGGGGGTAAATGCAAAAAAGACAGGTAAAAAAAACAACTATAAAAACAAAAGATTTTTATTGCATAGCGTAGAAAACACGCGGATAAAAAGCAGCAGAAAAAATGTATTGTGAGCATTGACTCTACACTTCGTTCGGTACATACACAGCTAATGGCAGTTTGACTTTATCTGCTTTTTTTTTACAAACGGTGGCTGGAATATTACTTTTTACATGTTGTGTTCATCCTTCTCTTCAGTCGACACCATCAGTGCTTTTTGTGGATTCATTGCCTTCATAATCTAGAGCGGTTTTGTAGGCAGGTAATATTAGGAAAGTGTTATGGCGGATGTGCGGTATGCCATACAATAATTAAAGGGAGGTTATACTTAAGGGTTAGAGGCTATTTTTCATTATACAGAGTATATCGACATGCCTAAAGCAACAACAACCGTAAAGTAGGTCTGATAGTAAAGCAGTCACAACTCGATGACTTGGAGGCTATTAATAACAAATGAACCTAGGACAAGGGATGGTCTTGTAAAAACCGAAATCACTATTACTACTGATAAATGAAATCCGGGACCTGTGTACTGTTATTTTGATGGCCAAGGTCATTTTCAAGGTTACGGTATAGATTGAAATGTTATAGCACAGATTGGAAAAATTCACAATTTTTTATTCCTTTATTCCTTTTATTCCTTTTTTGTATTGTCAGTAGCCATTTAAAGTATATTTATCATATTTTTTTAAAATTCAAATATATGTTGGAGCTACTCTTTAAGTAACAGTTTGTACATATTCATCCAATATCTTCTTAGATACTGAGTTCCGTATGAGAGTAATAGGACTGTGACCCACAGGAAAATATATTAAAGGGAATCTTTGCTATGTAAACTGACAGCAGCATGATGTAAGGACAGAGACCCTGATTCCAACGGTGTATCACTTAGTATACTGAGTGCAGCAGTTGTGATAAAATCAGAGTTTTCTCTGCAGAACTCTGAATGCTGAGCTGTGTATAACCCCACCCACACCACTGATTGGCTGCTTTCTGTGTAGTGCTGGGGGCGTGGTTGGACTAGGAAGCACAAGACACATAGTCCTGAATTGATAATCTCCTGCTGATAAAACACTGCTTTTATTGAAACAAAAACACATAGCCTAATAAATGACACATCGCTGGAATCAGGGTCTCAGCCCCTACATCATACTGCTTTCAGGTTACATAGCAAAAACCTCCTGACAGATTCCCTTTAAGTAATGGATCTGTTGAATAAAATGTATTATAAAAGGTACCTGCTTAAAAAATTCTCCAAAATGGCAAAGCAAGACAGCAAGAGCGTAATGGACTTAATGAAAATATTCTTTGTGGAATAAATTAAAAGATGACATTGATTGTAACCTAAACAGTGATGACAGATGCTTTTTACATTGTTCTCTGTATGAAATACCCAGCTCAACTGAAAAAAAGCAAAATAGTGAGATAAATCCTGATCTGATTATAAGCAGACAACCCTTTTTGGCTATGCCAATGCTTACTAGGCATTTATTTTTTGGCTTTATACACAGAGTAAGCCCATTGTTTAGGAAGCCGCCTGGATCTAGCAGTGTATACAAAAATCTAAATTTGCCAATCCCACAAATTTGAGGCCCAATTTGCACATGATTTGGGCCGCCATGACCACCAGGTCGTCTGCCTTCCAATCAAAGTGACGCGCCCCCTGGGACATATTCCTTTTTGAGGGGAATACCCGGCACCGGATCAGATGGGGGGTTGTAGTCTCCGAGCGGCTGTGACCCGGTCCCGTGCCCAGGGCGTCAAGCTCAGTGTGATGTGGCAGTTCTACAGATGTTACTAAAGTTCTTTTGTGTCGACTACGCCACCCGTTGTGATGCGGTCACTGTGGCCGCCGCTGCAGCAGGGTCCGCTGAGGCTGATGGTGGGTGCGCAGCTTGATGAGATAACCCCCAACGGGAGGGGTATAGCCTCAGGGGGGACAGGTGCAGAGGATGGGGGTTGTGGTGGTGCAGTGCAGACGGCAATGAAGACAGAGTCGGGTAGTGCAGTTAAGGGTGTTTACTTACTGCAGATGTTGTACTGGTCACCCCAGCTGCGAGTGACCACCCGAGCCGTGCTGCGTCCACCAGGTCCTGGATCCAGCCAACCCCCAAACAAGTCCGGAGCGTGGCCCTGAGCTCTCCCTCTGTCCTTTCTTCAGCCGTCCCCACCAGTGATCCACCTAGGTCCAGCTCCCTCGGGCCTTCTGTTGGGACACCCTTGGCCCTGGGTTCCCTGACCCTTCATGTGGTGTGCCTTCGGGGTGGATGTGATGGGTGACCGTGGCAGACGCTGCCCACGGTCTCCGGTCTCTGGCTGGGGTGTGCTTTCTGCCCCCACCAGTTTGGGTTCCGGTACCCTTTTGCTGACTCCTCACCCGGTGCTCTAATTTGGGTTCTTGGGTCCCTTCAGTCTTCCCCCTCTGAGTCTTTCTCTGCTCCACTCTCTCTCCAGGGCTGCTGTTTCCTTCTCTCTGCTGATTTGTTCTCTGCATCAGACAGGCTCCTCTCCAACTGACTTGTTCTCTACAACTGACTTGTTCTCTACAACTGACCCTGATTCTAGTTGGTGCCCACCTTATATATCCCTCTATGTGTGAGCTCAGGTGACCAGCACCCAATGAGCTCCTATCTTTACCCAGGCTGCTCCCCCTATCTGCCCCTACACTACTTGGGATGTACCACCCCCCTCCCACTCCAGCCAGGAACAGACTCGGTCGTACCTGCACATTTCTAAGTGGGAGTACCGTCGGCCTGTTCCTCGGAAATGGGATGTATGTAGTGCATGCAGCCTACCGAGCTCAGTTCCACACTCCATCCTTACCCGGGAGTGGAATATCACACCTCTGGGTTGAGGTGCAATACCCCTGTAGCAGCCGAATCCTCAGGGTGCTACATTCCCCCCTGGTAAATCACAGCACGTCCTCGGGCTGTAAGACATAAATAACACCAAAAACATACATTTTTTTTTTTTCATATAAACATAATAAAACATATAAAACATTATATATATATAAAACTTTTTATATAAACATTCTCGTCGTCTCTTGTTTCAGGTTCCTCCTCCGGACACTGTGCAACGTGTGTCCGGGAAAAGTGCGACAGTCTCTAAGAAAAACTGGTTTTCCTATAAAACCGGTAGGGGGCGCTTTAGGACGCGCAACTATATACAAGGGACAGTGTGGCCGCTCTCAGTCCTCGGCCAGGTAGAGGGAAGGAATGACCGCTCTCAGTCCTCGGTCAGTGGGATTTAAGGGATAAACGGGTAAACAGTTCACTCAGATGGTCCCAACGGGGACTATATATATATGTATCAACAGTTTCTTTGGTACCCGGTCGGGTAACTATTTACATCACTTCTCTGCCGCACTCAACGGCGTCTTCCTCCTGCTCTTTGCTTATAGCTGGTTGTTACTTCAGACCCGTCCGGGTCCTCTTGCTCCTCCTCCCCGCACTGCAACTCCTCCTCCGTCAGGCGGTGTACGTGGAGGGCGTAAGGTCCTTTGGCACACTTGTGCCGGGTAAAGGTGACCTCGTCTCCGATGTAGAGGTCACGACCTCTGTGCCCCTCCGGCAGATGGGACTCCACGTCTCTGCGCGTGACAAAGACGTCGCCGTGGGTGTTGTTGTCTCGAATGAAGCCCCACCCATGCTGCAGATTAAACTTTATTACAGTCCCGGTGGTACGGGGACTGTGCGCTGCATGGGGGTCCCTCCTGGTCCGGCTCTTTTGCTCGGCGCTCCTTATTTGGGCCTGTTGTTCCCGGACCCGCCTCTCTCTCCGCTCCCTCGCGAACTCTTCGAGCTGTTGTCGGCAACACTCAGCGCGCTCCGCTGCAGCTGCCCTGGTTTCCTGAGTGAACCCCATTAGATCTTCTCCGGCGGGGTCCCACTCAAACTGTGCTTCCGCTAGCGGGGGCGAGATCCGTGCCACGGGCTTCGGAGCCGGAATCAGGGGTGCACACATGGCCCCAACCCTCCTCTGGTGCTCCAGTTCGTAATACTTCTGGGGCCAGATGAAAGGCTGCCCGTCCGGCCACGTGTGCTGGGCAAACAAGTCCTCTCCCAGACGCGGCACCCTTGGTTTTACGGGTGCGGGCGCGGTGGTGGTGGCGCCCGGGTTGCCCAGGCCTTGCGGCCAGGCCTGGGGCACCTGGAAGGTGAAGGGCACCGTTAGGACGGCGGCGCCCTGGGCTACCTGGCCTTGCGGCCAGGCCGGAGGCTCCGCGGAGGTAGGGGGCGCTGTTGGTGATGCGGCGCCCGGGGGTACTAGGCCTTGCGACCAGGCTGGTGGTATTTCCTGCTTTGTCACGCTCCGGGTCGAGGCGCGTGACGTCACAGGGGTCGCTGCGGCGGCTTCCGGTCGGGGCCTAGTCTGCGTCGGTGACATGGCGTTTTCGGGCACAGCAGGGGGACTTTCGGGCTCTGCGACGGGGAGCTGGGGCAGGTAAGCGGTGTCACGGCTTGGGGTATAGGCGTCCCCTTTACCTGCCTCCATGCGTTCGGCTCCCTGCTCGGCGCCGTCTCCGGCCTTGGGTCCTCCCGCGCCATCCTCAGAGGCGGTCTCCTTCCTCATCTCGGCTGGCGTGCTCCGGGTCTTGGTTTCAGCTTGCGTCTTGGTTTCAGCTTGCTGGGCCATCTCCCGGCTCCATTCCGCCAATATCTCGCGCTGTACCCGGGCCATCCTCCGTGCGAGGCCCTCCAGGGCAGTCTGTGCACACTCCCGGTCTCGGGGGAGCTGTGCAAGGACCTCCACTAGGCCTAGTGGGGTCGTGGTGTCCAGCAGGCTCCTGACCAACGGGTCGGTGCTGCTCTGCTCTTCTTCCAGCAGGCTCCTGGCCAGCGGGCCGGTGCTGCTCTGCTCTCTGGACATCTCCGGGTGAGCTTCTCTGCTACTCCTCGTTAGACTTCTTGCCTCCGGGTGCGCTCGCTCCAGACTGCCCCAGGCGGCACCCATCTTCGCTCTTTTCTTTCGTCTCCTCCCACTTCGAGGGCGGTCCCGGGGCCACTGGGTGACTGTCAGCTCCAGGGGCGGTTCTTTCACGCTGACAGACACCTCCAGCATCACAGTCTCTGTTGGTGGGGGCGGTTTCCACTTTTGGCGCCATTTTCTGTCCTGGCCCACGATGGGAGGTGGCCTCTTGCCCTCCTTTGGCACGCCCATAATGGCGTCCGCTGCTCTTCCAAGGCGGGAAATCTGCGGTTTTGGCGGGAAGCGTCGCCCAGTGGCGGGAAACTCTGCAGATGGCGGGAACAAGCTGGAAATGGCGGACAATCGGCGGGAAACGACTGGTGATGGAGTCCGATGGCGTGGACCCTCCGGAACCGGCGGGAGACTTCTTTCTGAGGTAAACTTGCACTTTTCTTCAGGCACGCAGTACCCGGTTGTTGTGGGCACGTAATCCTGCCGACTACGCCAAAGTTGACGCGCCCCCTGGGACATATTCCTTTTTGAGGGGAATACCCGGCACCGGATCAGATGGGGGGTTGTAGTCTCCGAGCGGCTGTGACCCGGTCCCGTGCCCAGGGCGTCAAGCTCAGTGTGATGTGGCAGTTCTACAGATGTTACTAAAGTTCTTTTGTGTCGACTACGCCACCCGTTGTGATGCGGTCACTGTGGCCGCCGCTGCAGCAGGGTCCGCTGAGGCTGATGGTGGGTGCGCAGCTTGATGAGATAACCCCCAACGGGAGGGGTATAGCCTCAGGGGGGACAGGTGCAGAGGATGGGGGTTGTGGTGGTGCAGTGCAGACGGCAATGAAGACAGAGTCGGGTAGTGCAGTTAAGGGTGTTTACTTACTGCAGATGTTGTACTGGTCACCCCAGCTGCGAGTGACCACCCGAGCCGTGCTGCGTCCACCAGGTCCTGGATCCAGCCAACCCCCAAACAAGTCCGGAGCGTGGCCCTGAGCTCTCCCTCTGTCCTTTCTTCAGCCGTCCCCACCAGTGATCCACCTAGGTCCAGCTCCCTCGGGCCTTCTGTTGGGACACCCTTGGCCCTGGGTTCCCTGACCCTTCATGTGGTGTGCCTTCGGGGTGGATGTGATGGGTGACCGTGGCAGACGCTGCCCACGGTCTCCGGTCTCTGGCTGGGGTGTGCTTTCTGCCCCCACCAGTTTGGGTTCCGGTACCCTTTTGCTGACTCCTCACCCGGTGCTCTAATTTGGGTTCTTGGGTCCCTTCAGTCTTCCCCCTCTGAGTCTTTCTCTGCTCCACTCTCTCTCCAGGGCTGCTGTTTCCTTCTCTCTGCTGATTTGTTCTCTGCATCAGACAGGCTCCTCTCCAACTGACTTGTTCTCTACAACTGACTTGTTCTCTACAACTGACCCTGATTCTAGTTGGTGCCCACCTTATATATCCCTCTATGTGTGAGCTCAGGTGACCAGCACCCAATGAGCTCCTATCTTTACCCAGGCTGCTCCCCCTATCTGCCCCTACACTACTTGGGATGTACCACCCCCCTCCCACTCCAGCCAGGAACAGACTCGGTCGTACCTGCACATTTCTAAGTGGGAGTACCGTCGGCCTGTTCCTCGGAAATGGGATGTATGTAGTGCATGCAGCCTACCGAGCTCAGTTCCACACTCCATCCTTACCCGGGAGTGGAATATCACACCTCTGGGTTGAGGTGCAATACCCCTGTAGCAGCCGAATCCTCAGGGTGCTACAAAAGCACGGTCCGTTTTTCACACACGTGTGAAAAATTGCATTTTCTTGGAAGGGTCCACCTGTAGTGCCGGCGTCCCTGCCCTCTGCTAGGCAGGGACGCTGCTCCCCTCACCGCTCTGCTCCGTGCCCGGCATCTTCCCCCCGCTCTGCTGTCAGCGCGCGCTCCGTCCCGGCGTCCTCCTCCTGCTCTGCTCTCAGCGCGCGCTCCTTCCCGGCCCCTGTGCTTAGGGCGCGCGCGCGCGCGCTCCCCTCCTCTTAAAAGGGCCGCGCGCGCCGCCCTAAAGAGTCCCCGGCCAATGGCCGGAGGACTTCATCATATATAAGGCACCTCCTCCAAAATGGAGGTGCCCGAGCAATGTTGTTTGCACCTGTGTCTCACCTGTGCTTCAGCCCTCAGGTCCCGTTGCCAGTTACCTGCCAGTTTCCTGCTAGTTACCTGCCAGTTACCTGCCTGATTCCTGCCTGAATACTTGTTACCTGTCTGCCAGTCTGAGGTCCGACGGTCTGCCTTACTACTCCTGTCAGTCTGTCTAAAGGACCAGCCTGCCCGCTCACCTGGGAGCGCATATCAGCTACCTGCCTGCTTGCCTGAGGTCCGACGGTCTGCCTTACTACTCCGGTCAGTCTGTCTATGGACCAGCTTGCCCGCTCACCTGGGAGCGCTTCTCCGTTATCTGCCTGCTTGCCAGCCCGGAGGCTCCGTTGTCACGTGCTGTGACCACCAGCTATCTCAGAGACTCTTGCCCGCTCACCTGGGAGCGCATCTCCGTTACCTGCCTGCTTGCCAGCCCGGAGGTCCCGTTGTCACGTGCGGTGACCACCAGCTATTCCAGAGACTCTTGCCCGCTCACCTGGGAGCGCTTCTCCGTTACCTACCTGCCTGCCAGCCCGGAGGTTCCGCCGTCACGTGCCGTGACCACCTGCTATTCCAGAGACTCTCGCTTGCTCACCTGGGAGCACACATCTACCATCTGCCTGCTAGCCTACCCGGAGGCTCTGCCATCACAGGTCGTACCTACCCCTTACCCAGAGACTGCCCTGATCACTTGCCGTAACTCCCTGTCCGTTCACCCAGAGACTGCCACCCGCTCCCTTACAAGGGCCGCCCCCTTGTATAGTAGCTCAGAGGTTCCGCCTCCCGGACCCGTTACACCACCATTGATAAGATAGCTGATTTTACCCTCAAACATCTATAATCTTTAGAGCAATACATTTTCAATATTCCTGCAGTGCCTCCACAGGACAAATAAAGCATTACACATTGCCTATTGGAAGAAAAAAAAAGATGTATTTGTAAAACTTGGTCTTTCTCTTGGTCTTCAGGCTAAGAGAATGTTCACATGACTTTTTTTTCAAGTGGTCAAAATCATCCAAGTTGTTCCAGGAAACTTTCCTTCTCAGTATCTGCACACAGCGTTTTTAGACTCCTGCATAGTCGCAAAGTTCTCCAAGGCAAAGGTTTTTTTCCTAAAGCGTTTTCGTTTTTTCCATTGTTTTTGTGGCGTCAAAAGACAGTGACAATGAGACAAAAGACAGACCATGCACAGCAAAACGTTTTGACATTGCTGTTCATTTTTTGCTTATCGCTTTTTCAGGCGGTTTCCAAGAAAAATCCACCTGAAAAAGCTGTTGTGTGCACATACCCTTCACTGGCTCCCCATTGCTCAGAGACTCCAGTTCAAAACCCTAACCATGGTATACAAAGCCATCCACAACCTGTCTCCTCCATATATCTCTGACCTAGTCTCCCGGTACTTACCTGCACGCAACCTCCGATCCTCACAGGATCTCCTTCTCTACTCCCCTCTTATCTCCTCCTCCCACAATCGCATACAAGATTTCTCTTGTGCTTCCCCCCTACTCTGGAACTCTCTACCCCAACACATCAGACTCTCGCCTACCGTAGAAACCTTCAAAAGAAGCCTGAAGACCCACCTCTTCCAACAAGCCTACAACCTGCAGTAACCACCGCTGCATGACCAGCTCTACCCTCACCTACTGTATCCTCACCCATCCCTTGTAGATTGTGAGCCCTCGCGGGCAGGGTCCTCGTTCATCCTGTACCCGTCGCCGTCACATTTTGTTCAAGATTATTATAATTGTTTGTGCTATGTATATCCCTTTTCACATGTAAAGTGCCATGGAATAAATGGCGCTATAATAATAATAATTATAATAATACCCTTTCTATGTTTTTTATAAACCTGAAGTTTATTTTTTAGTGTTTTTTTGTCATTTTCTGAGTGTCTTTTTGACATTTTTGACCACTGGCATTTTTGGGGGGGGTGATTTATCCAGTTTTTTGTGTTCTTTTTTTGGACTTTTTTTTATTTCCATTCAACAAGTAAGAAACTGCTATTGGTTTTGGAAGTAAAAACACTGATAAAATGGTCAAAAAGACATCTGGGCGTCTTTGAAACCTTTCCATTTACTTATATTGTAAGTATGGAGCGTTTTCAGTGTGAGAGATCTCTGAAGAATGGTCGGGTCACTTCTTTTAACCTCTTGGTGTCTTTGGAAACCTGAAATGGTTAAAAGCCAGAACATACGCACAGCAAATCTTTTTTATATAGAAATTAATAGGTTCATTCATTTGAGTGTTTTTTAGGTGCTTTTTCTGGCAGGTTTCAGAGCAGACCCTTTCCGAACCTGCCTGAAAAAATTTAAGTGTGAACATACCCTAATAAATCAATAAGCCTCACCCCCTGGAATTATCTCAAAATTTACTATCAGGACATTTTAAAAAGTTGGTTTTCTAAACCAAACAGCAGCTTAACATCTTTGAATCTTTGAATTAAAAAACATTTTTTTTAGTACAACATACATGTCAGAAAAGCTAAAATAATCTCTTTAAAGGGAACGTGTCATCAGAAAATGACCTTTTGTTTAAATCAGGTTTTTGTCTTACATGTATTTTTTTTTACATTTTGGCAATGTTTTTTTTGATTTACATCACAATTTTTTCTAAGAAATAAAATTATTAATCTTGCAACTTTCAAATTGGCCGCTGGGGCTTTTTAGATTCTAACTGTGCTTTCAGGAAGAGTTTACAGCAGTGTCCTTATCAGAGGCAGAATTACAATTACAGGTTACACCTCTATACACAGCTAATAAGACAGGATCCACCAATCATAATAGGCGATGTCATAACTCACCTCCTCCTCCCTTCACTATAAGCTTTGCAAACGCTCATTATGACGCGCCCCCTGGGCCGTGGGGTACTCTGTGCCGGGCCGGTCTTTATAGTTTATAGTTTTTATATACAGTTTGTGACGCCACCTGTGGTATGCGGCTATATGGAGCCGCCTCTGCGGAGCAGATCCTCTGGAGCTGGTGTGAATGCAGCAGAGCTGGTTTAGCTCTCCACAGGTAGAGCTTAGCTCCAGAGCAGTGTAGATGTTGCTGTTATGGTGTAGTGCAGAGGATGGCGCAGATAATGATCACAGAGACAGTAAGGTGCAGTCCTCAGGGTTTTCTCACAGTTTCTTAGACTTCCAGTTACCAGTACTAGAGTAACTTCCCACGTCGTTCTGTGCTCACTCAGGGAGGGGTACTCCCAGGTCTCTCTGGAGTACATAACGAGACCCGCTTCTGTGTATTCCCTCTGGTCGTCTCCCTGCACCTCACACCTTGCCGGGCGACGCCTCCTCCTGAGCAGAGCTCCTCCAGAGCTCCTGCTCCTCTCACTGTCTGACTGGAACTCCCAAGATGGCTTCTCTCTTTATACTATTCCTAACAAGTGCTCCCCTGATTTACTTCCTCCACCCACACCCACTACATGGTTCACCCTACTTTGGTTCCCCCCACTCCAGCCAGGGACAGGGCTCAGCAGGGAAGTGACGCATCTTGCCCCTCCTGCTGGTCTGGAGTAGTGTAGTGTTGGATGCAGGTGTTAGGGTCCTGAGCTGTACTCCTTCCTTACCTGAGAGTGAGATACCACACCTCTGGGTGAGATTCAGTACCTCTGTGGCGACTGAACCCGCAGGGGAGCCACATACCCCCCTGGTAAAACACAGCACGTCCGCGGGCTGGAACAGAGTAAAACACGGTTTTAGACACGCAAATTTTTGAATGCATTCATATAGAAGATAATAAACAAAGCTTTTCTTCCCTTTATGGAAGGCACACTTCTTAAACGTTACAGGTTACCATATAAAACTTTTTAAAGAACACATTTTTCTTCTTCACACATATAAAATATTTTTCAAGCAGATAAAACACTTCTCATATCAAACATTTTCAATCAAATACAGTGAAATTTACTGCCGAATGTCCGTTTCACTGGTAAGGTGCACTTTGAGCAACTTGAGGGACCCGTCCGAAAACCCTCAACGTAGGCCCTGAGCGTGGCTGCAGGGCATAGATGATCCAGGTGTTGGACCACGTCTTCGGCCACACCAAACGAGTTTTTGTTCTGAGGTCAGTCTTGTTATATAAAACCAATAAGGGGCACTTTAAGAAGTGCAACTATTTACAGTAAAGTTTCTCGGTTATTCACCGTCCATAACCTTAATGTCTCTATACCCTTACCGGGTACACTTATAGAATTTTAAAGGCACACAAAAACAAATCAACTTTTTCAAACTTGCTGCAGTGTTGTACCCTTCCAGGTAACTATATACAGTCTTTTCAAACAAACAGTTCAACAGTGGGGCTCCCTCCGGGGGAACTCCTGGTTTCTGCAGGCTGACCCAGCCGGGTCATCAGCCTCGTACTGCGGGGGCATGTCCCTCCTCTCCTTCACCACTCTGTATACCTGGAGGGCAACCCCCCCGCGCTCTCCCTTGTGTCGGGTAAAGGTGACATGGTCACCGGGGTAGAGGTCTCGGCCGGGATGCCCCTGTTGGAGATGGGGCTCGACGTCCCGCCAATTGACAAAGACGTCCAGATCCGTCTGCGGCTCTCTGACGAAGCCCCACCCGGCGTCCAGGTCGAACTTCACCACTATCCCCTCCAGATGGGGACTGGGTGTGGTCGATCTTGCCTTGCGGGCCTGGGTTTTGGCCGCCATGTTCCGGGCCTCCATCTGCTCCCATCGCACCTGCCGGTCGTGCCGCTCCTTCTCTAACTGCAGGAGATCCCGTCTGCAGTACTCCTCCCTCCTGAGGGCCTGGGTCTGGGTCTCCCACGGGAACCCCATGAGGTCCCCCTCCCGGTTGTCCCACCGAAACTCCTCTCCTCCTTGGCAGGTAACCGGGGGTGCAGGTGTGGGCGCTAGAGGGAGTCCCTGCTGGTCCTCAAATTTGGCAGACCAGTCATAGCCGGGGCTTCCGTACACCCACTCGGGTGCGGGGGCAGGTGGCTCTGGTAGGGGGGCCTAGGAGCAGGTCGGCGGAGCAGGCGCCCGGGATCGGAGGCTCTGTCAGGGGGCCCAGGAGCAGGTCAGCACTCGCAGCGCCCGGGACAGGGAGACTCCTCTTACCTGCTCCCGCGGCCGCGCCTGTTCCGTTCTCTGCCTCCTGGCTCTGTTCAGGATCCTCCGGGGCTGGGGCGCTGCTGGTGAAACGCAGCGCTGGCTGCTGCCGGGTCACAATCTTCCCCAGAAGCTCCTCCTTCCAGCTGGCAATGGCATCCTGCTGGGCCCTCTCCATCCTCCGGCCTAGCTCCTGGATTTCGGCATGGAGGAACTCCAGGGATAATTTCGCCATTGCCTCCTCCAGGGTTAGAGGCATTTCTGATTGCTGCAGGCCATGGACGGGAGCTTGCACCGGACTCTCCTCCATGTTGCCTGCTGGGTGCCGTCTGTCTAGACTGCTGGAGACTCCGCCCTGTCTCCTAGGTTTCTTCTCTCCTCTCCTCTTTTGGGGGAGGTTCCATGGCTGCTTGCTGTCGGACACACCTTGGGGCGGCCCCCCCAGCTTGATGGACACATCCATATACATGGTCACTGCTGCTCGGGGCGGGCCTCGCTTTTGGCACCATTCTGGAACCTGGCCCACGATGGGAGGTGGTTTCTTGTTGTCTTTTGTCTCGCACATAATGGCGCCCGTTCTTCTGGGGCGGGCGCCACATTGAGTATAGAACACAGTCTCTAGGCGCACAATACCCGGTGATAACGGGTGGGTTCATATTCTGTTCGTGATGCCAAAGATGACGCGCCCCCTGGGCCGTGGGGTACTCGGTGCCGGGCCGGTCGTTGCTAGGGGAGATGTCACAGTGGCGGTGACCCGGTCCATGACCCAGAGCGGTCAATTAAAAGGGGAATATTTACTGGGGATTTATAGTTTTTATATACAGTTCGTAACGCCACCTGTGGTATGCAGCTAAAGGGAGCCGCCGCTGCGGAGCAGGTCCTCTGGAGCTGGTGTGAATGCAGCAGAGTTGGTTTAGCTCTCCACAGGTAGAGCTTAGCTCCAGGGCAGTGTAGATATTGCTGTTATGGTGTAGTGCAGAGGATGGCGCAGATAATGATCACAGAGACAGTAAGGTGCAGTCCTCAGGGTTTACTCACGGTTTCTTAGACTTCCAGTTACCAGTACTAGAGTAACTTCCCACGGCGTCCTGTGCTTACTCAGGGAGGGGTTCAGCAAACTCCCAGGTCTCTTCGGAGTACGTAACAGGACCCCCTTCTGTGTATTCCATCTGGTCGTCTCCCTGCACCTCACACCTAGTGTCCCAATCCAGTGACAGTGGACCTTGCCGGGCGACGTCTTCTCTGTCCCCTGGGTCCTCTATGGCCTCCTTCTTGGTGAGACAGATGTGGCTTGTGGCTGCAGTACCTGAAATACTGCAGCCTCCGGCTTCCTAGTTGAGGCTTAAAGAACTCTGCTAGTTTAGGGACCGGTCCCCTCTGTGCGACCTGACCCCTCCACCTCTTGGTAGTGACTCGCCCCCTGGGCCTAGTGTGGACGTGTGTGGGATACCCGGAGCCGGGTCTCTGGGGGTTGTAGAATCCGTGGCGGTGACCCGGTCCCGTGGCTCAGGGTGGTCAGGCCGATGGCGGTATTTTGTGGGGGTTTTAGGTTAATTGTCCGACTACGCCACCCGTGGATTGCGGTCAGCGCGGACCGCCGCTGCAAGGCAGACCGCTGGGGCTGATGGTGTGTGCAGCTGAGGTAGTGTGACTCCCCACGGGAAGAGTGGAGCCCCAGGGCAGTGTAGTTGATGGTGAGGGTGATAGTGCACGGGAGTCCCAGCACTAGTAGTGCTGGTGCGGCGATGAAGCAGGAACGACTCAGAGTCTTTGCAGTGCAGTTCAGGGTCTTTACTGGTGATATTAAGGCTGACCCTCCCGGGAGTACTGGCTAACATAAGGGGCCTGGTCAGTCTGCGAGCAAACAGGAGTTCCCCTGGCCAGGTGGAGTTGTAGGCCTCCCCGTCTATCTGCACTCTTTCTGGCTACCTTGCTGTAAGCGGGTAGAAGTAGCCCACGTCCCTGAGTATACCGTGTGGTGCTCACCCGTATGGCTGGTGACTTGGGGCCTTCTGTTAGCCTCCGCTCCTGGATGGCGGTGCTGGTCCCTTCCTTGTGACTGAGCCTCTGGGCTTCTATGGCCAGAGGACCTGGAATCCCTTGCCTGCTGGTTTCTGCTGCTGGGTGAATATCAGTCCCCACAGCCTCGGACTCCTGTGTCCGGTTCCTAGATTCTTCTGCCAGGGCGAGCTCTGCTCAGCTCCAGCCCCTGGTCTTCAGCTACTGCTCCTACAGAGCTCCTGCTGTAACTCTCCCTATGTCTGGAACTGTCTCCAGGCTCTGACTCAACTCACTAATCCCGCCCCAGACCCAGTTTATAAGGGCAGATTCCTCCCCTCCCAGGTCTGGGCAGGAAGTGTTGCATGCTTAGGGTTCCTGACCAGAGAAACCTCCCACTTGCTCTCAGACGTAATATTTCTATTACTGTGGCAACAAGACCCCTGGGGTGCCACAGTAGATTCGGGCGTACGGGTGGCCTCCAGCACTACCCGTACCCCTGGGGTCCCTTCCACATTCCTGGAGCCTTTCTCCTGCTCTTCTCTCTCTCCAGTCTTGGGCCTCTCTGGCTAGGCCCTCCTCTTGAGCAGAGCTCCTACAGAGATTCTGCTCCTCTCACTGTCTGACTGGAACTCCCAAGATGGCTTCTCTCTTTATACTATTCCTAACAAGTGCTCCCCTGATTTACTTCCTCCACCCACACCCACTACATGGTTCCCCCTACTTTGGTTCCCCCCACTCCAGCCAGGGACAGGGCTCAGCAGGGAAGCGACACATCTTGCCCCTCCTGCTGGTCTGGAGTAGTGTAGTGTTGGATGCAGGTGTTATGGTCCCGGGCAGTACTCCTTCCTTACCTCAGCGTGAGATACCATACCTCTGGGTGAGATGTAGTACCTCTCTGGCGACTGAACCCGCAGGGGCGCCACAATTACATGCGTCAATGTAATAGGGTGAAGTCTGTTCAATGTGGCTAATGTACGTGTGCATTTCCTGAAAGAATAGGTCATTAGATTCTAAAAAAAAGTCCTGGTGGCCAGTGTGAGAAGAGCAATATTTCTCATTTTTAATTAAGATTTTGATATGGAAAAAAAAATGTAATACAAAAATATGATTTATAAAATATGGTCATTTTCTGATTACACATTCCCTTTAAGTATTATTTAAATAAAATTTGGCTCCCTCTAATTGCGTTATCTTCATTTGTAGCATAAAACCCTACTTCAATTCTACAATTACTTTATCATCCTACTCGTCTCCGGAAATACATTACGCTGGACTAGACTTTCCAATAAGTTGGTTAGCCAAAGTGAATTGTGAGTCTCTCTCAGGAAATCAAAACCAAAGTCATTTTGCCCAAAGCAAGCAACAACCTAATTGGTAAAGAAGCAGGAACCATATCTAGACTGAAGATGTAATGGTCCCTAAAATACCATTGCTATTTGTGTTACTGCCCATTTTACAAAAAAAAAAAAATAATAATGGCATTTTCTTGAATATTTACTCTATTGTTGTATACAGATATTTTATGATGCCTACAGATCACATCATTAGGTATATGGTTTGCCAGTGAAGGTTATGTTCACCCAAGTCATGGTATATTAGTCCTCAGAAAAGCCACCCGGATGAGGCCAAAATATCATTAATGTGATTGTCTGGTTTGGAAAAATACTTTTCAAACACCCTATTGGGAAACTGGGGGTTAATAGAGAGCGTTCCATGTCCAGGACCATCATCTATTGGGGAAGTATGGCTGCAGAGAATGTCTTTTGCTCTGGAGGACTTGGCACAGCAAAGTGAAATTATTGATTTTAATATGCACCATGTAATACTTCATTTCCCCTGTAGGGGCACTGCAGGATAATTGAACACTTACTACCAGATTCCCTAATAGATCAGAGCCGATCATTTGAGATCATAGCAAAAGGACAACCTGTGATCAGCTTATGTTCAGAGGACCCTTCTGACAAAAAGAGATTGCACAATTCCTTTAGGATTTCCACTTTTTGCTTAATACTACTAAAAATATATATAACTTATTTTTCGGACTATAAGACGCACCTAGGTTTTAGAGGAGGAAAATAGAAAAAAAATGTAATCAAAAAATGTGGTCATGATGCCCTGTTAAGGGGGAGGGGGTCTGCTCCTGACACTGTTATAGGGGTAATGTCTCCCAATTCTGTTAATATCCCCCATCCTAGTATATATGGCCCCCTCATCCTGTTATACATGGCCCTCATCCCCATCTTGATATGCATGGCACCCCTCATCCCCATCCTGGTATGCATGGCCCCCCAATCCCCCATCCTGGTATGCATGGCCCCCCTCATCCCGGTATGCATGGGCCCCCTCATCCCTCTTCCTGGTATGTATGGCACCCTTCATCCCTCTTCCTGTTATTTATTGCACCCTTCATCCCTCTTCCTGTTATGTATGGCCACCCTTCATCCTTCTTCCTGTTATGCATGCCCCCCCTCATCCCTCTTCCTGGTATGTATGGTCCCCCTTCATCCCTCTTCCTGTTATGTATGGCTCCCTTCATCCTGGTATGTATGGCACCCTTCATCCCTCATCCTGATATGTATGGCACCCTTCAGCCCTCTTCCTGGTATGTATGGCATCCTTCATACCTCTTCCTGGTATGCATGGCCCCCCACATCCCACTTCCTGGTATGCATGGCCCCCCAAATCCCTCATACTGGTATGTTTGGCACCCCTCATCCCTCTTCTTGATATTCATGGCCCCCCCACATCCCTCATCCGGGTATGTATGGCACCCCTCATCCCTCTTCCTAGTATGCATGGCCCCCCACATCCCTCATCCTGGTATGTATGGCACCCTTCATCCCTCTTCCTGGTATGCATGGCACCCCTCATCCCTCTTCCTAGCATGCATGGCACCCCTCATCCCTCTTCCTGGTATGCATGGCACCCCTCATCCCTCTTCCTGGTATGCATGGCACCCCTCCATCCTGGTATGCTTGGCACCCTCTGATCCCTATAACGCTGCACACAAAAAATAAACAATTATACTCACCTCCTCTCTGCTCCAGCGCTGCGTCCAGCTCTGCTGCCGACACTGATCTCACTGTGTGAGCCGCAGAGGGTCTGTCGGAATAGTCACTGCTCCCCACGCCGAGACTGTGTGCATAGGGAGCAGAGACCATTCACTCTCCTTAATAGCGCACACACTGTACCCGCAGCACAACTCCTGCTTAGGCTCTGTGGTCTCATGTGCCTGCTATTAAAGAGCCATGGGAGTGGATTGTAGTGAATATTCATGGTCTTTAATAGTTGGCACACATGACCGACGAGCGCAGCAGGAGCCGCGCTGCGGGTATGGTGTGCGCGCTATTAAGAAAAATGAATATTCACCGCTCTCCACGCCCATTAGTGTTATTTGATCACCATGACATAAGACAAGACAAGGTAGATGCCACAGTTACAACATGGATTCTTTCCTCTCTGATCATTGTGGCTAATGTGTGTGTAGATTTCCTGAAACAACAGGAAGTCAGAATCTAAAAAAAGCCCTAGTTAGTGGCCAGTTGGAAAATTGTTAAGATTTATATTTTTGATTTTTAATACTAATTGTGATATGGAGGAAAAAAAATATGTTGCCGAAAATTAAATAAAAAAAAACATTTATCAAATAAACCCGATTAAAACAATAGGTCGTTTTCTGATGACAGCTTCCCTTTAAAGACCAAAACATAGTGTTTAGTCTCTGAAATAATCAGCACGGTTAAACACTATACGTATGTGTATAGACGACGATATTTTCTGTTATCTTATTGTGCTCAACAAGTAAATAATAAAGGTTTGATTCATGGCCTAAGAAACCGGATACTTGGTAAGAGCACTAAGCAGCGGCAGCAGAATGTCTGCACATTTACGAGACTCAGGAGACTCCAATAGTGTATGTAAATGTCAAATCTTCAAGTGTTTTACGGCTTGTTATTGTTTAATCTGAAACCAAGGATGTATTGTAATCTGTTTTTTTTTATATCCTTGACTCCACGTACTAGAGAACCACCTAAGTTGTAAGCCTTAAATACTGAGCCCAAGCTGTAGACGTAAGCCATTGACATTCACCATTTCCATAGAGTTATTTGCATATGTAATTTACATAAAGGATGGTTAGATCTTGACAGAAATACCGTAGACAACTTATTACCGGCCTCAGAGTTGGACTATGGAATGGGAATTGGTAAAAAGTACAACTTCCCCCTCCCGATCCCCACTAGTTAGAGACCTCCATCAAACCCATCTGGTGGCTTTCGCAGGGTGATATTTTTGGCACTGTACATTGCTATTATTTGGAAAGTATATTACATTACCATTTAGGCAGTGAATGGCATTTTTATGTTTGCACAGGTTGGCACTAATAGAATGAGTATGGCATCTCTAGATGAGCTTGCTCCAGATTATGAGAAATGATAAAACCCTACAAATGTTTCTATTAGCCCCCATTTATTATGATAACCTGAGTAAAATGTTGTATGGGCTTGGGGACACAATCTCATTTATTATCATGCCACCACTTTGAGACCCATCAACCATTATGCCCTCCATACACTATAGATCAGTGGTCCCCAACCTGTCAAACCTTGAGGGCCACATTCAGCTCTGAGAGAGGGTCGCAAGTCACATTCAGCTCACGCCTCCCTTACAGTAGTGGCAACCAAAGACCCCATTATGGGTAAAATGATAACAAAAGCTTTTCCACAGAAATCACCCCATAGTATACGAAGATCCAGGGGTTTCCACAATACCTCCATTCAGTATTCTCCCACCAAGCGTTCCCAACACACTGTCGCATCCAGCTTCAAGCACCTCCCCTGACAGGTAGTATCATCCTATCTCCAGCTTACCATACTTAAATTATCTCTAAACCCCTAAGACCAGTAGACAAGTATGTGCATCCAAATCTGCTCTTCTATGCAGGGCTACACACAAAATTCACCATTTTGAGATGTGCTCTTCATACCTGTTTGATAGACCTAAAGCTAATGTACCAAGCTGGCAGACAGCCACGAACCACAATTCATGGGACTCCCGAGCTATAGGTTGGGAACCCCTGCTATAGATGGTTTGGTCGATCGTTCAGCCGGCACCTATCTCATCTGCCTCTCTTATGAGAGAGCTGCTGTCAGACATCTCTGTCGACAGCTTATCTCCAGTCAACAAGAGGATCGACAATATGAAATCAGATACTTAAAGAGGTTGGCCACTACGTTTTTATTCATGGCCTCTCCTTAGGATAGGCCATCAACATGCGATCATTGGTGGTTCATTGAGTGGTACCCCTGCCAATCAGCTGTTACCCATACCAGCAGTGGTTGGAAGTTCTCGAATGCTATAGAAAGGACTGAGTTGTTGTGTTCCAGTAGCATTCGAGAACTGCTGGCGCCAGTAACAGCTGAACCCCCACCGATCAGATATTGATGGTCTATCTTCAGGAAAATGTAGTGTCCAACCTCTTTAAGTCCCTACGACATTTATATGCTGGGTGTGCCCAATCAGATTGTTGGCCAAACCACTCGATATTGACTGGTTTGGGCTACATTAGTCTGATATGTATTGGAGCCTTTAGCTTTTACCTAAACTAAATAAAAAGTCAAGGTCTGGTGAACCAAAAAATTGGTGAATCGAGTTGCATACATTTACTTATCTTTAGTGACAATACCAAGAGGCTAAATATTGGTCAAGTTATTTGAAACAATTGCTTCCAATGTGAGTGGTAGGAAGTTGATGGGTGGCATGAACCATGGAGGTGTACCTTGAAGCTCCTTGGCCACAAGAATCTGTACCAAGTCACCCACCGGCCATGTGCCATTATAATACTGGTGTCTTTTTAGTTGACAAAGGGGCATTTTGGCTTCACTTTCAGAGCCTGGGTTGATCTGCTAACTCTGCAAGTGCAGCTGCTGCCTCCATGGTTTCTGTGTAGTATATCCACCATGGACAGTCAGTGCGTGATTGCAGGAGGCCGCTTGTCAATGACAATTTATTGGGTTGGAAAAATGAACATATTGACATGAGGGCAGTGATTCGGTACTAAGCTTATTGTTAATTGATGTCCCATAAAATTCACATGTTGTTAATTAATTCCCAGTTGATTATTATTCCCCAAGGAAAACTAGATCCTAAATAGTTACGAGGCTCATAAGACACCAGTCTGAGGGACAGTGTACATATTTCTTGTGTAGTAGACTGCCTTTTGGATTTAAATATTTTCATTTTGATAGATCACAGAAACATATAAAAAATGTTATTGTTGGACTGAAGCCATCATCAATCATGGCAGTGAAATCTAGGTGTAAAAGTGGTTTTGCAGAATTTTAATATTTATGACCTATGTAGAGGATAGGTCAACGGTGTCATAGCGGTTGTGGTCCAACTCACGTCACCACCGTAACATTATAAGCTGGCCATCATTATAACCATGGATAGGAAAATAATAATGGTCATTGATAGCCAGAATTATGGTAAAGCCATGAGCAACACAGGACTTTTTTATGGCCTCCACCATTTAGACATGTCCACCAACCCATCTTCACCATGTGCAGACCTTTATAAACGTCCTACCTGGTGGCTTTACGTGAACGTTTCTCATACAATGCTATTGTTTGCAAAGTGTATTACGTTGCCATTTAGGTATTGTATGGCACTGTTATGTGTTCACTGTATGGCTCTATTATGTACAGTACAGACCAAAAGTTTGGACACACCTTCTCATTTAAAGATTTTTCTGTATTTTCATGACTATGAAAATTGTACATTCACACTGAAGACATCAAAACTATGAATTAACACATGTGGAATTATATGCTTAACAAAAAAGTGTGAAACAACTGAAAATATGTCTTATATTCTAGGTTCTTCAAAGTAGCCACCTTTTGCTTTGATGACTGCTTTGCACACTCTTGGCATTCTCTTGATGAGCTTCAAGAGGTAGTCACCGGAAATGGTTTTCGCTTCACAGGTGTGTCCTGTCAGGTTTAATAAGTGGGATTTCTTGCCTTATAAATGGGGTTGGGACCATCAGTTGTGTTGTGCAGAAGTCAGGTGGATACACAGCTGATAGTCCTACTGAGTAGACTGTTAGAATTTGTATTATGGCAAGAAAAAAGCAGCTAAGTAAAGAAACATGAGTGGCCATCATTACTTTAAGAAATGAAGGTCAGTCAGTCCGAAAACTTGGGAAAACTTTGAAAGTGTCCCCAAGTGCAATTGCAAAAACCATCAAGCACTACAAAGAAACTGGCTCACATGAGGACTGCCCCAGGAAAGGAAGACCAAGAGTCACCTCTGCTTCTGAGGATAAGTTTATCCGAGTCACCAGCCTTAGAAATCGCAGGTTAACAGCAGCTCAGATTAGAGACCAGGTGTAGCGCCGGCGTCCCTGCCCTCTGCTAGGCAGGGACGCTGTTCCCCTCACCTCTCTGCTCCGTGCCCGGCGTCCTCCTCCCGCTCTGCTGGCAGCGCGCACTCCTTCCCGACCACTGTGCTTAGGGCGCGCGCTCTCCCTCCCTCTTAAAGGGGCCGCGCGCGCCGTCCTAAGGAGTCCCCGGCCAATGGCCGGAGGACTTCACCATTATATAAGGCACCTCCTCCAAAATGGAGGTGCCCGAGCAATGTTGTTGCACTGTTCACTACTCTGCTTCAGCCCTCAGGTCCCGTTGCCAGTTACCTGCCAGATACCTGCCAGATTCCTGCCAGCTTGCTGTCTTATTCCTGCCTGATATTCTGCTACCTGCCTGCTAGCCTGAGGTCCGACGGTCTGCCTTACTACTCCTGTCAGTCTGTCTAAGGACCAGCTTGCCCGCTCACCTGGGAGCGCACATCAACTACCTGCCTGCTTGCCTTGAGCGTATTTATCCATTATCCGCTGCTGAGACCCGGTCGATGTCCGAATATATTGAGGAGAATATGACCAGGGGATTCATCCGGAAATCTACCTCCCCGGCGGGAGCAGGCTTCTTTTTCGTCAAAAAGAAGGACGGCTCTCTCCGTCCCTGTATAGACTATAGAGGCCTTAACCAGATCACGGTGAAGAATAAGTACCCCCTTCCGCTCATTCCGGAGTTATTTGATCGTCTGAGGGGGGCTAGAATCTTCACCAAACTGGACCTCCGTGGGGCGTACAACCTGGTTCGTATCCGTCAGGGGGATGAATGGAAGACGGCATTCAACACCCGGGACGGCCACTATGAATATCTGGTAATGCCCTTTGGTCTCTGTAATGCTCCTGCCGTCTTTCAAGAGTTGGTCAATGACATCTTCCGGGACCTTCTCTACTCCTGCGTAGTGGTGTACCTGGACGACATCTTGGTCTTCTCTCCGGATCTCCAGACTCACCGGAGGGACGTTCGTCAGGTCCTGCTCAGGCTCAGGCAGAATCACCTCTTCGCTAAATACGAGAAGTGCCTCTTTGAGCAGACCTCGCTTCCGTTTTTGGGCTACATTATTTCTCAGACCGGCCTACGAATGGATCCTGAGAAACTGTCTGCCATCGAGAAATGGCCTCGACCGGAGGGGTTGAAGGCCATTCAGCGGTTCCTGGGCTTCGCCAACTACTACCGCCTCTTCATACCGCACTTCTCTTCCCGGACTGCCCCAATTTCCGCGCTCACCCGTAAGGGTACTAATCCCAAAGAGTGGCCGCCCGAAGCAGAGGAGGCCTTTCTTTCCTTAAAACAGGCCTTCTCTTCCGCCCCGGTGCTGCATCGCCCGGACGGCAACAAGCAGTTCTTCCTGGAAGTTGACGCCTCCTCCTCTGGAGCCGGAGCGGTACTTACTCAAAAATCATCTTCCGGGAGGATGGTAACTTGCGGCTTCTTCTCTAAACTCTTCTCCTCCTCAGAGCGCAATTATTCCATAGGAGACCGAGAGTTATTGGCCATCAAACTGGCATTGGAGGAGTGGCGTTAACTGCTCGAGGGGGCTCTTCACCCGGTAATAATTTACACTGACCACAAGAACTTGGCTTACCTCCAGCATGCCCAGAGACTTAACCCGCGCCAAGCCCGGTGGTCCTTGTTTTTTGCTCGCTTTGATTTTGTTCTTCATTTTCGCCCGGCTGACAAAAACGTCAAGGCGGACGCCTTGTCTCGATCCTTTCTGGTGTCTGATCTCGAGGAAGATCCGAAACACATCATCGATCCCGCCAGAGTAATGCAGGTGGCTCCCGTGAGTCTAAATCGTCTCCCTCCCGGAAAGACGTTCGTATCAGTACCTGATCGGGAGAAGATCCTTCACTGGGGTCACTCGTCTAAACTGGCTGGCCACGCCGGTCAGAAAAAGACCCTCCAGCTTATTACCCGGCACTACTGGTGGCCTACCCTGCACAAGGACGTAATAGACTTTGTTTCTGCCTGTGTGTCCTGCGCCCGCAACAAGGTTCCGAGACATCTGCCAGCCGGTCGCCTCCTTCCGCTTTCTGTACCTGCTGCCCCCTGGCAGCATATAGCAATGGACTTTATAACTGACCTCCCAGTCTCTGCCGGTTGTACGGTCATTTGGGTGGTCGCTGACCGCTTCTCCAAGATGGCTCATTTCGTTCCCCTGCCAGGCCTCCCGTCTGCACCCGAGCTAGCGAAAGACTTTATTCGTCACATCTTTCGTCTTCATGGCCTGCCCCTTCACATCGTGTCGGATCGTGGGGTACAGTTCACCTCACGCTTCTGGAGAGCCACTTGTAAACTGCTAGACGTCACCCTGGACTTCTCTTCCGCTTACCACCCACAGTCCAATGGTCAAGTGGAGCGGATCAATCAGAACCTGACCAGTTACCTCCGGCACTTCGTTAATGGCCATCATTCAGACTGGGTGGATCTCCTACCATGGGCCGAGTTCTCTTATAACAATCACGAGAGCGAATCCTCCTCCAAATCCCCGTTTTTTGTAGTCTTCGGTCAGCATCCTCGGATTCCTTTTCCTGTCTCCACCTCTGTGGACAACCCGGCTGCGGAATCTCTCGTTAGCAAATTTTCCTCCATTTGGGAGAGTACCCGATCCGCACTCCTTCAGTCGTCCGAACGGATGAAAAGACACGCTGACAAAAAACGCCTGGATCCTCCACAATTTCGTCCTGGAGATAAAGTCTGGCTCTCATCTAAATATGTCCGACTCAAGATACCTTCTTACAAGTTAGGGCCTCGGTTCATCGGTCCTCTGGAGGTCATCAGTCAGATCAACCCGGTGGCCTATAAATTGAAACTCCCGGCCAACTTGCGGATCCCTAACTCCTTCCATGTATCTCTCCTCAAACCTGTGGTACTTAACTCTTTTTCCAAGTCTACAGGTACGCCTCCTGCTCCGGTTTCTGCTGAGGACGAGTTTGAGGTAGAGAACATTCTTGCCACCAAAAGGGTAAGAGGAAAGATCTTTTTTCTAGTAGATTGGAAGGGGTTTGGTCCTGAGGAGAGAACGTGGGAGCCCCGGGAGAACATCCATGCCCCGCTCATCCTTGCTAAATTTCTGTCTGGCCTAAAAAAGGGGGGGCCTAAAGGGGGGGGTACTGTAGCGCCGGCGTCCCTGCCCCCTGCTAGGCAGGGACGCTGTTCCCCTCACCTCTCTGCTCCGTGCCCGGCGTCCTCCTCCCGCTCTGCTGGCAGCGCGCGCTCCTTCCCGGCCACTGTGCTTAGGGCGCGTGCGCGCGCTCTCCCTCCCTCTTAAAGGGGCCGCGCGCGCCGTCCTAAGGAGTCCCCGGCCAATGGCTGGAGGACTTCACCATATATAAGGCACCTCCTCCAAAATGGAGGTGCCCGAGCAATGTTGTTGCACTGTTCACTACTCTGCTTCAGCCCTCAGGTCCCGTTGCCAGTTACCTGCCAGATACCTGCCAGATTCCTGCCAGCTTGCTGTCTTATTCCTGCCTGATATTCTGCTACCTGCCTGCTAGCCTGAGGTCCGACGGTCTGCCTTACTACTCCTGTCAGTCTGTCTAAGGACCAGCTTGCCCGCTCACCTGGGAGCGCACATCAACTACCTGCCTGCTTGCCTGAGGTCCGACGGTCTGCCTTCCAACTCTTGTCAGTCTGTCTATGGACCAGCTTGCCCGCTCACCTGGGAGCGCACATCTGCTACCTGCCTGCTAGCCTACCTGAAGGCTCTGCCGTCACGTGCTGTGACCACCTGCCTGTCCAGTGAATCCTGCCCGCTCACCTGGGAGCGCTCATCTGCTGCCTGTCTGCTAGCCTACCTGGAGGCTCTGCCGTCACGTGCTGTGACCACCCGCCTGTCCAGAGACTTCTGCCCGCTCACCTGGGAGCGCTCATCTGCCGCCTGTCTGTTGGTCTTCCTGGAGGCTCCGCCGTCACATGCTGTGACCACCCGTTTATCCAGAGACTCTCGCCTGCTCACCTGGGAGCTCACGTCTACCATCAGCCGCCACAGGTCGTACCAACCCTTTACCCAGAGACTGCCCCGGTCACTTGCCGTGACCATCTGCCCGTTCACCCAGAGACTGCCCCGGTCACTTGCCGTGACCATCTGCCCGTTCACCCAGAGACTGCCCCGGTCACTTGCCGTGACCATCTGCCCGTTCATCCAGAGACTGCCCCGGTCACTTGCCGTGACCTCCTGCCCGTTCTTCTAGAGACTGTCTCGGTCACCTGCTGTGACTGCCTGCCTGGTCGCCACCCGCTCCCTTACAAGGACCGCCCCCTTGTATAGTAGCTCAGAGGTTCCGCCTCCCAGACCCGTTACACCAGGTCAATGCCACACAGAGTTCTAGCAGCAGACACATCTCTTCAACAACTGTTAAGAGGAGACTTTGTGCTGCAGGCCTTCATAGTAAAATAGCTGCTAGGAAACCACTGCTAAGGACAGGCAACAAGCAGAAGAGACTTGTTTGGGCTAAAGAGCATAAGGAATGGACATTAGACGAGTGGAAATCTGTGCTTTGGTCTGATGAGTCCAAATTTGAGATCTTTGGTTCCAACCACCGTGTCTTTGTGCAACGCAGAAAAGGTGAACGGATGGACTCTACATGCCTGGTTCCCACCGTGATCAAATCAAAGAAAACAAGCGATCAAAGAGACCCAAAGGTAAATTGGTAAGTATAAAAATTAACTTTTATTAAATATTTCATAAGATAAAAGATATCAGACAAAAAGTGGTGCAAAGTACATACAATGTAAAAAATCCATCATACTGGAGGACTAGCTAGGTTCATAGTGTAAAAGTATAGCACTGTGGCCCATAAAGTTATCATCACAATCTCAAATGGTCACAGGTAAAGTCTCAAGAGAAGCTATATTGTGAGTATAATGTATTACCTAATGAATTTACCTCCAGCTTCAACCACCAAGACAAAGAGATGGAGAAAGAATGTATACAATATATATATATATATATACCTGGACTCAGAATAGGGACCATATGAAACTTGACATGTGAACCACGCGTCCACCCCAACGCGCGTTTCGGCGCTGCCTTCTTCAGGGGGCATATATCCCCTCCGGCGGTGTGAAGCATGGAGGAGGTGTGATGGTGTGAGGGTGCTTTGCTGGTGACACTGTTGGGGATTTATTCAAAATTGAAGGCATAGTGAACCAGCATGGCTACCACAGCATCTTGCAGCGGCATGCTATTCCATCCGGTTTGCATTTAGTTGGACCATCATTTATTTTTCAACAGGACAGTGACCCCAAACACACCTCCAGGCCGTGTAAGGGCTATTTGACCAAGAAGGAGAGTGATGGGGTGCTACGCCATATGACCTGGCCTCCACAGTCACCAGACCTGAACCCAATTGAGATGGTTTGGGGTGAGCTGGACCGCAGAGTGAAGGCAAAAGGGCCAACAAGTGCTAAGCATCTCTGGGAACTCCTTCAAGATTGTTGGAAGACCATTTCCGGTGACTACCTCTTGAATCTCATCAAGAGAATTCCAAGAGTGTGCAAAGCAGTCATCAAAGCAAAAGGTGGCTACTTTGAAGAACCTAAAATATAAGACATATTTTCAGTTGTTTCACACTTTTTTGTTAAGTATATAATTCCACATGTGTTAATTCATAGTTTTGATGCCTTCAGTGTGAATGTACAATTTTCATAGTCATGAAAATACAGAAAAATCTTTAAATGAGAAGGTGTGTCCAAACTTTTGGTCTGTACTGTAGGTGCATTATTTATGGGCGAAATGGTACTTTCTAGGGGCCGCCACCATTTAGAAATATCCATAAACCAGCTCCTCCCAGCTTCCTACCTGGTAACTTGATGTGAACATTTTTCATATAATTATTATAATATAATGTGCTATGCTCTTCTGTATGGCAATACCATTTAGGTGCTTTATGATGGTATAATTTATTCGGTGTATAGTGCAGCTATTTGGCACCACATAGTGGTAGGCACATTATGGCAGTAATATTTAAAGGGAATCTGTCAGCAGGTTTTTACTATGGAAACTGAGAGCAACATGATATAGGGGCTAAGACCCTGATTCCAGTGATATTATTATTCTGCATGTTGTCATTTTGATAGAGTCACTGTTTTCTCTGCTGGAGATCTAGCAGCGCTCAGAATGCTGAGCCCTATATAACGCCGCCCACACCACTTATTGGCTGTGTACACTATATATTTCCAGAAAGCTGCCAATCAGTGATGGGGGCGGGGTTACACAGAGCAGTTGACTAGGAGGCACAAGGCAACTAGTCCTGCAGTAATAATCTACTGCTGATAAAACACTGATTTTATTGACACATAAACACACAACCCAGTAAGTGACACATCGCTGGAATCAGGGTCTCAGCCCCTACACCATGCTGCTCTCAGATTACATAGCAAAAACCTGGTGACAGATTCCCTTTAATGATTATTATGTTAGTATAATTATCCAAAATATGGAATGTTTTTTACACATTCAACAAAAATTGTCCCTTTCTTGGCCCCATGTCTGGTGGTAGAGATGTTCTTAATCCATGAAGGTCTCCATAAAAGATCAGGTGATAGGTTGTGCTTTTAGCACATGATACAGCACTGGAAATAAGTGCATAGTAATACCCCAAGTAACATCACTAAGTAAGCCTCCTGGAGAATTTAGTTCCCTATTGACTTTGCAAAAACTTTGGTTTTTTTTAAAATAAAAGATTAATATGCAAATAAGTAAATGGCATTCACCAACTCCAATTTGGGGGAAAAATAATACAAGGGTTTAAAGTTCTCTGTATGATGGATATGCTCTACGCCACTGTGTATGAAGCCTTAATTAGGCATCCCTGACAGCCCTGTGGAAAAGTAGGTCAGCCTGTTCCTTGATGAGCCACCGGAAGCGACTCTTCTACTGTTGTGACGTCTACATAGGTGGCTCGGTGACAGGTAGAAGAAGCACCTACTTAACCCTTAACTGCAAGTGCGATTGTCTGGCATTAACTCGGAGAAGTTAGTAATAAATGCTGTATATGTACGAATGTCAAGGAGAGGCTTTACATTAACCTCCAGCTATTTCTATGAGTACCAGGCTAAAGGCCCAATTAGACAAGCTGATTTTGGTCCATTAACAAGTTCTATATCAACTATATACAAGTCTGTCGGAGCTTGTTTACTAGCCCATTCCATTCACTTGAGATGCCAAAAACCTATAACAATTGTTAAAGGGTTATTTTACCCATCTTCAAAGATGGATATTGTTGGATAGAGCTTATAAAAACAAGCACTTTTGCAATTTACCACATGTTAAAATGTGCATTTGTTCTTGAGATATTAACACTTTTCTTTTGTTTACTGTTGTCTAACAGTGGTGGCCGGTCTCCAAGGCAACCAGCTGTAAACAAAAGGAAAATATCAATATCTCAAGAACGGATGACAATTTTAATAAGCAATAAATTGCAAAATTATTTGTATTTACAAGCACTATCCGACAACACCCATTTATGAAAATGAGGAAAAACCCTTTAATTAGATTTTTCTGTCCCCCTTCAGCATCATGTTGTCAGCAGCACATCCCCCCTTTAAAAGCTGCCAGGAAATACTGGGCTTCAGTCATCTATAAGCAGAACTGACATATGTGAAGATAAACTGAACTGGTCTCTACAGCATACTTGTCTGCTGAAATCGTTATGGGGGTACAGTGGGTGTTTTATGGGAACAGTTTAGGTTTCGCTGCTAGAGGGTGCTGTTGTGTTCATTTGGGGCAATAATTTCAGTGCTCAATGTCTATTGTATGTTTGGAAATAAGGGAACTGGGCATCAATTTTTGACAAAGAAGATCTGTCTGAAAAATTTGCCGTGGTGCTCATCTCTTCCTAATGCCAAGGCTGGCTTACCTTGAGTACAGTGGTCTCCAAAGAGCTAAATCTGGTGGAGCCCAAAAATGAAGTTTAAAGATCTATGTCAAGTAGTGGCTCAAAAAAGGCAGGTAAGAAGGTTCAGGAAATAAACAAAATAAGTAAAAAAAAATAACGAAATGTTCAATTTTGCAGCTCAGCCCCATTAAAGTGAATAGAGAAGAACGATAATACATGCAGCCTATAGGGGGTCAATGTTACTGTAAAAAAGCAGCCCTTTTTTTTCTAATGTCAGACATACCCTTAGAAGCAAAAATCCCCAATTAATTGCCATTCCCCTTACCCTTAAAAGGCAGGTTTTTACCTATCCACAAGATAGGTGTTAACTCTCTGGGGTTTGACGACTGAGATTTACATCAATCCTGAGAATGGGATTCTGAAATGTCTAATAGAACAGAGCAACGACCAAGTGTGTGCGCCACCGCTCCATGTTTTGGGCCTGTGAGAGATGCAGGAGTGCATGCTCGGCTACTGCTCCATGTTTTGTCTCTGGGCCTGTGAGAGATGCAGGAGTGCATGCTCGGCTACTGCTCCATGTTTTGTCTCTGGGCCTGTGAGAGATGCAGGAGTGCATGGTCGCCTACCTCTCCATTCTAACAGGGCTTTTCAGCGCCCCATTTTCAGAATCGACGGAGATACCTTTGGCCAGACCTATCCTGTCGTTAGAACAACTTTCTTATTTTTCTGATTTTATTTTTAACACGTTTTTGTTTTCCTCTTTATGATGATAGAGGTTACTAATATCCAAATCGTCGAAGTATATCTTCAAATGTTTTTTTCTTTTGCGTAGCCATATGTTCCCCTCCCTCCTTCCAAATAAAGTAGTGTAGTAAATCCCCCTGCGATGCACTTTAGCTGTCGGCTGCTTCAGCTGACAGTTATCTATCCCGACTTCCCCATACACAGAAGCACTCCTGTGTTTTCTATGAAAGAGCCACTGGCAGAAATCTCTGGCAGCAGCTTATTTCTCGAGAGCAAATGGATCGGCAGTACGAAATCAAACACACCAGATCCTTATCTCCCCAAAAAATCATCTGTCAGAGGAGAGTTGGGAACCTGTATTAGACTGTCAGCCGAACCTGTCAGCCAAGAAAAAAAAACACAGCAATTTTGCAGCATGGCACTAGGGACATTTAGCTATCTCTCCTGACTCCAACATACACTGGAACGCTCACTCTGCCGAGAGCTCCTGTGTTCTCTATGAGTGAGCTGCTGCCAGGCATCTCTGGCGGTGGCTTGTCTATAGAAAACAAAAGGATCGGCAGTAGTGTTGAGCCACCCCCGTAGTGTTCGGGTTTGGTTCGGTTCATCGAACACCGGGATGTTCGTGGAACTGTTCGTCGAACACCTTAGAACACTGTCGAACACCATCGAACACCGTTAAAACCAATGGCAGGCAAACAAAAACACATAGAAAACACCTTCAAAGGTGTCCAAAAGCTGACAAACTGCTCAGAAGACACTCTCTTTAAAAAAGCCAGCCGGCAATTCAGCATCGGTACCCGACAATTTTGAACAGAAAGAATAGAGCATCACACATAGATTAGATAGATAGAAACATGTCAGTCACATATATAAGAAGTACAGTGATAGTGTTGATTACTGTACTTGTCATTTAGTGTTAAAGGATTTATTTAAAAAAATAATATTGTTTTCATGCACCGTCTCTTTAAAAAAGCCGGCCGGCAATTCAGCAACGGTACCCGACAATTTAGAATAGAAAGAATAGAGCATCACACATAGATTAGATACATAGAAACATGTCAGTGACATATATAATAAGTACAGTGATAGTGTTGATTACTGTACTTGTCATTTAGTGTTAAAATAAAGGATTTATTTAAAAAAAAATTGGCGTGGGGTTCCCCGTAATTTTAGTCTCTAGCGGAGGTTAAGTAGATGGCTGGGGCAGATGTTTGAAGCCTGGGAAGGGGGTAATACGCATGGAGCTTCCCAGGCTACTAATATCAGCCCCCAGCTGAATACTTAGCCTTTACTAGCTATTAAAATGGGGGACCCCAAAAAAAAATGACGTGGGGTCCCCCCTATTTTAATAGCTAGCAAAGGCTAGGCAGACAGCTGGGGGCTGATATTAATAGCCCAGGAAGGGTGCCATGAATATTGGCCCCCTCCCAGGCTAGAAACGTCAGCCGTCAGCCGCCCCAGAAATGGCGCATCCATAGGATGCGCCAATTCTGGCACTTAGCCTCGTTCTTCCCACTGCCCTGTAGCGGTGGCAGTGGGGTAATAGGGCTGGGGTTGATGTCAGCTTATAATGCCAGCTGACATCAAGCCCAGGTTAGTAATGGAGAGGTGTCTATAAGACACCCCCATTACTAACCCCATAGTCAAAGTTTAAAAAAACACAAACACCCAGAATAAAGTCCTTTAACCCTTTCGCAACCTTGGGTTTTGTCGTTTTTGCTTTTTCGTTTTTTGCTCCCCTTGTTCCCAGAGCCATAGCGTTTTTATTTTTTGGTCAATATGGCCGTGTGAGGGCTTTTTGCGGGACGAGTTGTACTTTTCAACGGCATTACTAGTTTTACCATATCGTGTACGGGAAAACGGGAAAAAAATTCCAAGTGCGGTAAAATTGCAAAAAAAGTGCAATACCACAGTTGTTTTTTATTTATTTTTTTTACCACGTTCACTGAATGCTAAAACTGAATTGCCATTCTTATTCTCCAGGTCATTACGAGTTCGTAGACACCAAAAATGTATAGTTTCTTTTATATTTAAGTGGTGAAAAAAATTTCCAAAATTTGGTAAAAAAAAAAAAAATAGTGCCATTTTCCGAGACCTGTAGCATCTCCATTTTTCGTGATCTGGGGCTGGGTGAGGGCTTATTTTTTGCGCGCCGGGCTGACATTTTTATTGATAACATTTTGGGGTAGATCCGATGTTTTGCTCGCCCGTTATTGCATTTTATTGCAATTTTGCGGCGACCAAAAAACTTAATTCTGGCGTTTAGAATTTTTTTCTCGTTACACTGTTTACCGATCGGATTAATTCTTTTTTTATATTGATAGATGGGGCGATTCTGAACGCGGTGATACCAAATATGTCTATGTAGGTTTTTTTTTATATATTTTATTTTGAATGGGGTGAAAGGGGGGTGATTTAAACTTTTATATATTTTTTTTTTTTTTATATTTTTAAAAACTTTTTTTTTCACTTACTGCATGCTTCAATAGTCTCCATAGGAGACTAGAAGCAGCAACTATCGGATCACCTCTGCTACATACAGGGGATCAGCAGATCCCCTGCATGCAGCAGAAATGGTCCTGTGCTATGAGCGCCGACCACTAGGTGGCGCTCATAGCGACCAAATCATGACAACCATCGGTGACCCGCGATCACGTGACGGGGTCGCCGATGGGCGGGGCTTATGACGCGCAACCCGGAAGCGCGCATTAAATGCCGCTGTCGGAGATTGACAGCGGCATTTAACATGTTAACAGTCGCGGGTGGATCACGATTCCACCCGCGGCTGTTGCGGGCACATGTCAGCTGTAAGAATCAGCTGACATGTGCTCGGTTCAGTGAGGGCTCAGCGCAGCAGCCCTCACTGAACAGGGGGTACGCAAATGTGCGTACTAAGACGTCATGGGTTGTAAAGGGGTTAATTGAAATAAACACATAATTCTTTAATGTTCTAAATTAAACCATACTTACCATCACGCCCATTCCAGCTGAAACCAACGATCTCCTGCAATAAAAGTAAAAGAATATACCAACCTCATCCTTACCTTTCCATTGTTCGCAGGACGGCTCCAGCTCTGCTACATTCACATGACAGGCTGGATCGCAGCCGAAAGCTGCCATCCAGCTTGCCATGCTGCAGACACTGAGAAGCGCAGGCTTGCTTGCGCTCCTCACTGTCTCGCTGTGACGGCGTCCAGATGAGCCGAGTTCATGTCCAATGAACTCAGCTCACCTCATGCACATCACTGACAGCGTGGGAGAATTCTCCTGCGCTCACCGCATGCGCAGGAGAATTCTCACACTCACCGCAAGCGCAGGAGAATTTTCCCACACTGTCAGTGACGTGCATGAGGTGAGCTGAGTTCATTGGACATGAACTCGGCTCATCTGGATGCCATCATAGCGAGACACTGAGGAGCTTCACTGAGGAGCTTCTCAGTGTCTGCGGCATGGCAAGCTGGATGGCAGCGTTCTGCTGCGATCCAGCCTGTCATGTGAATGTAGCAGACCTGGAGCCGTCCTGGGAACAATGGAAAGGTAAGGATGATGTTGCTTTATTATTTTACTTTTATTGCAGGAGATCGTTGGCTTCAGCTGGAATGGGCGTGACGGTAAGTATGGTTTAATTTAGAACATTAAAGAATTGTGTGTTTATTTCAATTAAAGGACTTTATTCTGGGTGTTTGTGTTTTTTTTTAACTTTGACTATGGGGTTAGTAATGGGGGTGTCTTATAGATGCCTCTCCATTACTAACCTGGGCTTGATGTCAGCTGGCATTATAAGCTGACATCAACCCCAGCCCTATTACCCCACTGCCACCGCTACAGGGCAGTGGGAAGAGCAAGACTAAGTGCCAGAATTGGCGCATCCTATGGATGCGCCATTTCTGGGGCGGCTGACTGCTGGTGTTTCTAGCCTGGGAGGGGGCCATTATTCATGGCACCCTTCCTGGGCTATTAATATCAGCCCCCAGCTGTCTGCCTAGCCTTTGCTAGCTATTAAAATAGGGGGGACCCCACGTCATTTTTTTTGAGTCCCCCATTTTAATAGCTAGTAAAGGCTAGGTATTCAGCTGGGGGCTGATATTAGTAGCCTGCGAAGCTCCGTGGGTATTACCCCCTTCCCAGGCTTCAAACGTCTGCCCCAGCCATCTGCTTCACCTCCGCTAGAGACTAAAATTATGGGGAACCCCACGCCAATTTTTTTTTTTTAATAAATCCTTTATTTTAACACTAAATGACAAGTACAGTGATCAACACTATCACTGTACTTCATATATATGTGACTGACATGTTTCTATCTATCTAATCTATGTGTGATGCTCTATTCTTTCTGTTCTAAATTGTCGGGTACAGGTGTATGCCGCTGCTGAATTGCCGGCTTTTCATGTTTCACTGTGAGCACTGTTCCCATCGATTTGGGCAATCACTGTAATGCCACAACCACCATGGCTGTGACATTACAGTGAGTGGCAGACAATCCCTGCATGATGTGAAAAAATCCTGTTATGCTTTTGGTGCACGAACAGTTATCGAACATAACCTCGAACAGCCGAATGTTTTGCAAATCGCTCGCATTCGTCGAACGACTCGAACACCGCCCAAAACAGCTCGAATTTGAGATTGGCGAACAGTTCTAGTCGAACACCGCTCATCTCTAATCGGCAGTCCGAAATCAAACATACCAGATCCTTATCTCCTGCCCAAAATCCTTTGTTTTGGGAAATTCGGGAGCCCCTACAAACATTAGACTATTGGCCGAACCTGTCGATATTAGCCCCCTCCAAAAGCACGTTAACTTTGCAGTACGGCTCTAGGGGTATCTAGGGATACATTAAAATGTAAGTCTTTCATAAGTAGATATCTCAAAGCAGAGGAAACGTCTCGTAGGAGACTACAGGATGTACAGATTTGAAAAAAAAATTGAAATTGATCTTGAACCTTTTGTTCTTAGTCCTCAACACAGTGCTGAGAAGAGAAGTCATTTCATGATGTGCCTCTGGCGATGCAGCGACCTCAAGGACAAGTGTAGTGACATCATACAGCAATATAGCCATGACTGCTAATAAACACGTAAAAGGATTAGCTCTAGTAATTACCATGAGGAATTTATTGCATTTTACTTCCAGGTTTTATAGATTTTTATTTTTTTTTTCAATTTAAATAACAAATTCCAAATAAAGTAAATGAGAATAAGTGATTAGAATAAGAAAATCAACCTGATAAAAATAATCTGTGTTTTACATTAAATGTGGACTGTGAAATCAAGTAAGGAAAGAAACCGATGTAAGGTGTCGTGAGTGAGCTGCTGCTCCATTACGTCCTGGCACTTTACAAATAAAATAAAAATAAAGTGTGCCCAAGTCCATAATACATTGTATTGCACTCACTTGCATGCCGGAGGCCTTCGCTGTCTCCATGTCCTCAGTTCCAGGACCAGCTGCACACACATCAGGAAACACCTGGTTCATTTTAATAAACAGTTCAAGTACATCAGTCTTTAACACGCAGTATCAGGCAGAGAACCCTCCGGTTCTTATTCCATCAACACCGTACATTTCAAGCATTTTCTTATGTTCAGCTCTGATTATCCCTACTTTAACAGGTCCTTTTCGCCTTAGGGATTCCCAGTCCAGCACCGCAGTATTCCCAAGATCTGCTACATTTCCCTCACGCGGTTCCCCTTCGGCTTCCTCTGTATGGAAGGGATTAAGACACTCTCATCAGTGCCTCTTTCGGGCCGTAGGCCCTGAACGTTGCAGGAATGTCTGCAAGAAATTCGGTACGGCCTCATACAGCTAGAACAATATGTACTTCATGTGCTTCCAGCCCACTGCCACTTGAACTTGGCCTTGCCTCTCATGAACACTTTCACTAACTGACTAAACCAGGAAGTAGCTCCATTTTCTACTTACCCTAGGCTCCTCCCAATTGTGGGCTACTGCCAAAATATTAACTGTACTCTGCCATACTGTACCTACAGTAACTGTCTATCTCTATCCTAAGCACTAAACTACATCTTATACTCTCCCTATACCTGAGCTGAGTGTACCAAGTGTACACACAGTACCAACACAGCAGCATCAGTACTTATCACACTTAGAATTAGTTACAACTTACTCTACACATCTTACATGTCATCATAAAATGCAAAAAAATGCATGTCAATATTCACTCTACATAATTTGCTGCCTTCAGGGGCAGGTACATGACAGTCTCTGTCACACCCTTATGCCACCATAGAATGTCTCAGTTGGGCATTGCATTGCTATGATATTTTCCCTGAAAACAAATGTTTTCAGTTAGATTACCTTCATATGGTAGAAGAGTGCTAGGGCTCATCTGATGAGGTAGATTCAATAAGCTGCAGGTCAGGGTGAACACATGGTCCAAAGGTGATGGCACAGTGGGCAGGACTTGCTGAATGGCGCTTGGAACAGCAAGGATTAGGACAACAGTGCAAGCTAGACAGCAGGCAGACAGAACAGGAAACACAAGGAGACATGGAGCCAGGGCTGCAGTCCAGAAATTGCAGCAGCGCTTGTAGTGTGAGCTAGTCCAGAGGAAAGTTTGTTACAGTAGATAAAGAGTTAATCACCAAATAAAGGGATAGCTGCTGACAAAAATAAAGAGGATGTTTGAAGAGAAGATACAATGTGATGCAGGAACAAGTCCAGATAACAATTTATGATTACAGCAGACAAAGGGTTAATCAGCAGGTCTGACCGCAAAAGTAGATAAAGGTTGTAGAAATCACAAGAGTTTGCAGAGATGATTGCAGCTGAGAGAACAGGATGGTGGCAAACTCCAAAGCACATGGTAACAAAGCACAAGGCTCACTCAATACTCATAAACTCATGAGTGTATAAGTCGGCCGGTCTTGGGTGATGGTGTCACTGAAGTTTGCTTTGCAATTTGTGAAATCTGATGTAGAGCACAGCAGACGGCTGCACCCATAGTAGAACAGAGCAGAGGCTGGCCCTGGAGCCGAGACGAGTGAATAGCAAAGGGAATACGATAAAACATGGAAAAATGAACCTGGAGGGGTATGGGGGCACACTAAGGTCCTATTGACTTGTTTAAGAGCCATATCACGGATTCATACAGCTCAGAGGTTGCATCGATCCATAATACAGTTATGTGGATGAGTTATATGAAGGAAACTGTAAATAATATGGAACTGGACGTATTACACAGAGTTTAAAAGGAATAACATATACTCCTGAGGTCAAACTAATAAATAAAAATACTTATAAAATTTTGTTCAATTGAAAATTATAAAATTTTAGCCAATTACACCGACGTGTGGGCACGAAAACTGAAAGTAGAGCTATTTTTGGAAGCAATGTGGACAGTTGTGGACTTAACCGTGAACTACACTTTCTACTGAAGGGTTTCCAAAAAGCCTGAGTGTGCACAATATGTTGAAGTAGATATTGCAGTAGTTTGAGCAACGTAGGTCTCATTGGTTCTTTCTGAACATACAGGGAAGAGGAGGCCATATCTCAGGAACAGAGAGGAACAGGAACAAAAGAAAAACATCACCAGGTTCAGGAGAACTGCGGAATTTATACCAGATAATAAAAGTACATATTTATGGCACGTGGGAAGTCCTCTTTAAGTTTATAAAGCAGTGAGAACATGGGATGTCTCATCAGCAATGAATCCTTTGAAAAAGAGCCACTGGGACGATCGGTCACTTTTCTAGCATGTAGAAGCTGCAGTCAGCCAGGCGTCTGCTGTAGGGAATATGTAGCATTGCATGGCAGAGATTTACATAAATGGCTGTCCTTGTAATAAAAAGACGGTTTCGTTTTCCAGGTTGGGAGATGCGCACACAGATCAGCTCTCCATTCTGACCAAGTACCAAGAAGGACTGTATGAAATCCACATGGGTTTTTCCTCATGATACAACCCCTTATTAATAAGTCAATGGTGTCAGAATAGGAGAACCTAATCTCATAATTGGTTCAATATCTTGAAAGACTTTTTCCAAAGTTTTTTAGGGCCAAGGAGAAAAATGAATCTCAACAAATCCTTTATAGGAGTCATGGCTTTCAGAAATAACAGAAATCATGACGCCAGTGTGTACAAAGCTTAAAAGTGCCACAAATGAATTAAGGTAAGTCATATAGTTGTGTTATCATGGCAGCCCTGTTATAATTGAAGGTGGCCAGGCAATAAGCTTATCGTGGCCAGAGCAGATTCAGAAATCCCATGGAAATAGCCGTATTTAATTTTGAATATAGTGTTACCTGCCATCTGAATGTGCAATGATGAAATAAATGGATGGTGCTGCGTCCTACAGATCCAGTTTTTCTTAGCACCTCTAGTAGAGGGACGTCCTAAGCAAAACACCCCTCTTTATGATGTTCATGTGATCCAAAAAAAAGCATCTGGAAAGGGGTTGTTTTCATGATTCCATGATAACAAATGAACCATTTAGAAGTAGCAATTATTTAGAATTTATTGTCTTTCTTCCACCTTGATTATTACTATGATAAGCTTTGATTTGATTTGTTTTGTTAATTGAGATGTTCTTTTTTTTATAATGTCATGAGTATGAGTTGTATGCCCGGTGTGTTAAATGCAACCTGACATGTGAGAGGTAATATGTGTGCAGTGTGTTGACCATTACATCACCGACTGATCCATTTTGCCAGTGGGACTGCTGCATTATCATGGTTGGCTGGAGGGGCCGGCAGCTATGTGATATATTGAGTCATATTATGACACGTTTCGAGACAGAGCAAGGACTTTGAAAAGTAAAGAAATATCTTGGAGGGCTTCATCGTTGCTATTAAAAGCACAGCAGATTTGTAGGAGTTTATGTAGATGTACTCCACTACGCTACTCTGGGTCTACCGCTTGGCACCGGCGCTTGGATAACATTTAAATCAGGCTGGAAGTGGAAGTGTAATTAAGCCGATTTCATCAGCGGAGCCCTGCAATTTTATACATGACGACTTAAAACATGACAATTTAGAGGGCTTAGAAACTGCAAAATTAGGCCAATAAAACAGGACGTGTTATCTGGATGAGACCTTAGAAAAAAAAAAAAATTAGATTGTACAACCGTTATAGAATTCTGGCCCAAATAAGTCATCGTGCAGCCAAAAAGGGTTAATGAGTGCCAGCTTGCTCCTCTAGTAACAAAATGCTGGCTCTGCACAAGTAATTATTTTAGAACGGGAAGGAAGGCAGAAAATGGTCTCATATGTAATGTACTCAATCAAAATAAACACTAATTTATGGGTCATGCCTAATACTTTGTTCCCCTAGACCAGAATGACTCGGAACATTCGGAGATGTCCAATATTTAACATTTTTATGGTATCGATGTTGCATATTGTCACGATAATCAGTTACGGGTTTGACCCGGGACTATCTCTGATGGTGGACTCGTCAAACAAATTAAAGGAATTGTCTAGGTTTTTTTTTTAACTATAGACTTAAAAACTAATAGCGTCAACTACCTGCCTGTTCTACCTGACTCAGAGCGGTCACTGACCGCTACTACCAGCGATTCAGCTGGACCACGTCAACAGAGCAACTCTTCTGCATACGGGTTGCTCTGTCGACAGGGCATGGCTGCCAACATCCTAACAATTGACAACCGGCTCCCCGCAGTTAGGCAGCAGGGAGCCAGCTGTCAGTCGGCATGATGGCAGTCACGCCCTGTCAAGAGCAGAGCTGAAGAGAAGCCACTGTTCTATTGACGTGACATCAGTAAAAGCCGCTGAATCGCTGGCAGAAGCGGTCTATGACCACTCCGGCCATCAGTAATCGGCACTAGCCAGAGCGGGACGGTAGTTAGCAACTACCTGCCTGTTAGTTGCCTGAACCAGAATGCAGAGCTACCCTTCCACCTACTATGAGCCAATATAATACTAGGGACTTCTTATGTGTCAGAGAAGTTTTTGGGCTCCCAGGACCAAGTGTGACTGCGGATTCCTATATACCAGACACACTTGTATAGTTTTATGGAATTGTGAAGATGCACCACTAATGTCCAGATGGCTAGTTCAGTCAAAAGGTCTTTTTTTGTCCCTGGAGTTAAAAACTAAAGTTGGCCAACTATAATAAAAAATATATTAAAATAAATGCTCACTTCTTTTTAACACCAAAATTTGATAGAGTGGCAACCCGGAATAAAAGATTTGTAAACCTTTCCTTCAAAAAAATTTTCCTTCTTCTAAGCACTGTTCCTATTCTAGTGATAAAAGTGAAAGATAGAATAGATCGTTGTGACCGAATGGAGCAAAAATGGGGCTAAAGACACTCTTGTTGGATTGTGTTCCATTCTCAAGCTCTTCGCTTTTCCATCCCTTCCAACAGCATTTTGGAAATTAGGCCACCACTATTCACTGACACTAGAAAGAAAAAAGTTGATCTGGAAGAGAAAGGGTTGTAATTTTTGACATTTTTGAACCAGGTTCTTTCATAAGGGATCCTGTGACTCTATTTTTGCTGCCAAAACCATGGGAATCAGATCAGATCCTGGCTGGACAATTGCAACCACGTATGTTTTTCTCTAAAATGCTACATCTCTGTGGGTCTCCTGAAGAAGTTAAAATGCTTGGAAACGCTTAGAAAATAAACCGCACTTTATACTACTCTTGCTTGAATTTGACTCCTTGATTGGATGTACACCAGCAGAGCAGGTCGTCCGCTATTTCCATACTATCCATGGTGTTTCAGAGAAAACATAGTTTGATGAGCTTATCCCCGCTCCACCCTAGTTGATTAACAGGTCTCTCCAGTATCCCACATCTATATATATAATTGTCTTATCCCGTCTGTCTGTCTGTTTGTCTGTCTGTCTGTCTGTCCAGGAAATCCCGCGTCGCTCATTGGTCCGGCCGCTGTCTGTCCAGGAAATCCCGCGTCGCTCATTGGTCCGGCCGCGGCCAATCAGCGACGTGGGATTTCAGAAAAAAGATGGCGGCCGTTAGCGGCTCATCTGCCGGACGGAGGTCAGCGGCGATGCAGCCGGGAGATGAGCGGCGCTAGCAGCAGAACTACCCCGACCGGCGCCGCTGACCTCCATGCGGCTAACGTCGGGAGATCAGCGGCTAGTGCAAATTTAAACGCCGCTCTGCTGATTGGTCGCGGTGGCCGGCTGCGGCCAATCAGCGATTTTGGCGCCAAATTTAAACACTGCTCTGCTGATTGGTCGCGGCCGCCAGCCGCGAACAATCAGCGAGATTGGCGCCAAATTTAAACACCGCTCTGCGAGATTGGCGCCAAATTTCAGCAACGCTCTGCTGATTGCCGGCCGCGACCAATCAGCGATTTTGGTGACAAATTTAAACACCGCTCTGCATCGTTCTGCTGATTGGTCGCGGTCGCCGGTCGCGACCAATCAGCATTGTTGGCGCCAAATTTAAACACCGCTTTGCTGATTGGTCGCGGTCGCGACTAATCAGCGATTTTGGCGCCAAATTTAAAAACGCTCTCCAGTCCTCACTAACACGGTTCGCTGATTGGTCGCGGCCGCCGCCCGCGACCAATCACCGGTATTGCCGCCAAATTTAAACACCGCTTTGCTGATTGGTCGCGGTTGCCGGCCGCGACCAATTAGCGATTTTCGCGCCAAATTTAAACACCGCTCTGCTAATTGCGCCCGGTCGGCCGCATACATATTCTAGAATACACGATGCGTTAGAATCGGGCCACCATCTAGTGTGTACATATCCAGAGACCTATCAATTAAATAGAGCAGTATAGAGGATTGGGGAGAGGGGGCCCTGGGAACTAGTCACATCTTAAGACTGTTTTCTCTGAAACTGATTTAAGAGAAAAACATATGTGGCTATGTAACTTTGCGCTGGGGCGGTAGCCATGGGTGAGGTACTCGTCTTTCACACCCCGACACGCTACATGAAGATGGGGGTCCTGGCTGGGTGTGTGGACTTTAGCTACGGGGGCATCACACCCTTGCAGGCCACATGATGCCAGTGACTTTTGCTGGCCAGGACCAGGTCTTACAAAGTTCAATGAGGGAGACCACCACTTAAAAAGGGACTGTCTTTTACTGAACAATAACTTGGTGGGAATTGCATACAACAGATAGCAGGTGCATAACTTCATTAACTTTTTTTTGATACATGGAACATCGTCGTACACATATTCTTTATCCTTCTTTATTTAGGCCTTTTCACTTCCACCCAGCACTGTACTTCCCCAACAATGGTGCTATAGTCAGTAAACGAGAGTTCCGCATCCTTTTCCCCTTAGGGGACCTATTTGGCCACTCTGGCCGTTACTCAGTGTTGGAATATGTTTAGTGCAACAACCGCTGCCAACAGGTTATGGGCCCAGCGTGACACAGAACCCCAGCGTGACACAGAACCCCCGGAGTGACACCGAACCCCCAGAGTGACACAGAGGAGTAATACAGCAACAGAAGTCCATGAGATGATTTAGTGAATCCTGCTTTGAGCAGGGGGTTGGACCAGATGACCCAGGAGGTCCCTTCCAACTCTACCATTCTATGATTCTATGATAACAGAGAAGATGTCCTCAAGCAGGGATCACTGCAAGTTCTCAGTGCAAAGTCTCACCAATCAGAGTTATCAATCTTGGAAATTTAAGGTGAAAATGCTGCTCATAAGAGAAGGTACGTGGAAATATATGCAAGAACAAGTGCCTCATCCATTACCAGATGATCAGCTAGGGAAGGATCAGAAAGCACAAAGCACTATCTCCCTCAGTATAGATAATGATCAGATTGTGCATATGTGCAAATGTGCAACTGCAAAAGAGATGTGGGATGAATTACAGAAAGTGCATGAAAGATCAAATCTCAGCAATAAGCTTTATCTCATGAGTAAACTGTATCAGTCTAAGCTAAGTGATGGGCAGAATATGCAGGACTATATAAGAAACACCCTAGAGATTGTGGAGCGTCTCAGGGGCATTGGAGAAGAAATTAAAGACTTTCATGTTGCTGCACTACTATTAAGTGGTCTTCCAGAAAATTATGACACACTTGTCACTGCACTAGATGCACTGCCAAATGATGAGCTCACACTAGAATATGTCAAAGGCAAGCTTGTAGATGAATTCAAGCAAAAAAACACAATGTAATCAGCAGTAATGAATCTAGAGCAGAAACAGGATTAAAGACACAGGACTTTCCTAAAAATAAGAGCAATCTAAGGGAAACTCGTGAATGTTTTGTCTGTAGAAAGCCTGGCCACCTCAAAGTAGACTTCAGAATTTGGAAAGCAAGAATGAGTCAGCTTAAAAAGCAGAACCGTGATCAAAAGGTGAAAACAGCTGTAGAGGAAAAGTCTGCATGTGTTGAAACTGCATTTAATACCAATACAGGCTCATCTGCAAAGCATATGTGGTGTATAGACTCTGGTGTTAGCAGCCATATGACGAATAACAAGGATTTCTTCACTGACCTTGATGAAAGCAAGTCAGAAAAGGTCATTGTTAGGAGGGCGGTTGCAAACAACTTTAATATAATGGCACGCAACCGACCCCGGGGTCCGCAATGCAGCCTGGTGGACTGCTGCCGAACACTTTCCGGGTGGAAAGGAAAACGACAAACTTAAATGTTAAACCCTTCCATGTTTCTGCACACAGGAACGGGTATAGCGGTTCGCTCTATCCCCATTAACTGCACGGTAGAAGAGCGTCCGGGATAGCAGTTACTAAACTGATAAACCACTCCGTGTAAAAGCACACGGAGCGGATTTCAGCGGTTCACACAATCTCCAAGAACCGCAGGGAGACGTGCGACCGAGGGAAAAGCATTAACCCTGTTTTCGATACAGGCGCTACGCAAGAGGAGTTGGCGCTAAGATGTGTGTGTGACTCACGCCATTGGGTACGTGTCCTCTGCCGGCGTGCTACCGGACAGAGGAGTATTTCTCCACGTGGTCCACAGGTGCCTACAGGGAGTAGGACGTCTGCAGGCTGCTCAGGGTGTAAGGCGACCCCCTCTGACAGAGCCAGACTGCAAGGCGAAGCTACCTGCCTCTATGGAGCCAACCTGCCTCTATGGAGCTAACCTGCCTAGCGGAAACTACACGTGGAGCACAGACGTCCACACAACAGCATCATGCTCAATAATCCGAGCGCGTCACCATGTTTGTGGGCGGGCCTTTTAAAGACTAAGCCCTGCCCACTGACACGCCATTGGCGACGTTACCCGTGGACCAATCAGGTGGTGCCAGGTCACCGGGTGAGGTGGGTGCCAAACCACCAATCACGATCCGCCAGGTCACGGGCATGCTCAGTACGGCAAATCCTGGACTTAAACTCCAAGCACCCTGTCTCCCTCTGCAACCTATGCTTAACCTTGCTAGGTGGCAATACATGGGAGACAATCTGTATGTCTCGTGGATCAGCTAGGCATTGGGGCTGATGATGATGCTGAGCAGCATCAGCCCTGGCTGGACCAACATGGGAGACCACAGAAAGTCCTGGACCCATTTCGTTATCCAGAACCAGACCGACAACTAACAGTCATCTTAGCTAATGGTCAATATATGACTTCAGAAGGAGTAGGAGATGGCTACCTCCACTGTCCAGTTTCCTCAGTACAAAGCAGAAAGATCCCAGTAAAGGATGTTCTCTATGTTTCCAGTCTTGAAAGCAATCTTCTGTCAGTAAAGAAGCTTAATCAAATAGGGAATGTTGTTACTTTTAAAGACAACAGCTGCATTATATCAAAGAAGGGTCACACTCTTGCAGAAGGAAAAATCCAAAATGAACTTTATCAGCTAAAATGCAAAGAAAGAGTATGCAGTGCTAAACAAGATCTGTATAAGAACTGTATCCATATATGGCACAGATGTCTTGGGCACAGAGACCTAGAAGCAATAAGGAAGCTAGGTCAACTTGCAAATGATGTGGAAATCAAGCAATGTAGTCAAATGATGAAGTGCACTAGCTGTTTTAAAGGGAAAATGTCCAGAAAATCCTTTCCTAAAGTAAGCACCACTAGATCTGCACAGCCACTGGATTTGATACACACAGATGTTTGTGGCCCAATGAGTGTTCAAACTCCAAGCAAGAAGAGATATTTTCTCACATTTATTGATGACTACTCCAGATATAGAGTCGCCTACCTGCTTCACAGTAAGGATGAAGTTCCACAGAAACTTGAAGAATATCTTGCCGTAGTATTTAACAAATTTGGAAGAATGCCAAAAGCCCTGCGTGCAGATAATGGGACTGAATATACAAGTGGTAAGGTGCAAACCATTTTGAAAAAGAATGGAATCGTGTTCCAGACTACCATCCCATACAACCCAGAACAGAATGGCATTGCAGAGAGAAAGAACCGCACTCTCTGTGCAAGTGGAAGAAGTATGTTGTTTGATGCGAATCTACCTACAACGTATTGGGGAGAAGCCATCACGACAGCTTGCTATCTTCAAAACAGACTGCCAGGTGAAGCCACAAATAAAACTCCATATGAGCTATGGAACTGTGTGAACCCTAACCTGAAGCACCTAAGGATATTTGGAAGCAAAACGCTAGTGTATGTTCCCAAAGAAAAACGTTCTAAGTGGGAATCACATGCTAAGCAAGTAGTCCTGGTGGGCTATAGCAAAACTCAAAAGGGATACAGAATCTTGCACCCAGAGACCAACACAGTAACAATCAGCAAAGACGTAGTGATTGATGACAACTCAGTTTCGCTCAAATTCCATGAAGTTACACCAGTCATTCACGCCAAGAAACAAGAACCTCAATCACCAAACCCAGACACTGAAAAAGAAAACACTGAAGTCTAGATAAGCTCTGAAGCCAGCAAGAAAGAAACAGAAGAACCAAGTCAACCTCCAGTTAGGAGATTAGAAAGACCAAACAAAGGTATCCCAGCTCGACGCCTTTCTTATATGGTCAGAACACTTCCTGAGCCAGAGCCATAGTCATGGCTGGAGATACAAGTGATCGGAAATCAACAAGTGGTTACTTGTTCAAGTTAGGAGAAAATTCAATTTCTTGGTCCAGCAGAAATCAAGTGTCAGTCGCATTGTCTTCTACAGAAGCAGAATATGTGTCAGCTGCTTATGCAAGTCAAGAAGTTATTAGGTTGAAACAACTTTTGGAAAATTTCGGCAAGCCACTAGCTCAGCCAACAGTTATCTATGAGGACAACAAAGGATGTATTAAACTTGCTAGCAGTGAGAAGATTAGTGCAAGGACTAAACACATCGACGTTAAACATCACCACTTACGTGACTTGGTAGAACGTGGTGTACTAGAGTTTGTCTATTGTGAGTCTGAAAAGATGTTAGCTGATGGTATGACAAAACCATTGCCAAGAGCCAAGTTTGAGGACTTCAGAACCGCAATGGGACTAACAGGATAAGTAGTTGTTGAGTGGGGGTGTTGGAATATGTTTAATGCAACAACTCCATTCCTGTGTATGTAAATGTTCTATTGCTAGGTTTATGTATTGTCTATAAAGTTAAAAAAAAAAAAAAAAAAAAAAACTCCCAGAGGCTCAGACACAGAAAAGACCATGTGACTGTGTTCAGTTTCCTGTGTCTGTGCATGAGAGGAGAAGCAGCCTGCTGATGCTGCACAGAGACACTTAAGATATGTATATACCTGATTCCACAAAGCCTATCATATCTGTACCTGTTTATAGCTAATTAAAGCTTTGTTCTGTTGTCAACACGCTCTGAGAGTATCCTGAATGATCCGCTGCCAACACTCAGCTTCTCTGCTGGCCAATGCCATGGAAGTACACTCTCTTTGTCTCACGTTCCCTGCTCTGTTCCATCCCGTTCCCTTTTGGACTTGCAAACTTGGTATTGTGTTGTTAGGTTTCCTGCCCCTGATCTCGTCTCCGGAGAATGACTCACACCTTCTGTCACTTTCTCTTGCCTTTTTCCTGGATCTCGCTAGCCGTTCCCTTTCTTTCTGGTGCCCTTTCTGCCTGTGGCCTCCTGTGCTGTTGGTCCTTGTTTCCCACTTACTTAACCTACCAGCTGCTTTGACGCCTGTGACCTCTGTGCCCACCCGGACCTGGGATTTGGAGGATCCACCTCACCAGGTTAGACAAAACAAGTGCTATCCATGAAAAATATGGATAGAATTCGTACATGGAAAAAAATACATGTGAATAAGCCCTTACAGTTCAAGTCCTCTTCATCTCTGAAATACTCTCCCCAAGGAGAAACGTTACCCCTTAGACCTAAGCCCTTACAGGAAGTATTTAGTTACCCTGCAGGACTACCAATGAGAAATTAAACATATTCAAATTATTGTATTGAGTTTGTAATGCAGGACAAGACAGGTCCGACTCCTCGGGGGTGGGAGACATTCTTTGTCACTTCTCACTCTTGCTATGAGGATCTAGAACATGAGATGAACTCTTAACTTAGAATTTCCTAATACAGTAAATAAAAATGTTTTTCTGAACAAGCCTTTTGTCGTTATGCCCTTGACTGATCCAACAATCACTAACACAAACAACGGAGATGTTCCCACAGAATAAAGCTCATGCAATAATGTAAAGACTATTTCCCGTATTAATGCTAATGTTGATTAAGACGGAGGTGGTTCACAGACTTTGGTGGATGTGTTTGCCGTGCAGCTGTGCCCTCTAATCTGTGCTGCTCACCTTCCTCACATCTTTCATCCTGTGATAGGGTACTATTTATCACTCTCTACTCTCGGGACCAGCCACTGACCTCAGCTCCCCTTGACCTCCACTCGTGGGCTGGAATGATGACTATTTTTCAGCAGCTTGGCCCTAGATAAATGGTTCTCAGAGGGGTAAATGAGGGAAGGATATGTATTAACCTTTTAGGCTCCAGATAAGCTTGTAATGCTGATGGAGTCTATCCTTGGACGCCATTCATATTACCATGATTGATTCATTCCAGTCGTCAGGTCACCACATGTCAATTTCATCTCAATTTTAGTATATTAATAATGATTCTAGCATATTAATTATGATTATGCTGAAGAAAGACGTCCAAGCTAACTATTGTTATCCTGGTCCATTTTTATTCTATATTTCTTTTTTTTGCTGCTGATCCCGAGGGAATTTGCATCGAAAAATAGCAAATACCAGTCTATTTTTCACATTTTTAGAATTAATTTTCTTTTTAACGACCACAAGAGTGGTAATAGTGTTCCCCTTTCCATATAAATTATTTTTATGTATTAGACATTTTTATGGGCGTGAAGCTAGAAACAACGATTTAGAGTTATACTGTCTTTTTTTTTTATGTTTTTTTTTTTCTACTTTATTTTCATTTGATTTATTTATTTATTTTTTTCATTTATTTCACACTGTGCTCCCAGTATGGCCTTAACATACCTTTGTGGGGCATTTTAACATATCAGTACATTCTTTTTATTGCTGATTCCCCCTGTAACTGGGCTGGTATATTAGCCCCAGTTACAGGGGAATTTCAGCTTCCTGCCTGCATAGCAGGGTTGATGGGGTCTCTTAGGACCCAGCAGCTCCTGCATAATCCCTGCATCTAGCAATCACATGACTGCTGGGTCTTGAGAAGGAAGCACAGTCAGTGATACTGCTCCCTAATCTGTATACACAAGTGTATACAGTGATAGATAAGGTAAACATGGAAATAAATCATATTACTTTCTCTGCGGGGAGTCTGGCTGTGTCTGAAAGCCGGCTCCCTGCCCCTACAGCTGCATTATTCCCTGCAAGCTGCTTACTTTGCATTGAAGTTTCAGAAAGTCACTGCACAGTAAAGTGAGGACTGTCCGATCATTTATAGCCCTTGGACAGTCCAGAAATAGTTAAAAGGCTGAAAATTACTGATCTGTTCTGATGTTAAAAAGAAAACCGCCAGCCAACCTTCCCGCTCACAGGAGAGTAATCTCATAATCTGGGGAAAAAAATACAGTAGTCATTATACTAATGAATCTAATCAATCTAGAGTTTAACTGGATATCCTTTCATTGTAATGTAAGGAAGTCATTTTCTAGAAGGCATTGTCTCAGAAAGCAAGGTGTCTTTTTTGTCCTACACGATATTATTACCTACGGAATTATTCATTACTAGATTTATTATCATCAGTGCTGCTTTAGGCAATTTTTTCATGGATGATGGCACCACTGGTACACAAAAGTCTTTTCTTTGTAGGTTAACCAAATCTTGCATCTTATCTGACTCTACTTACTGCAACACCCCAAACACTTTAGATAGCTGTTGGTTATTCCGGTAGTTACCTTGTCTGACTCTTCCTTACTCTGGAGTGCTCGTTCTCTATGAGAGAGCTACTGCGAGACTCCTCTGGTGGCTTATCTCAAAGGTTCGGGAGTCCAAAATTGGAAATGCCGGATCCTTATCTCCATACACATTAAATTGTCGGATGAACCAGTTGCTATCGGCGGGTTCAATCAACATTATTATATATGTGTATAGGGACCTATACTTTCATAAATGTCTCTTTGACCCACATGAACTTTGCCTTAACCAATATTAAAGTTTTAGACCCACTGGGCTAATTACACAGTTGCCAGGAACCTCTATTACGCAGGGCAGTGTTCCCCAACTCTAGTCTTCAAGAGCCACCAACTGATCATCTTTTCAGGATTTTCTTATTATTGCCGAGGTAAAAATTCCATCACCTTTGAAATTCTAAGGAAATCTCAAAAACATGATCTATTGGTGCCTCTTGAAGACTAGAGTTGGGGAACACTGACAGAGTATTTACTTTGCAAAAAAAGAGTTAAAAAAACATCTAAAAAATTCTAGCTTACATTTATGGTGACCATTCACATTACAATGCATCAAAGTGTGACATGCAGAACTAGTGCTGTTGCTTTAAAAGCATTCAGCAACTATTAGAAGTAACACAAGCACAGGAGACAGGAAGTGTTGTGCTCCAGAAGCATACAGCAACTAAAGGGGTTAACACAGTCACAGGAGAAGGGGAGTGTTTTAGCAGAGCCCCAGGGGGATTGTGGGGAAGCTGTTTACTGTCTGGCCAGAGAGAAGAAAAAGGTGGCTTATGATATGTATCTCACAGAAGGCAAGGGAACAAAATTCAGGTCAGGAGGGAAGCTAAACTAAGGTCAGTTAGACTCGATGAGCTAACAGTGTGGAGTATTATCAGCCAGGAAGATAAGGACTGGAAGGAAGCCTGTCATAGAGATCATCTCCCTCATCACACCCCCCCCCTCCATCTCCATGCAAGATAAAGAATGCTGTGTACTATTGAGTTCTTGTGAAGTAAAAACATGTGGTTGTGTGTGCATTAAAACTGTGCTGTACTGTGCTGCCGGATAGACTGTGTACTGCTGTGCTGCAAAGGAGACTGTACTGTTATTACTGGAGCCTGTTGCTCAAAGAGACTTTGCATTGCACTGGCCGTGCCTCATTAAATGTTACTGTTCTACCATTTATGAGAACTCTTGTCAAATGTGTCTGGTCTGCAAGTGAAACAACCTACCTATCTGTGCCTGAAGGTCAATCCCCCTGTGTGCCTGAGAGAAGCCTATTGTCGCCCTGAGTAATGGTTCCCCCAGGATTCCAAAGAATTCATGTAACCTAACTCGCCCCTATCTGAACCTAGTGGCGTGCGTGTAACAATAGCACACTGTAATGAAGCTCTGTCAGTGGTCGCCTGACAGCTCGAAAATGACTACAATGGATAGGCTTCACTCAAGCCACTCCATTTACCAGATCCCAGGTGTTGCCTAGACCTTCACCCTTTTACCCCTGTTTAGGGATCTGGCCTTAAACAGGGGCCCCTGGGCTAGGTCTCCAGAATAAGCTGCTGTCCGGTGGTGCAGGCTGGCAGGAGAGGTCAGGTAGTTGGTCAGAAACAAGAGAGCAGGAAAAGTACAAAATCAGAAGATGAAAGAAGCGTCAGTAAAACAAGCCAAGGTCAAAACAGGAAAAAAATACACTACATATGATCTTAACAGACAGGACAAACCAGAGGAACTGAAGGCTATATCTGGCAGCTTCCAGCAGTAAGCTGGGAGCTTAAGTAGGGTGTGGTGCACTCCAATTGGCTGGAACAGGATAACTGAAAAGCACACACACCCATACTGCCAGACTGGCCGGCACTGCAGGTTCCAGCCACCCTAATCTTAGTGGCTGGATAGAGACTGCGCCATTCAGAGCCTCTGCTTCCGACGTATCTTCCCAGCGCCGTCCGCAGAATGAATACTGTAGCGCCTGGCGACACAAGGAGACATCGCAGGAACAGGTCCTAGTGGAGATGTGACACTCACTGTACATATGGGCGCCGTCTCTCATCAAGGTCTGCTCTCTGTGTCCGTAGACAGCTGCACCGATGTAGACGCCTGCTAAAAATTATAGCAGAATAAGTAATCAAAAAGTTGAAATAAATGCACAGAGATGAAACCACTGCATTTTCAGCCGCACGGGACAGAGATTTACAGTCGCTTACTTGATGCCACAGTTTTCATATTGAGCAGTTCAAAAGCGGCAGATGTGAAGATGAACACAAAAGGTTCAGGGATTTACCATGTAATCGCATACCCAATCATGGCACTGCATGGGGCGTAAGTGTTTCTTTAAATAACATAAGGCGTATATAGGAGAGGTAAAAGCAAGAGTTATGGATCTTCCCCTGAGAGTTACGGCTTACTGCATAGATAAGAGTAATTCTTACTGCAAATGTGACCAAAAGAGCAGTAAAAAACGTAACATATCCTAGACTAGGGATGGAAATGCGCTGGGATTTATCCAGTGACCAACTTGAAGAAGATGCAGAAAACTTTTCAGTTGTTTTTCCGGTTTTATTGATTCATCTCCACCCAAACCATCTAGACTAGGTTTAGGTCAGATGACTATGAAGCTGTTACGAATCGTGGTTCTGTGCTCCCACCAGGGAATGGAGCAGGTCCAGTACTACGCTACTCCGGTCTCAAGCGCGGCTATTGTCGTGATCCTTCAGGCGGAACTACCAAGTGTGCAGGGAAACTATCAATCTTGTAGAGCATCGAGTTCTGGTGTTGTGGGATGTGTGACGACGTGGGACGCCGTGTCTCTCACTGATTTCTTTGCCCGGGGAAGATGGTACGCTGTCTTCCCCGGTTGCCAGGCAATGCAGGATGCTGCTTTGTCTATCACTAAGCAATGGTGGGATTTTGTCCAGTCTGCTCTTGAAGCTAGCAGGGAGTGACTTTCTGGGGATGATTGGGAAGTAATCAACACCAGACCATTAGGCGGGCTATATAATCCTGCTCCCTGCTCAGTCCTTTTCTGTTTTTTGCAGTTCCCTAAGTGCATGGTGGTGAGTGGTGCTAGCTTTAATGTTGCTATCTTTCAGGGGTTTTCTCATTTTTTCTTCTGGTTTCACTTTCTGGGGTTCTTGCAGAGGTACTCACTTGGTCCTCGACTAGGCACCAGCCAAATCACCAGATGCCAGCTGTCCGGCGACAGTGGGCCTGGAAAGGCCTCTGCCAATGTCCCCCTTCCATTTACCTGGAGCTTGGTGAAGAGTATTCCTGGCCCTTAAGGGCTCGCCTAGTTTGGCAGCTTGTGTCAAGTGCGTCTGTGGCTTCACCTTTGCTGGTTTGGTGCTGGTCTTGCTGGGTCCCTCTGTGAAGTGCATAACAGAATCCCAAGTTAAATAATGTTATTCTCTCCTCCTATGTCAACTAGCTTATGGGGGTGTTTTTTTAATTTTTTGTCAAGATGGGCCAACTAAGCCGAAAACTAGTTGAGAAGGGTGGTTGGACAGGTTGACCAGTAAACTAGAGAAGTCAGGTTTTGGCAAAATAATTATCTTCGAAAGTCCAGTAAAAGGCTTTGTGTAAAATAGTTTTTTTGAGAAAAGGTTCACTTTGAAAAACGCATGAAAAATTGCTCAAAAAATGCTTGAAATACTCTTCTCATTCATTTGCATTGCAAAACGACTTACGGTACTGGTCAGATGTTCAGTCTTTTGAGCTTTTTTTCTACCACTTCAGGTTTTGAAAAACACTTGATGGGAAAAAAAGAAAATGCATGTCACTTCTTCCAAGTGTCTTCTGATGGTCAAATAAAAAATGTTTCAGAAAAAAAAAACTTCAAAGCTGTTTAAAAAAATTGAAAAACTCCTCCAAAAACTCCCTAAAGAAAGAGCTTTGCTGAAGTGGTTTCCAGAAACTCAGCATTTTTGACCACCTAAGAAAAAAAACCCTCGCCTCTAGGATTATTTATAACCTGTCAGACATTAGTGATACAGTATGCCCTGTATGTCACATATGGCATTTGGACCCAAACATCTTATTTTTTGACTCTGGTATGCTGTTTCAACAGTCAGAATTTTTCAGATAGACTAATAAATTAGAAAACCCGTAAGAGTCTTTGGTTGTCAATTATGGGCCTTAATAGTGAGTCGAGATGACAAGTCTTACATCGTATGTCCAGCTTTAGAGTATGTGTACACGGAGTCTTTTTGCAGAGTTCTCAGCAGAACCTGGTTATGTGCACACAGTTTTTCAATGAGTTTTTGAGAAGGAAACTGAGTGAAAAATCTTCAGATTCTCCTCAAGTATCCAAAACTGCTCAAAAACTTGGAGGTTCTGCTCAGTTTCTTAAAAAAAAACACAGCAAAAAGAATCCGTATACACATAGCAACTGAGCAGAATCTCCAAGTTTTTGAGCAGTTTTGAGTTTTTGAGGAAGATTTTGAGAGTTTCTGCTCAGTTTCTTCTCCAAAACATCCTCAAAAAATAAAAACTCAGGTGGAACTTTCTTATTGGTTAGATTTCTCATATGTATCGATATTAGACTTCCAAATACGGGTCTACCCATGGGGTATTTATAATGATGGTTTAGAATGATGTCTTTTTACATGGGCACCTAAAAGTAGTAAGGCTCTGTTCACTCTGTCCTTAATGCTCTGATCCTCAGTTGGAAATCTTGGCATGTGTGCTGGAAGGAATGGCACTGCACGGAACACTATTCTTCCAAAAGTTACAAAATTACGCAAACAATAACTTAGCCCAACTGATCCAATAAAAGTCTATAGGGTCTGTCAGGCATTAGTGGTCTGATGATGAAACCAATGAAGAATTGAGGCTTATTATGTAAATGGAAGCCACGACACTAGCGTGGACACATCCTTGCAGAACTCTTTTGGTAAATTCATCAAAATGATAATTAGTCATGATTTGTTATTGCGACTTTCCATCTCATACAAAATGTGGTTTTAAATGTGGTTATAACACCACCCTTAGGGCTCGTGCACACAACTGTTTTTATTGTATGAGTACTATCTGTGTTTGTCACGGATAGCACTCGAACCTATGATATCCTATGGGGCTGTGCACATGTCCGATTTTTTTCCTCGGACTGAGTGGTAAAAAGAAAAAATCTGAGACATGTCCGATTTTGATCCGAGTGTCAAATCAAAATCGACAATGCAATCCGAGTTCGGTCCGATTTTCACAAATTGCCAAAATGGAAAAGTTGGAGGAACTTTATTTTCTCTCCACGTCCAAGAAAAACTGATGCCACTTTGATCAAAGTCTGATCAATCGGACTGTTTTTCTCACATATGGAGAAAACGATCAAGTGAACTTACCCTTATTGTTAAAGAAGTTGTCCATTACCTGGACAACTCCCTGTCATACCCCACGCTTAGCCGCAATAAAATAAAAAAGCTTATACTCACCTCCCGTGCTGGCGCTATTCAGCGGTGTCGGCATTTGCTGTCCCAGGGCTCCCATGCAGCTGTTGTGACAAGTGAGCCAGGCGCCTGTTTCAATACTGGCACAGTACTGCTGGAAACCAGTGGCCGAAGGAACACAAGCAGGAATAGCAAGCGGTAGTAGAAGTTCTTGAAGTTAGCAAGGAGTTGTAGGAAACAATTCGTAGATTATTTAGAACAGTCTGGGTAAGAATGTTCAGGAGCTGGAGACTGAAACTAGGCTAATAGCTAGTCATAATACTCAGGCAATAAGTAAGAGTTGCATGTGGCTTTAATTGGGCCCAAACAGGAAACAAGATGGATTCCATAGATTCAGAATTCTCCATCTTGGTAAAGGGCAATTGCAGAACACAACAGCAGCCTCCAGTGGTAAGAAGTGAAACTGCAGCACAATTATTAAAGTGAACAATAGCAGCCACTAGTGGTCAAACTGTAGAAGGGCAACAAAAATCCTGACACCGCCCTATCAGCGCCAGCGTCACTGTCTCCGCCTTCTGCCAAATTGAACATGGAGAGGAAGCCCAGGATACAGCTGATCTCTGACTTCCTTTTCATGTTCAACTCTTAGGAAGGCGGGGACAGTGATACCGTCGGGGCATCGGGCTCACGTGTCACAACAACCACATGGGAGCCCCGGGACCACAAATGCCGACGCTGCTGGAACAGCATCAGCAAGGGAGGTGTGTATAGGTTTTTTTATTTTATCGGGGCCAAACCTATAGATCAAGAAGGGGTTGTCCTAAAAAAATTAAAAAATGACAAAAATGTCTAAAATTTAGATTCAATTAGTCTTCTGCCAAAAACTGTTATTCTGCTTTTTTGTTCTATATTGGAATAAAATTGTTATATTTTTCTTTCAATAGGCGCGGGGTCCCTGGAAATGGACGCCTTGTAGCTGAAATTCATAGGAGCCTTTGTGTTCTCAAGGTAAACTAAAAACAACTTGTATATAAAGTACATTGTAATCTGCTAATGCATTGCTTGGCAAGATTTACAACCCCCTTCTGCCAGGACATGATGTACAGCTGTAAACATAGTGGTTTTCTTCAATATTCTTCAACGTCCATAGAACCGTTAACATCAGATTTCTAACAATTTCTCTTGTCTTATGGGCAAGAGTGAAGTGTCATCCTTGCCAAAATAATTTGGATATAGTTAGATGAGTGTAATGAAATATTTTGATTTTCTTTTTGTTATATGGACTAGTATTAAAAAGTGGAAAAATGTATGTCTTAAAGGTGTTGTACCATAAACAACATAAATCACCTCCCCATAGGATAAATGTTTAACGGCTTGGGGTCTGACTGCTGGGAAACTCATTTGTTCATGAAAACAAGGGTTAAAGTTCCCTGTGTGAATAATGCATTTCTGAGCATGTGCGACCTTCGTTATAGACAGTTGTTGCACATGCTCAGTAGCGCCGGAGTCCCAGCAATCTTACATTTATCACTTATATTGTCGATTGGTGATAAAGGTTGTTTATGGGCCAAGTTTCACGCTAAAAACCAGTCCATAAAGACTATGGAACCCAACAGGTGTGTTTGGGCAATATCTTCCTTATCTAAATACTGAGATTGCAAAATTGGAACAGGAATTTTGGACTTTGTTACAGCTACAGAACCCAGCAGCTCTGTTGATCCTTGGTGGCTTTGGAAAGATAGGTTGAATTGAGTCATGCGATCCAAGATCCAAAGGGAAAGATACTAAGTCATTACGGAGAGTATTTAGAAGGTTGTTAGGTGCAGACGGATATCAGGTGAGGGGAACCGGTGTCCTCCTTCAACATCGTAATTCTTATCTGGTACTGCTTAGCCTTAGTGATCCAGATCATGTGCTTAGACCTATCCTTAGGATAGGTCATCAGTACCAAATTGGTAGAGGTCCGACTCCCGGCATCCCCATTTATCGGTCCATTTGCAGCTCCAGTAATGGCCAGATGTAAAAAGTGTGTGGAAACGGAATGGTGAACCTCTGTACATTGTGTAGTGGTCATACTGATCACTGAGGTTTGTCTTGATGAAGAATTTGTATACTTCGAAACGCGTTGACTATAAACCGCATATCTTTAGAATGTGGCTTCTCATCATTGTTGATGGCAGCACAGGTTAACCCATTCCTTTCCAGTTTCTCTTAGTGGTCATACTGGGTACTGCAGCTCAGATCACATTCATTTCAATATCAGCCAATCTGCAGTACCCAGCAGCAGCTACTAAACAGCGTATGGAACTGCATTGTACTCTTTTTACATCCAACCGTGAACAGCTGATTGGTGGAGAAATCTAAGTGGAGGACAACCCCTTTAAAACTGCTATTGGTACCAGTCTAACAATGAACTGTCTGGACACTGATTCTCATGCTCTGTAATTTCCAATGCAGTGTTTTTGAGTGGGTAGTTCCTCTTCATCAGCATTCTGTCAGCGCAGTTCGTGCTGGAACTTCTTTTTGCTCACTTGCCAGTATACATTGTCCATGCTAGACTGCTCAGAACTGAAATCCCGCCTCTTTGTTACCTCTGCAAGCAATCTGACAGGCAGGAGAGGAGGAGCAGAGATTAAGATGTCAGTAGGTGACCATTTTCTTTCAACACATGGTGGCATTCTAAGAAAAAGTTGGATCAAGAGGGGGTAGACAATTAAACTAGACCCTTTTAACCCTTCCACAATGTTGTTGTTGTTTATATCTACCTTATATCTACCTATTACTTTGCAAGGTAAAACAGTTTAATAGTGTGTATTTTTGCTAAATCCAGAAGATATTGTCAACATTTTGTATGTCCTGGTGGCTCTTAAAAGTTCCCTTAGTTGTGTATCCTTATAATTGTAATTAAGCTAATCTCTGAAAATTTGATCCTGGCAGATTCACTCAGTTCAGAGGTGTGGGGGCATCACGGGTGTGTCTGGTGTGACAGACAGTTGCTCAGGAGCCGGCTACAGAAGGTCACTGCGCTTGGCATTGCAGACTCCTTCTTGATCCTCTCATCTCTTTGGTATTGTTTTAGCCTTCTTCCTTTAGGACCCAGCAGCTACCTCCACCTTCTGCTGCTGATTGACACACCCTTGCTGGGTAGTTAAAAACTGTCAGTTTCTCCAGAGAGGCACCAGTGATAGTTCTATGTACCTCTGTATTGACTTGAAGCCCTAGCAGTCGGCTAATTTCTTCTCTGGCTCACTTGGAGGACAGTTGGCGTTATCTCTCTGGTGTCTGCTCAAGCTAAGTGTATCCCCTTTGTTTGTCTACCTTGTAGTCTTTAGTTTGTAGTGGGGCTTGACTAGTGCTCATCCTGTCCCCTCCCTATCTAGGGCCTAGCTCAAGGGACATATAGGGTTTAGGGTCCTGCTCGGTGATCGGTGTGAAACCTATATAGGGATGGTAGGGTAGGCTGGGTGATATTAGATCTGCCTAGGGGTTTCCACTCCCTCTTTCCATTGTGTTTGGGCTTCCTTCCCCTCTTCCCTTCGTGTTGCACTTAGTCTTTCCCACACCTTGCGAGGCAAATATAATCTATCAGGAAAGTGTTAAAAATTAATACTCTCATATACCCTCTTCTCCTCGGCCTTCCCCATACCTGTCCTGCTGCTGATTCTTCCTTCCCGGTCCTTTGATCGACTCCTCTTTGGTCTTCTTCTTCCTCTGGATCCTCCGACAGGCGCAGGTATTGATTAGGTCTGAGTCAGGTTTGGGGAGAGTCGAGCAGAGATGAGTATAAAAATGATTTTTTTTAAGCCAAGCCCTTTAAAAAACAGCAAAATGGCACTTGACTGGCCACTATTTTGCTGCATTTGCTCAAATCAAATCCCCAAAAATTGTGATTTTTTTAGGATCCAAATTTTGGGGGAAATTTGGTGGGAATAATTAGTTTGGAAGCAATTTGCTCATTTTGACTTGTAATTTATATACACTGACCACTAACTATAATATAAGTATAGGTCTGCTAATTTTAGGCCCTCTTCATACCTCAAGGGATTTCGGAATACATTTTTCATATTAGTTATTGTCAATTGAGATTATACAAAAAATTATGAAAAATATCAAAACCCCCCCCTCCTGTAGTAAAACAATCCTTTCCTTTCAATCACAAGCGCGTTTCCTCTCGGACTGCCAAACGCCTTTCTGATGGTCTGCGAGCTGCTTTTTATTTGGCTGCTAGATCATTAGAGATTATCACTCCATTATGTTGTCATCATTAACCAAGACATCAAAGAAAACGGAGCCGCTTTGAGTTTTACGAAACTTTACAATTAACAGCTGAGGTAAATGTGATGAAAAAAGTTAGGTTTTTGCATTAAAATAAAATCACTCCCCAAAATCATAATTTCGCCCATTTGATCATACAATATTGGAGTCATTTACATAATAAAGTAGTGAAACTTTGCAAATACATGGAATTAGTTATCATGCTGTGATCTTTAAGGGATCTCTGTATTACAAAACCCATTTTCAAATACCCTAATAGTTAATTTTGTGTTAATTGTGGGGGGATCTTTAAGGGTGTTCATCTATAAGCCAGACCAGACAGCGACTATAAAGAGTTTCTCACTCTGGAGGACCCCACATGTCCATGTATACACAGCTTGTTTGATAGGCAGGATGTAATTCCTCATTTGTCCTGTAGGAGTGCTGCAGAGAAATCAAACACTTTCTTTCACATACTGTAATATTGCATGCTGACCATTTAATGGACCATTTTGACCATTACATGGCCAACTATCTAATACTTGGATCTGCTGGCTCCTCCAGAGAGAGAAATTAATTTTTTTCTGAGTAGTTCTCCATTCTGGTTCTTTTTAGGTTGCTTTTCTAACTAAAAAGTACAGTGTTAGAGTATTATTACTGCTATCCTCTATGTAATCTGTTTATTCCTTCCTCGGAGGTAAGAGCGCTTCGAGGTTTTTTTACACAATGGCTTACACATTCATCTTTGCTGGGTTGTCCTGTTATCTTACATCCCTTTAAGAACACCAAGGAGTGCTTATTATCCTTATGGATCTCACGTATTAAAGGATTAGATTGTAAGCTCAGCAGGTCAGAGGTGACTAGGATTGTAGACAGGTCACTGTCCTATAAATATAAAATATATTTTTTTTTATAGATTGACTTTAGCTGTTTGGCTTATGTATTGCTCAGTGAAGAATAGACCGAGGATCCTTGTAGGTCACGGCCACTGGAAGAAATTACTTTTTTTTTTTCTCTCTGTGTACGGTCAAGGGTGAGAGGTCTTTATCTCTTATCATTTATTATTTCCTGGCCCCTATTATCAATTGTTTGCTTTTTCCTACATGTCCCATCACTTTTCTTTTTATCTGCTCGCCATCTATAAATTTGATGCTATGAGAGAAAATGTGTAGCTTTTAAAACATTTTGGAATTTTGTAGCATTTTATTTTTTTTTCTTCTTTTGATTGGAGTATGTATGAGTTTACCACTTTACGATAAGGGTATGCGTGAGAAAATATTTCCTGTCCCAAGGAACCCTAACCCCCATTACCGTTCCTGACAGAGCCTACAGTGATATCCACATAGCCCAGTGGGAACTCAAAGCCTTACCTGCTGTTAAAGAAACAGAGTAGCTTTATGTGAAACCAAGTTCTTTAGAACTTGGATCTGTTGATATATAGAACCATAGGTCATATCAGGGAACACGAAACTTTGTCTGTGTTAGGCTCACCTGGTGAGATGGATCCACTAAGCCACAGGTCAGAGTGAACCTTTGGACCGAGGGTGACGGCACAGGAGGAAAGATGTTCACAATTGGCAGTTGTCGATAGCAAGCAAGCGGAGGGGAATACTCCGAAAGACACTAAGCAAGGAATGGTAATCACAAGAGAATAGATGCAAGGTCATGAACTGCCTGAACCAGGTTATAGATGCAGGTTGCAGGGAGCACAGAAGATGAATAGATGCAGGTTGCAGGGACCACAGAAGATGACTTCAGTTATGCTTGCTATGTAATATGAAGAGTATCTAAAAAGCTGTGAAGCAGACAATGGGTATTTCAGTATGTAGCAAGTGGTGGATTAACAATTAAGCCTTAGGGTCAGTAACTGCACGTTGAAGAAATCACAGGAGTTTGCAAAAATGAATGCAGTGTTATATAAACAGTTTCTAAAAAGCAGTTCTTGATGCTTACAGCAAATGATGGGTTGACCAGCTGGTCTTAAAAAGCGTAAGTGCAAATTGTAGAAATTACAGGAGTTTGAGGAGATGACAGCAACAGAAGACACTGGGTGGTAATAAACTCCAAACAGCAACTGAACACATTAGTCGATACTCAGACACATAGGTGTCTGTAAGAGGTGATATGAGGAACACCAGGCCACTTTTAAGACCTGATGTTGAATTCAGTAAAGGATCTTAGCCATAAGGGAAACCCTGATGAGAAGGCAAATGTATAACAGTCAATACAGACATCAGGTCAGGTTAGAGATAAAGTTCCTATTCGGTGAGGGTGAAGTATAATTTTGTAAGGAGACCCCCCACACAACCATCAACCATCATTCACCCAGCCCCCATTGGGGTCAAATAGTTGGCATTTTTCAGAATTGGTTCATTACTAGAACCACATCATCCTCTTGAACTCATACCACTGGCTGGATTTTTGGTAGATTGAACACTGGGCTTTGAAAGTAGAACCATTTCCACATGATTGCCTGCCCAACAAAAAATCCAAAACCAGAAACAACCTATGAACAAAAGTGGTGCTGTTCTTGAAAGCCCCTTCACAACCCAAACATCTTGTGAATCATAAAGAAATATGTTGTCTGCTTCAATTTTGATAGGACTTATGTCACTGCACAGATGATATCTCAAGGCCAGGGGCACCTTTCCTATCCCTAAAGCTAGGGGCGCCCCAGCTATTCCTGCCCCTTGAATTACTTCTAATGGTGAAGACACTGGGGCCATGTGCCTTGCTGAGCTCCTGAATCAGTCCTTATCTTTCCCCTCCCACACCGAGGGAAGTGGGGAGTAGTAGTGTATACGTATACACAAACCAGACTTACAAGGGAAGACATACAGGGATAAATGAAAATACCAGTCATAAAAATATGCACTCACAATCAACAGTTTGGAACACTGGGAAGTAAAGGAAGGAAAAAACAAATAGGAGAGGATGAGGATATACACACAGATGAATCGCCAAACAACAATCTTTGGAATATCACACCAAACGCCTGCTCAAACAACCAGCTCCTTCTACTCCAGAACCAGTCAGTATGAAACTAACACTGGGAATCCCACTTTGCCTGAGGTGAGTGTATATGGCAGACGGGAGTGGCCAACACTGAACAGTTGAGATCATCAAAGCAGGAAAACTCCAGGAGCTCTCAACTGAACAGTTTAACCCCTGTTCTGCTAACAGAAACCTGCACTGTTTAACCGCTTCCCGACCACCCACTGTATATAAATGTCGGCGTTGCCTGGGCTCTGTGCAGCGCCGACGTTTAAAAAGGGTGAGTGGTCCTGCAACACTCAGGACCCCCAGGGTCCTGCAAGCACTGTGGGTGCGGTGCAGAGCGATAGCTCTGACAGGGGACATCATCGGGACCTGATTGGATCAGGTCCCAATGATGTTAACCCTTTGCTATCTTCTATATGCCGCGATCTATAGTGATCGCCGCATATAGAAGATAGTGAGAGGAGAGGGGGTTGTCCACTTACCTCTCCGACGGCCCCCTGATATCTTCCAGGACCTGCCGTTGTTATGGCAGCTGGAGGTCACATGACCGCCTCCAGATCTGCCATATATGGTGTCCTGCTGAGCTCAGCCTGCAGCTGAAGTCCAGCAGGAGACAGACAGTGTGAAACTGTCAGCATAGATCTCATCCAATGCAATACATATCTATTGCATTGCATGAGATCAGTGATTAGAAAAATAAAAATTAATGTCCCATACAGGGACTAAGTAAAAATGTAAAAAAAAAAGTAAAAAAAAGTTTTCAAACTGTTAAAAAAATCACAAAATAAATAAAAATAAATAAATAAAATATTAAACCAATAAATCCGTATATTTATGCAAAAACAAAAAAAGAACACATATTTGGTATCGCCGCATCCGAAACAACCCAATCTATAAAACTGTCACACTAATTAACTCCTTCTGTGCACACCGTAATAAAAATAAATAAAAAACGGAGCAAAAAACTATGCTTTTTCATCATATCACCAAACAAAAAGTGGAAAAAAATGCGATCAAAAATCAAAATGGAAATAAAAATGGTACTGCTGAAAACGTCATCTTGTTCTGCAAAAAAAAAGCTGCCATACAGCTCCATCAGCCGAAAAATAAAAAAGTTATAGCTCTCAGAATAAAGCGATGCAAAAAAAATATTTTTTCTATAAAATTGTTTTATTGTGTAAAAGCGCCAAAACATAAAAAAAATACAGTAAGTGTAGTATCGCTGTAAACCACACGCAGAACGGCATAAAAAAAACCTCAAAAAACAATTCCTGAATTGTTGGTTTTTGTTAATTTTACCTCCCAAAAAACGGAATAGAAAGCGATCAAAAAATGTCACGTACCCAAAAATGGTACCAATAAAAATGTCAACTCGTCCCACAAAAAACAAGCCATCACATGACTCTGTCGGCCGAAATATGGAAAAATTATAGCTCTCAAAATATGGCGATGCAAAAACTAGATTTTGCAAAAAAAAGCGTCTCTTAGTGTGTGACAGCTGTCAGTCATAAAAACCCGATATAAATCTGGTATCTCTGTAATCGCACCGACCCGAAGAATAAACTAATCTAATCACTTATACCGCACGAGGAACGGCATAAAAAAATAAATAAAACCAATTCTTCACCTGCTACTGATTTGTTTATTATGTCTCCCAAAGATCGCAGTAAGGCTCTGCTCACATTTATCCTGCGCTCTGCGCTGAGCACTTACACCAGAGTTTCCGTGTAAATCTCTGAAATACGTGATTCAGACGGAACCCATGATGGAAGATTCTCTGTAATGAGGCAGATATAGACACTGTGGATGCCATCTGGCCTGTGATCCCACGGTGTCAGTTTTTTTAGGCGTGCTTAAAAGTGCGGTTGGCCACAGTTTTGTGCACTTCTGAAAAAAAGGACACTGCTAAACAGAGGCCAGATGGAGTCCAGAGTAACTCTGCTGCCTCATTACAGTGAATGGATCCCGCAGGGGTTCCATCTGAATTACATCACTTGGAAATTTAGATGGAAACCCCGATGTAAGTGCTCAGCCTAGAGCGCCGGATAAATGTTACGTAAAATGTTCCCAATAAAAGCTTCAACTCAGTCCTCAAAAAAAGCTAGTCCCCACTCAGGTCCGTCATCTGTTAAAAATATAAGGGACTTCCAAGTTACTGGTAGCAGAAAGGCTCTGGAAAGTGAAATGGCCATTGCCCCCCAAAATAAATTCAGAAAATTTTGTGCTCCCAAATCCAAATGCCTATTCTACAATAATTTGTTCTCCAATTGTCAAATAGCGCTCCGTCCCTCCCAGATCTCGCCATATGGCTAAGCGGTACGATACAGCCACATATGGGGTATTGCCACTTTTAGAAGAAATTGTGTGACACATTTCGGCACCATTTTTACCCATTGCCCTGTGTGAAAATGTAAAATCTGAGGGTAAAACATTTTTTGGTGGTAAAAATATAATTATGTTTTTTTCACTGCCCAATGGTATAAATTTAAAAATTAAAAAATACTCACTACTTCCCTAGATGAATTCCTTGAGCGGTGTAGTTTACAAAATGGGGTCACTTGTGGGGGTTTCTGCTGTTTCGGCATGTCAGTGACTCTTCAAATGTGACATGGTGTCTGCAACCTATCCCAGCCAACATAGCGCTCCTTTCTCTTCCGAACCCTGCCGTACACCAAAGCAGTGGGTTTTCCCCCACATATGGGGTATCGGCGTACTCAGGAGAAATTGCACAACAAATTTCATGGTGCAATTTATCCTATTACTCTTATGATAATGCAAAATTAGGGAATGAAAAACATTTTTTGTGGGAAAAATGTGAAAATTTCATTTTTACGGCTCAATATTATAAACTTCTGTGAAGCACCTGGGGGTGCAAGGTGCTCACCACACATCTAGATAAGTTCCCTAAGGGGTCTAGTTTCCAAAATGGTGTCACTTGTGGGGGGTTTCCACTGTTTAGGCACATCAGGGGCTCCCCAAATGCAACATGGCGTCCGCTAATTATTCAAGCAAATTTTACATTCAAAAAGTCAAATGGCGCTCCTTCCATTCCGAACCCTGCAGTGCGCCCAAACAGACGTTTGCCTCCACATATGGGGTATCGGCGTGTTCAGGAGAAATTGCACAACAAATTTCATGGTGCAATTTATCCTATTACCCTTATGATGATGCAAAATTAAGGGATGAAAAACGTTTTTGTGGGAAAAATGTGAAAATTTTATTTTTACAGCTCAATATTATAAACTTCTGTGAAGCACCTTGGGGTTCAAGGTGCTCACCACACATCTAGATAAGTTCCCTAAGGGGTCTAGTTTCCAAAATGGTGTCTCTTGTGGGGGGTTTCCACTGTTTAGGCACATCAGGAGCTCTCCAAACGCAACATGGCGTCTGCTAATTATTCAAACAAATTTTACATTCAAAAAGTCTAATGGCGCTCCTTCCCTTCCGAACCCTGCAGTGCGCCCAAACAGTGGTTTTCCCTCACATATGGGGTATCAGCGCGCTCATGAGAAATTGCACAACAAATTGTGTATTCCATTTTTTCCTGTTACCCTTGTGAAAATAAAAAAATTGGGTCTAAAGTAACATTTTTGTGAAAAAAAGTTAAATGTTCATTGTTTTCTTCCACATTTCAAAAATTCCTGTGAAACACCTGAAGGGTTAATAAACTTCTTGAATGTGGTTTTGAGCACCTTGAGGGGTGAAGTTTTTAGAATGGTATCACTTTTGTTTATTTTCTGTCATAAAGACCTCTCAAAGTGACTTCAAATAAGATGTGGTCCTTAAAAAATTGTTTTTGTAAATTTTGTTGGAAAAATGAGAAATCGCTGGTCAACTTTTAACCTTTATAGCTTCCTAACAAAAAAAAATGTTGGTTCCAAAATTGTGCTGATGTAAAGTAGACATGTGGGAAATGTTATTTATTAACTGTTTTGTGTGACATATCTCTCTGATTTAAGGGCATGAAAATTCAAAGTTTTAAAATTGCAAAATTTTCAAAATTTTCACCAAATTTCCGATTTTTTCACAAATAAACGCAAGTGATATCGAAGAAATTTTACCACTATCATGAAGTACAATATGTCACGAAAAAACATTCTCAGAATCAGGGGAATCTGTTGAAGCGTTCCACAGTAATTACTTCATAAAGTGACAGTGGTCAGAATTGAAAAAATTTGCCCGGTCACGAAGGCAAAAACAGGCTCTGGTGCGAAGTGGTTATGATGATGGTGAAGTGCTTCTGATCAGTGCAGGAGTATGTGAAATCAGACACCACTGTCTTCTGACTCCTTTCTGTAGTGGTAAACCCGTGACAACTTATACCCACAATCATTTCCTAAGACAAGAGAAAGTTGGAGAGATTTGGGATTGTATAAAAGACACAAAATTATATACGTTCTTACTAGTGTTGAGCCACCCCCGTAGTGTTCGAGTTCGGTTCGGTTCGTCGAACACCCGTGTGTTCGCCGAACTGTTCGTCGAACACCTTCGAACACCGTTAAAACCAATGGCAGGCAAACAAAAACACATAGAAACACATAGAAAACACCTTCAAAGGTGTCCAAAAGCTGACAAACTGCTCAGAAGACACAACTAACACATGGAAAAGTGACAAGTACATATAGTCATGCGAAAAGAAAAGAGGTGGAGGAGTAAAAGGAGGGGGAGACACAGATATAGGCATGTCATGCCCTTCTAAAATCCAAAAAGTGAGAAGCCGACACGTTCAGTCCGCTCCTGCCCGTGCCACCTCCGTGTCGCCGGGTTTGTGCCAGAGCCGCGGTGAACCCTGACGGCCAGCCCCCCTCTCCCAATACTGGTGCCTGTCCGCTAGTGGGTCGAGCGAGCCCCCCTGTGGTGGAGGCAGCTCTAAGCTTTTTAATTTAAATTGTCTCTCTAATTTGAATGAATACACTTTAAATCCATTTACAAGGATCTATTGGAGGGCAAGTCTCATGCCAGCAGCCGCGTAATTCCAGCTCCAGTAGCGTCCACTAAAGCTGCTGCAGTTAAAAAGCTTTTATAAGAATCGAGCTCGTCTGTCCACCGCAAGGCATCCTACTGCCAGTCCCAGCCCCTATGCCTTGGGGTGCCTCCTGATGCTCTTCACTGAGTATCCCGTGGTCCCGAAGCATTTCCTTTGAAAAAATTAAGTGTCCAAACTACAGGTGGTGTAGCTTGCTTAACAGCCGGGATAATCCGCTGACTAGCAGACACTGCTACTAGGCACAAAGTATTTCCTGGGCTAGATGCAGTTAAAAATTTGTAATTAGATACTCTCGTTGGATGCTGAGAAAGCATTCCATAGAGTCTCCTGGCACGCCATATATGATTCTCTTAAAAAGCTTGGGGTAGGGGTCTAGGGGACCCTTTTATAGCCAAAATCACGGCCCTGTATCACAATACGTCACCTAGGCTGAAGATAAATGGAACTGTAGCACCCTGAGGGCTCGGTTGCTACAGAGGTATTGCACCTCACCCAGAGGTGTGATATCTCACTCTCAGGTAAGGAAGGGGTGTGGATCAGGACCCGACACCTGCATGCATTACACCACATTGCCGTGGGGCAGAGCGACCAATATGCCTCTGAGATGGGCACGACAGTCCCTGTCCCTGGCTGGAGTGGGGGGAGGGAACACTGAGGAAGGGGAACCCTGTAGTGCAGGAGCAGGGAGGAAGCAGTTCCTGGGTGCATTGAGAAGGGAGTATAAAAGGTGGGCACCATCTTAGTTCAGTGCAGAGAAGTCTGAGCAGAAGTGGCAGGGAGCAGGGGCTCTGCATGAGCTCTGCTCCGGAGTCGGGCCTAGTAACAGAGGCCCAGGCCTGGAAGAGGGAGAAGGAAGGAAGAGGAGCGGAGAAGGCTCCAGGAACGAGGAATGAAGGGATCCCAGGGGTGCGGACGGGCGAGTCGCCACCGCACGCCCGAATCCACCTGCGTGGAGGGGTCAGGCCAAAGGGGGAGACCGGTCCCCGAAACTAGTGGAGGCAGGGAACGACCCTCAGCTAGAAACCGGAGGCTCTGACATTTTATGTGGCGCAGCCCCTCGCTACACCCGCTAGGAAGGCACCACATAGGGTCAGGGAAACTGGCGCCAAGTTTACCAAGAGGAGGCCCGAGGCAGCCGGACAGAAGGGTTGGTAAGAAAGGCCAGACAAAGGACACACAAAGGGGGTCTTGTGAAGCGCTCCAAAGTTATCTGGGAGTTATCTGAGCCCCTCACCTGGTGAGCACAGTACGACGTGGGCAGCCGTTACCTGCAGACGTGGTCTGGATAATAAGAACTGTGAGTAAAGGCCCTGGACTGCATCACTGACTCCGTGTCGTTACTGCTGCTGCCCTGCACCATCACCCCCATCCTCCGCATACACTGCCCTGAGGCTATACTCCTCCCGTGGGGAGTTATGCTACGCTCTGCTGCACCCACAACACCAGCCTCAGCGGTCTGCCCTGCAACGGCGGTTCACTCTGACCGCAATCCACGGGTGGCGTAGTCGGACATTTAAACATCAAAACCACATAAATAGTTCCGCCACTGGTTTGACCACCCTGAGCCACGGAATCGGGTCGCCGCCACGAAGACTACAACCACCAGCATCCACCAAAAAGGGTCCGGCTCCGGGTGTCCCAAGGCCCAGGGGGTGCATCAGAACATTTTCATCACATTTCACAATCACCAATGGGACAAGGCAGGGATGTCCTCTGTCCCCTCTCTTATACATCCTAGTGACGGAGCACCTGCTCTCATCAATTCGCCATAACCCCAATATTAGGTGGATTGAGGTGGGAGGCACCGAGTACAAGTGCTCTCTATTTGCTGATGATGTCCTAGTATATATCACTCAATCACATATATCCATCCATGCTGTTATGGCTGAAATAGATCACTTTGTTACATGGTCAAATTTTAAAATCAATGCAGCGAAGTCTGAGGCCCTCGATGTCTCTCTCCCCAAATCCATATAGGATTCCATCCAGTCCAACTTTCCCTTTGCCTGGCCCTCACAGGGTATCAAATACTTAGGAATTCCTATTCATAGAGACCTCTCCCATCTATGTTATCTTAATTTTGGGCCCTTTATTGAACAACTCCATACAGACCACGGTTGGCAAGTTAGAACTGTAAGATTCACTACGTGAACCACTGGTGTTTTGTGGAAAAGCACATGTACACTGTGTTCCAAATTATTATGCAAAAAGTGTTTAGGAGTGATAAGGGAAGAATTTGTTTGTTTGTCAGTTAAACTCATTGATGGTGATGTGTGTCAGGGCTCTTTATATCACTGTAAGCAATTGCAGACACCTGTGCTAATTAGTTTGGCAGGTGTGTCCAATGAAAGGCAAGACTACTTAAGAAGGCTGTCTCACATTGTTAAGCAGCCTACATTTTCTGCCAAAATGGGAAAGAAAAAGGATGTGTCGGCTGCTGAGAAGCAACAAATTGTGGAGTGTTTAGGTCAAGGCATGACTACAATCAACATTGTGCGATGATCAGGATGAAGTGTCTTGGCAATCAAGAAGTATGTAGCTGATTCACAGTACACACGTGTGCGTGCTGATAAGGGCAAATTGAGGACTCTTTCCTACAGGCAATTACGTCAGGTTAAAAGAGCAGCGGCAAAAAAGCCTTGTCATAGCAGCAGACAAGTTTTTGAAGCTGCTGGTGCCTCCAACGTCCCCCGAACAACAAAATGCAGGGTCCTTCAGAGGTTTGCAGCTGTGCATACGCCATCCTGTCGACCTCCTCTATCCACTTCACACAAGCAGAAACGGCTCCAGTGGGCTAAACATTACATGAAGACTGATTTCAAAACGGTTTTGTTCACGGATGAGTGCCGTGCAGCGCTCGATGGTCCAGATGGATGGAGTGGAAGATGGCTGGTTGATGGACACCCCATGCAAACACGGCTACAGCGCCAACAAGGAGGAGGTGGAGTAATGTTTTGGGCTGGAATCATGGGGAGAGAGATTGTCGGCCCCTTTAGGATCCCTGAAGGCGCTAAAGATGAACTCCATAATGTATGTGGATTTTCTCAAACAGCACTTCCTGCCATGGTTCAAGAAGAAGAACCGTGTATTTCACAGCAAGATCATTTTTTTGCATGATAATGCACCATCTCATGCTGCACATAAAACATCTGCATCTCTGGCTGATATGGGCATAAAAGGGGACAAACTTATGGTGTGACCCCCATGCTCCCCTGACCTCTACCCCATTCAGAACCTCTGGAGCATCATCAAAAGGAGTGTCTATGATGGCGGGAGGCAGTTCACATCTAAGCAACACCTCTGGGAGGGTATTCTGTCCTCATGCAAAACAATTGAAGCAGAAACCATCCAAAACCTGACAAATTCAATGGACGAGAGAGTTCAGAAGCTCCTTTCGAACAAGGGGTCCTATGTGAAAATGTAACATCACCTAGAATAAAGTTTTGAGTTGAAAACTGTTTGATTTCAGTTTCTAATAACCTGCTAATGCTTATAATTTCAAAAATGACAATTTTTTTGGTCTTTATTAAAATGAAAAGGTTGATCGAAAAGTTTGGGGGATCTAAGAGTGTGGCAACCCAGTAGTCATGATTACTTCGAATTCTGACAATATGAGGGTCATGTTGCAGGTTGTGCAGCAAGAAGGCACTTATGTGTCTTGCGCATCTCGGAGCCCCAAAATTATTTTCCGGGCTAGATGCAGCTAAAAATTATTATTAATTTTAAATCTGGTGGAGCTTATTATAGATGGCCTAATAGAATCAGTGCTGCACACTGCTACAAAGCCCAAATTATTTTCCAGCCAAGATACAGATAAACATGATTAGTAATTTGAAAGCTTAAAACGGTTGGTAGGGTGATTTTAACCAATCATCAAGCTTTTACTCTCCCCAGGATGACACAGGGGTAGAAAAGTCGTTTCGGATCCATGATTTGTTCATCTTTATGAACGTGAGTCTGTCTACATTATCAGTGGAGAGCCGCGTGCGCTTATCTGTCAGCACACCACCAGCAGCGCTGAACACACGTTCAGACAGAACGCTGGCTGCGGGGCATGACAAGATCTCCAAGGCGTAAGTGGCTAGCTCCGGCCATTTATCCAGATTGGAAGCCCAAAAAGAGCAAGGGTCCAGTGACACAGTCGTGGCTTCAATGTTTACTTGGAGATACTCCTGTACCATCGTCTCTAGGCGTTGACTATGTGTCAGACTTCTTGTCTCCTGTGGCCTTGCAAAGGATGGGCTAAAAAAGTGGTGAAATGATTCCGCAAAATTGATGTTACCAGCAGATACTGTGGTTCTGTTACGGTTTGAGTGCTGAACACTTGACGGTCCCACGGTTGGCAAGTTGGAACTGTGAGATTCACTACGTGCACCACTGGTGTTTTGTGGAAAAGCACATGTAAGATTCTGCAACAGTCTCTGCTGATACTCCTGCATGTGTGCATCCCTTTCTATGGCAGGAATAATTTCGGCAAATTTACTTTTGTACCGGGGATCTAACAGTGTGGCAACCCAGTAGTCAGGATTATTTCTAATTCTCACAATTCGAGGGTCATGTTGCAGGTAGTGCAGCAAGAAGGCACTCATGTGTGTTGCGCATCCAGGAGCACCAAGTCCCTGTTGTGTTGGTGGCGAGGTAACAATCATGCTTCCTTCCTCTGTCCTCTCCCCCCAACCTCGCACAACAGAAATGTGATCAAGGTCTCCCTCATCTGATGAGTCTTCCATCAGTTCGTCCTCCACTTCTTCCTGGGCTCCTGCACCTTCCTCACTAGTTTGGCTGCTACCATGCGCCCTGGTAAAACCATCTCCCCCACCCTCACATGCCTGCCGCCTTGGTGCTGCCGACCGTCTGGACCTTGCAGATGTTAGCCCTTCCGCATACAACTCCTCCTCCTCTACTTCCTCCACCTCCTCTTGTGCCACCACCTGACTCCGAATTCTGTTTAACATGTGCTCCAGCATGTAAATCACCGGAATAGTCATGCTGATAATGGCATCGTCAGCACTAAACATCTTCGTCGCCATTTCAAAACTGTGCAGAAGGGTGCATAGGTCCCTGATCTGAGACCACTCCTCCAGCGTGATTTGCCCCACCTCTGGATCTCGTTGGCCCAGGCTATACGTCAGAACGTATTGCACCAGGGCTTGTCGGTGCTGCCACAGTCGCTGCAACATGTGCAGAGTTGAATTCCACCGGGTAGGCACATCGCAATGTAGCCGGTGAAGTGGCAGGCCCAACGACTTCTGTAGAGATGTAAGTCGCTGAGCTGCGGGATGCGAACGGCGGAAGTGAGCACACAGCGACCGTGCCCTCTGCAGAAGGCCATCTAGTCTGGGATAGTGGGCTAAAAATTGCTGGACAACCAGGTTCAACACGTGAGCCATACAAGGCACGTGTGTGACATTGCCCCGGCGAAGGGCCGCACCCAGGTTTGCAGCATTGTCGCACACGGCCTTCCCTGGTTTCAGGTCCAGTGGAGACAACCATTCATGAAATTGGTTCTCCAAAGCTGACCACAACTCCTCAGCTGTGTGACTCACATTTCCCAGACATTTCAAAGTAAAAACCGCCTGATGACGTTGAGCCCTACTGCCAGCATAGTAAGGAGGTGTGCAGGATCCCTTCTGCGCAGTTAGAAAGCTTGTGGCATGACCAGACAGGCTTTGGGTGCAGGTGGAAGACCGAGAGGAGGTTGAGGAGGCAGAAGCAGTGGAGGAACTTTGACATAAAGAGGATTGACGCACAACTCGTGGGGATGGCAAGACTTGGACAGCAGCCCCTTGTCCTGCTGTCACCATAGTTACCCAGTGCCCAGTCAGCGACATGTAACGCCCCTGTCCATGCCTACTTGTCCAAGTGTCTGTGGTGAAATGCACCCTGTCACACACAGAGTTTCTCAAAGAAGCGGTGATGTTGTGTGCGACATGCTGCTGGAGCGCAGGCACACCTTTCTTTGAGAAGTAGTGCCGACTGGGCATCTGGTACTGGGGCACTGCGACGGACATAAGGTCTCGAAAATCCTCTGTGTCCACCAGGCGGAAAGGCAGCATTTCTGTAGCCAAGAGCTTGCAGATGGTGAAATTCAACCTCTTAGCTTTCTCATGGCTAGGAGGAAATGGTCTTTTACTTGTCCACATCTGAGGGACCGAGGGCTGGCTATTGTGCTTAGACGGGGTTGATAAGGGTGTCCCCGGCAAACTGCCGGTCTGTGAGGAAGATGCAGGCGGACATGTTAGGTTGCCTTGATCCAAAGGTGGTGCTATCGATGTCGGACAGCGCTCAACACCAGCTGGTGTTACCACCTCCAAAGAAAATGATGACCTGCCAATCACGCTGGCTGTTGCGGGTAAAGAGGTGGCAGGTCTGAGCCCCAAAACAGGTGTGACTGCTGTCCCCCCAGTCACAGAGGATGAAGAGGCCGCGGATGCACAAGATATGGCAGACGGTGGTTGGCCCGGCCGGCTAGGCCGCATTGTAGCACACTGAGCTTCCCACTGCAACTTATGCTTCATGTCCATGTGCCGGTTCATGCATGAAGTACTCAAACTATGTATTTTTTGGCCTCTACTTAGCTTTTGCTGACAAATGTTACAGATAACACGAGTTGGGTCATCTTTATCGATCTGAAAAAATGCCCAGGCTATGCAAGGCTTAGCACCCATGCGACCTGAAGAGCCACCACGACTTGTGGTGAGAAGCAGAGTTGTGTTTGAGGATGCAGTTGTTGACGTGCTTCCAGTACTACGTCTCTGTCCAGGAAGGCGCAACCTGACCTCGTCGTCACTAGCATCTTCCTCCACCTCCTCTGCTGACCTCATCTCTTGGCTGACTGTGGGTTGACAGTAAGTGGGATCTCCAACCTCATCATCATCACCCTGTGCGTTATCACACCCGTCGTCCTCAGAGCCAACCTGTTCCTGCCCTGACAAAAAACTAAAGTTGTCGCTCCAATCAGGTATTTGAGTCTCATCATCGTCTTCCTCATTGTCTCCACCAACAGGAGTTACAGTTTGGGAATGAGGGTCTACATTATGGTCAGAACCTTCTGCGTCTGGTCCTGGATCCGACTCATAAAGATTCTGGGCATCAGTGCAGATCATTTCCTCATCTGGATTCACAGAAGCGCTGGAGTCGACCTCTGATTCCCAGGCTATAGTATGAGTAAACAGCTCTGCAGACTCAACCATCTGTTCTACCTAATACTCAGATGGGCAGCTGGAGATTTGGGAGCTGTGAGGAAGCAAGTGCGATTTGGGTGACACCTTTGAGGACTGGAGTATTTGTGATGTTGAAGTTGATGTGGAGGAGAGCCCACTTAAAGGAGCACTTGATATCCGTTGAAGCACCTGCTGTTTTTGTGCCTCATCTGGAATTTGTAGCGATTGGCGTGGCCGTAAGAAAGGGATCTTATCACATTGTCCGCTAAAAGAAGTAGACATTTTAGTTTGGCTGGAAGATGGTCTTTCTTCTGCAGATGTTACTGTTGCTTTAACACCTACCCCACGGACACAACCTTTTTTCCCCTTCCCAACACGCCTATTCCCCTTTCCACCAGCAGCAGGCCTTTTTCCACTCATTTTGGTGGTTAACTAATTCACAACTCTGGAGTTGTTTGCACAAAAAAACAATGGATGGGAACCGAGCAGAGCTGAGTGGCCAAACTGTGGTATTAGGCCAAAACTATTGGCTGGGTTAGATGGAGAAAAAAATTATATTCGATTTGCAACCTGATGGAGGTCAGTATAGATGGACTAATAGAACAAGTCCCACACACAGCTAGAAGCCCAAATATTTTTTCAGAGGTAGATGCAGAAAAAAAATATATTCAGTTTGCAACCTGATGGAGGTCAGTATAGATGGACTAATAGAGAAAGTCCCACACACTGCTAGAAGGCCAAATATTTTTTCAGAGCTAGATGCAGATAAAAATTATTTTTAATTTGCAACCGGATGGAGGTCAGTATAGATGGACTAATAGAGAAAGTCCAACACACTGCTAGAAGGCCAAATATTTTTTCAGAGCTAGATGCAGATAAAAATTATTTTTAATTTGCAACCTGATGGAGGTCAGTATAGATGGACTAATAGAGAAAGTCCCACACACTGCTAGAAGGCCAAATATTTTTTCAGAGCTAGATGCAGAAAAAAATTATATTCAGTTTGCAACCTGATGAAGGTCAGTATAGATGGACTAATAGAACAAGTCCCACACACAGCTAGAAGCCCAAATATTTTTTCAGAGGTAGATGCAGATAAAAATTATTTTTAATTTGCAACCTGATGGAGGTCAGTATAGATGGACTAATAGAGAAAGTCCCACACACTGCTAGAAGGCCAAATATTTTTTCAGAGCTAGATGCAGATAAAAATTATTTTTAATTTGCAACCTGATGGAGGTCAGTATAGATGGACTAATAGACCAAGTCCCACACACTGCTAGAAGGCCAAATATTTTTTCAGAGCTAGATGCAGAAAAAAATTATATTCAGTTTGCAACCTGATGGAGGTCAGTATAGATGGACTAATAGAACAAGTCCCACACACAGCTAGAAGCCCAAATATTTTTTCAGAGGTAGATGCAGATAAAAATTATTTTTAATTTGCAACCTGATGGAGGTCAGTATAGATGGACTAATAGAGAAAGTCCCACACACTGCTAGAAGGCCAACTATTTTTTCAGAGCTAGATGCAGAAAAAAATTATATTCAGTTTGCAACCTGATGGAGGTCAGTATAGATGGACTAATAGAGAAAGTCCCACACACTGCTAGAAGCCCAATATTTTTTCAGAGCTAGATGCAGATAAAAATTATTTTTAATTTGCAACCTGATGGAGGTCAGTATAGATGGACTAATAGAGAAAGTCCCACACACTGCTAGAAGGCCAAATATTTTTTCAGAGCTAGATGCAGAAAAAAATTATATTCAGTTTGCAACCTGATGGAGGTCAGTATAGATGGACTAATAGAACAAGTCCCACACACAGCTAGAAGCCCAAATATTTTTTCAGAGGTAGATGCAGATAAAAATTATTTTTAATTTGCAACCTGATGGAGGTCAGTATAGATGGACTAATAGAGAAAGTCCCACACACTTCTAGAAGGCCAAATATTTTTTCAGAGCTAGATGCAGATAAAAATTATTTTTAATTTGCAACCTGATGGAGGTCAGTATAGATGGACTAATAGAATGATGCTATGCCCAATAGATTTTACTTCACTAGGTGCAGTAAAAAAATTGGTATTCTATACACGGGTGGTATATCTTGCAACACAGATAGGCTACTCCACTGACTAACACACTCTGCAATAGGCCAAAAAGGATTAGCTTTGCTAGATTCAGCCAAATGCTGTGAAAAAAACTTGCACAGCACTGGCACAGACCTGCCTGGCAAAAACTGATAGGAACTGATGTAACCTAGTCCTGAAAAGGACTGCAATTACAATTCGTCTTTACTCCCACATTCTATCTATTTAAGAGCACAGACCTGCCTGATAAAAGTCGTAGGAAATGCTGTAACCTAGTCCTTAAAAGGACTGCAATCACAACTATTCCCTACTCCCAAGCTATCTGTAGATTTGTGCGAAAATTGGCTTGAAATTAACAAGGTATAGCGCACACAGCAACAGCGGTGCCGTCTAACACGCAGCTGCAGCAGTGAGAAAATGGTGGCGACGGGGAAAATGGCTTGGTCTTATAGGGCAAGGACATGTGACATACACTGCCAATGACACATGCCCTTGCTTGTGTGAAAAACAGCAGTTCGCTCCGTGTGTGCGCTGCTGATAGGCTGACAGATTGCACCTCCCCACTGTAAATGCGGGAAAGAGAAAAAAAAATGGAGATCTTCATTGTTCCTGCAGAGATCCATCCCCTGCCCCTCCCCCCACCCCGCTGTACACTCAAACTGCGTATTAACATTAATTTTCATCATTACTGAGAAAAAATCCAGTTATGATTTTGGTGCACGAACAGTTATCGAACATAACCTCGAACAGCCGAATTTTTCTCAAATCGTTCGTGTTCGCCGAACAGCTCGAACACCGCCCAAAACAGCTCGAATTTGAGATTGGCGAACAGTTCGAGTAGAACAACGCTCATCTCTAGTTCTTACTATGAGCCGCCATAGACTTTTGCTAATTTTGTTTGGTAATTTTCAGGCTGTGTAATTAAATTTGACTAAAAACATTGCCAACTTCCATGACAACTTTTATATTTGATGAGTGATAAGAAAATGTGCCCTTTTTGCGTAAAATTGGCACCATAATGATTTGCTACTTTTTGTCATAGTTTTACGACAAAAAGTGGCATAAACTGCTTAGTAAATGTGGGCCATGTTGTGTAAACAGACAGAACTCTACGGGCTATTTCCCTTATTAATTGATGTATGATTAATCAAATGATTTGCTAAGAAATTTGCAGAATGCTTCAAGCATCCCCAGGACTGAGAAATCATTTGTTATGTTCAAGTATGGCAGGAAAGTGGAGATGCTATCTCGTGAGCTACAGCAAAAAAAAAAAATAACGTAAAACATTTCTGGCCAGATTATTAGATTCTCTGGATTATTGGACTGGTAAAATCCTGAAACTCCCCACATGTATTTTTCCTGCTCTTCAATGAAGTGGAAGGCTGGATTCAGACATAGCCTTTTGCTATATTTTCTGGCACCACTGACCCCAAGTGCTCCGCAAAACAAAACAAAAGTGTGAATCATTTGTGGGATCTTTATGCAATTTTTTTCTTACACCAAATTTTTCAAACTGTTGTACAATTTATGATAAATCTTGCACAATTATTAGCCAATTTTGTTAAATACCTAAGTCGTAGTAAAGGACCAGATTTTTCATCACCGGTGTAGTGGTTGACTACTTGGGCGTCGATTCCAATGACACCACTCCCATGTAAAAAAAAACTGAAACTGTCAGGTGTACCACAAATGCAACACATAGAGGTGTAAAAAGACGTAGCATTAAAATAAACCCAAAAATTGCACAAAAGATGCCAAAATAATAGCACAAAGGATTGATAAATATCCCCTATGTATGTAATGTTTTCGATAATTTACTATAGACTTTAAAGTATCTGCAATTTCATTTTGGACCAAAAATAAACAGTGGAAAAACTTTGAAAAAAAGAAACAGGTAATGCAACATAACACAATGTGAATTGAGCTGTATCTCAAGTGGCTAAATAGCTATCTGGCATTGGGGTGCAAGTCTGTAGTCTCTGTGTGGGACTTCAGACTCGTGGTTCTTCACAGTGCGCACACTGCGTGCTGTGAGGATTCTCCAGTGCCGGGAGCGTGCGATCTTTTGCATACTTTTGGCCACATTTCAAATAGACGTGTCCGGCCTCGTTCAATTCACTTGCACTGAGCGAGGCCGCACGGCACGTGACCGCATGTATGCAAATCGAATACTTGCGGCCACACACACTTTGAATCCAGACAGTGTGCATTGTGCTCGCTGTGAGGATTCACAAGTCTGCAGTCAGTCCAAGATTGAACAACCTCTGTAAAGGGGTATTTAATTTTTGGAAAACTCCAGTCCTCTGGTGCAGTTTGTTAAAAATACAAAGAAACTGTGCTTTACTCCCTCTTCCCATTTCCAGGTCTCTGCCACTGTTCCTGGTGTCTGTTATTGTCTGCAGCGCTGACATGATGTTGACAGCTCTTCAACCAATAAGTGAGCTCAGCGGCTTTGCCCAAGCTCTAATTTAATTCAGTATAACAAAATTATATCTTTTTAATTTTTTTTTAACCCCTACCCCTCATTTCGCTAATAGTGGGGATCAAGCCCTCCCCTATTAACTAAAATTAAGAGTAGCATCCGTACGTTTAACACCAGACAAATAAATGGAGCTCAGTGAAGGGGCTCAGTCATATTGGCCACGCTAGGGTCTGATGCTTTGCTTTACTGTTTTTTTTATAGGCACAGAACCATTTTTCTCTATAGGCCCCTGAGAGCTGCATTTAATATACATAAACAGCTTTGTCTGTACTTAACTGTAGCTTCTTTAATTCCACCCTCTGGTATTGAATTCTCCTGCCTGTAATAACCCAGTTTTAAAGTAAATTTCTACATGAGTAAAGAGCTGTATAAGAACGGATAGAATTACTATTATTATTTTAGAATTGTGCATCAAACTTTGAGAACTTATCGTCTGTAAACTGAGTTTCCAGACTAAACTCTGCTGATTTAATTCTCAGCAGACATGGCAGATACAGATTATAGTCATCCAAAAACAGCACTTACAATGAATTTTTCACTTTGTGTTCATAAAAGAGAGAATTAGAAAACCATTATCTTTTCCTGCCGTAAAGATGAGGGCACTAAGAAAGAGTGGAAAAGTTTTTTGTCTGTCTATTGTATGGCAGAGATTGGTACAGGAAAGCTTAAATCTGTAGACTACTGTAGTTTACTGCTTACAAATCATCGTTTAGTCATTTAGTCCTCAAAGCAGTTTAAGAAAGAACAGTTCCCGATCCCCGGGAGGTCCCATTCTGGCATGTTTCCTATCTCCGCTGGTCTTTGATCCCTGGTCCATTCCTCAACACGTCGGAAAAGCTGCTGCCCCATTCATCTCCTTCTGGTTACAGAATGGCGGAGACACAAGCCCTCCATTGAGGTGACTAGGACCAAGTGGTGGAATCAATGCCAATCTAACATTTATCACCTATTTAGTGGTAGGGTGATTACTTGCTTAGGTTGAAATAACTCATTAAGGTCTGTCAGGAGCTTTATGGCTTTTAGCTTTCAGCTCCCGGCTCTAATAGTCTTCTGCTATCCAGACTGAACTCCCATAATGTAGTCACAGCTTTTCCCGTCCACCCGGCAGCAGTAACTAGTTGATACCTCCCATGTGGCTCATCAATAGCGTTTTGACTGGCTTGGAAATCCCATCTCCATATACTGGAACCCTGACATCACACTTCATTTTACCACACTACTGAAGGTCAGGACTGCTCTTATCACTAACTACACTACTAAGGGTCAGGATTGCTCTTATCTTCATCCACATTACTAAGGTTGGGGACTGCTTTTATCTCCAACCACAGTACTAAAGGTCCGCTGTTATCTCCAACCAGACTACGAAGGGTCAGGACTGCTCTTATCTTCAACCACAGTACTAAAGGTCCGCTGTTATCTCCAACCACACTACGAAGGGTCAGGACTGCTCTTATCACCAACCACATTATTGAAGGGTCAGGACGGACTGCTCTTATCTCCAACCACAGTACTAAAGGACTGCTCTTATCTCCAACCACACTACTAAGGGTCAGGATTGCTCTTATCTCCAACCACACTACTAAAAGTCAGGACTGCACTTATCTCCAACTACAGTACTAAAGGTCAGTATTGTTCTTATCTCCAACCACTTTACTAAGGGCCAGGACTGCTCTTATCTTCAACCACACTACTTAGGGTCAGGATTGTTCTTATCTCCAACCATACTACTAAGGGTGGGGACTGCTTTTATCTCCAACCACACTAATAAGGGTCAGGACTGCTCTTATCTCCAACCATACTACTTAAGGTCGGGACTGTTCTTTACTTCTAGTACACTACTAAAGATCAAGACTGATCTTTCCTCCTACCACACTACTAAGAGTTGGCCTGCTCTTTACTTCCACCACACTACTAAGGGTCAGGACACTTTTTACTCCCACCACACTACTAAGGGTCAGGACTGCTCTTATCTCCAACCGCAGTACGAAGGTCAGGACTGCTCTTATCACCAACCACACTACTAAGGGTCAGGACTGCTCTTATCACCAACCACACTACTAAGGGTCAGGACTGCTCTTATCTTCAACCACAGTACTAAAGGTCTGCTCTTATCTCCAACCACACTATGAAGGGTCAGGACTGCTCTTATCTCCAACCACACTACTAAGGGTCAGGATCGCTCTTATTTCCAGCCACACTACTAAGGGTCTGGACTGATCTTATCTTCAACCACACTACTAAAGGCCCCGTCACACATAACGAGATCGCTAGCGAGATCGTTGGTACGTCACGGTTTTTGTGACGCAATAGCGATCTTGCTAGTGATCTCGTTATGTCTGACAGGTAGCAGCGATCAGGCCCCTGCTGTGAGATCACTGATTGTTACAAAGCTTCCTGGACCATTCCTGGGTCGTTGCGCTCCCGCTGGGCAGTGTGCATCGCTGTATTGACACCTTATCAACGACCTCGTTAGCGATTCAGAACTGAGACACGTAGGCGTGCATAAATTGGACTTTTCCGCGCCCCTCGTCCCCGATTGGTGGTCGCTACAGCGTTCTCATTTTCCGCCGGGCATAAAGAAGGCAACAGAATAGCGATTCCATCCTTTGTTTCTGACCTCGTGCTGGATTGCAGATCCTAGCAGAATTCTCCGGGCTGTTGATATCCGTTCATTCTACTGAGTCCTGATTTTGCGTAATTTTATGCACGCCTTTGTGACACAGTACAGTCCCTATCAAGGTGTGGATTGTTGAAATAGCTGCTGTGTGAAAGTGTCCCAGCGACCGCCGAGATCGTTAGTTAGATCGCTGGGGCGGCCGAAATCGTTGGGAAGTTCTGCATATTTGACAGCTCCCCAGCGATCACGAGACGACTCTCCAGCGATCCCAAAACCGTGACGCACTAACGATCTCGCTAGCGATCTCGTTATGTGTGACGGGGCCTTAAGGGTCAGGATTATTCTTATCTCCAACCATACTACTAAGGGTGGGGACTGCTTTTATCTCCCACCACACTACTAAAGGTCAGAACTGCTCTTATCTCCAACCACACTAATAAGGGTCAGGACTGTTCTTTTCTCCAACCATACTACTTAAGGTTAGGACTGTTCTTTACTTCTAGTACACTACTTTAGGTCAAGACTGATCTTTGCTCCTACCACACTACTAAGAGTTGGGCCTGCTCTTTACTTCCACCACACTACTAAGAGTCAGGACTGCTCTTTGGTCCCACCACACTACTAAGGATCAGGACACTCTTTACTCCCACAACACTACTATGGGTCAGCTCTGTTCTGTACTCCCAGGACACTGCTGAGGGTCGGGACTGCTCTTTGATCCCATTACACTACTAAGGGCCCTATAAAATTCAATATGAGACATTTTCACAAACAATCCTTGCACCCAGTATAGTTAAAACCCTGAATATGAAATACTTGCATATACCTAGTTCATTCATATTGGCATGCAAGTCGTGCTTAGATGCCAAGCAGCGAATGTACCTGGAAAATACTGTATTTGGGACGTCACAGGAAAATATAGCTGTAAGTTTCACTATTGTCCTATTGTCAGCTGTCCTTTCTGTTCATGCCTTATACAAATATGGTGGATGCTGTCACAAAGGAGGAAATTATACTGAAATTACCGCAGTAAAGACGTCTTTCTAATACTAGTGGCTTACCTATATTTATACATCTCCAAGAGGACTGAGAATCCGCTAATACCATAAAATGCCATGCTGGGATAAAGACGTCTTATCAATAAGCAGATGTAGATGAGTCCATATTGAAATTACCTATTTATTGTCTACCTAGTCTTTAGCATGCATATTTAGGTAACCCTGCTGCTAACCCTATTATTTGCTTAGTGAATAGCAAAATAGTCAAAATCTCACGCACCTCAGTACTGCTTGCTGGATTGAATCTCCATACACTGAATCCATAATTTGCAAGATATTCTGTAAAATATTCAAAATATTCAATGGGGGGGCAAACAGTTTCAAACTGAATATTGCAGGGGCAAATGCATCCAGGGCTGGCCTTAGGGGTGTGTGACTGCAAAACGAACAAGGGGGGGGGCACCCCCTATTAATTGTTGGAAAGTGGCACCATTTGTTACACGCACGCCGCTAGGTTCAGATAGGGCGAGACAGGTTTCATGAATTCGTTGGAATCCTGGGGGAACCGTTACTCAGGGCGACCATAGGCTGCAGCTTCTCTCAGGCACACGATAGATTCAATTGCTGACCAGACACATCTGACAAGAGTCTTTTTCAACAGTTTAACAGTAGAATTTAATCTGAAGCACGGCCTGTGCAATTCAGGGATATTACAGCAACAATCTTCATTACAGTACAGTCTGAGTTTCTTGAGCAACCGGCTCCAGTAACAATACATTAGTTTCTTCACAAGGCACAGTATTACAGTCTCTTCAGTAGCATAATTCAGCACAGATTAGATCTCTTGGCAGCACACTTCTAGGCATACACAACCACAGGCTTTTCCTTCACAAGGACACAATAGTACACAGCATTCTTTATCCTGTATGGAACTGGAGGTGGGGAGGGTTTGATGAGGGAGATGATCCCTGTGACACAATTCCATCCAGTCCTTATCTTCTTGCCCGATAATACTCTGCACTGTTAGTTCAGGGAGTTTATCTGACCTGTGTTTAGTTTCTCTCCTGATCTGAATCCTGTTCAGTTGCCTTCTGTTAGATACAGATAATACACTACCTTTCTCTTCAGCTTCAGCCAGACTACAATAACAAGTTTCCCACAATCCCCCTGGGGCTCTGTTAAAATACTCCCTGTCTCCTGTGACTGTGTTAACCCCTATAGTTGCTGGATGCTTCTGAAGCACAACACTTCCTGTCTCCTGTGCTTGTGTTATTTGTAACAGTTGCTGGATGCTTTGGAAGCAACATCACTACTTCTGCATGTCACACGTGCTATTTTATTTCTTTAATCCAAAAATTTGAGGCGAGGGGGGCTATCCATGAATTTTGCACAGGGTTTTATGTCTAGGGCAGATCAGAATGTGTCCCTGCCTTAGGGGTACAATAGGTAGTCCTTGAGGCGTATTGAGGCTTATTGAGAGAATTTGGAGGCCCATGCATCTGTAGGAGTAATGGAGGTAATGTTCTACTCTCTGACACTCCAAGGGGTTAAATGTATTTTATATTAATGTATGTTTCTGAAAGTAAAAACCTTCTGGGGCTGCAGTTTAACCTAGACAGAGTTAACAGTAGGGACTGGCCCTGATGAGGAGGGGGGGACTGAGAGTTAGTGCCAAGTTCTGGGAGTGTCAAGTTCAGTTAGAGAAAGTGTGGTGAAGTGACAGCAATGGTCAAAGGCAATAGGCTGCTAGGGACAATGCGAGCCTGTTACTCGGGGCAGAGGATTGCCATAGAACTCTTCCGTGCGAATCCATCTGTAGGCCTGGGACCCTCAAGATGGATGTCAGGGTTCTTGGGCGCATTAAACCTGTGGAGCTGCAGAGAAAGATACACTCAAACTCTCAGAGGCGGGAGGTGATGGCATCTGGGTGCACTGTCCGTGGTGGAGAAAAATTCCTAGTGGTAGAAGATTTAGCAAGAGGGATGCTCTACCCATACCGAGGATTGGGGCTGAAGATATTTCCGGTACCTGTGGGAAAGACTGTAACCCTTTGGGCCGTATCCTATATGCTTGATTGTAATGACCACAAGCTGCCAATTAAAAGTTTGACTGTTTTAACAAATTCAGTGTCCCCTGGATTGTTTGCTGCGAAGGTTCTGGAAGATGAAAGCCTGGAGCCAGTAGAGGCCTATAGGCCACAAGTTGGTGTGATGCACCACACACACAGCAGCACACCGGGACTGGGACACGTTTTGTCTGTAGGGTGCCAGAGTGAGCAGAAGCAGCAGCTCTCCCATGACTACCTTGCTCAGGCACCTTACTCATCACCAAAATGAGCAGTTCAAACCTATGCTGGGTATGTGAGTGCTGGTGGCCTGAAGGTCATGTTGTCCTTCCCTTCACAAAGCATGGGCCTTTTCCAGTCCCAGAAGAGGGGACTGCACTTTGTTTTTGTATATGGTGCTGCTTGAATATAGTGTGGATACATTAAACATGTCCTGAGAGTTACTAGGAAATCCTAACAAATCTAAGGCTGGTTATGTAGTTTTGGCCATGACATGAGCTGGGCAACTAAAGATCGCTATGTGCGGCTACTACATTGCAGTGTATTGCAGGTGAATGGTGTCACATTGCACCCACTTGGGTACCCCAACAAACAAGAATCAAAAGTGTCCATGTAGCCCCAGCCTTATACAGAATGAAAACAATGAAACCTCATTTTTTTCAGGCTGTTTGTGACATTAAAGTCTAACTTTGGGGACAATTTTTTTCATTAAAAAATTTTGCATTATTCGTTTTTTTCAGCTGTAAAATGGCCGAGAGCGGTAGCATGACCGAGCTGCAGTCCGGTTACACTCTGGCACTTTACAAAAAAGCAGTGTCCCAGTCCCAGTGTGCTGTCAGTTGTGGGGTGCATCACACTCACTTGTAGGACGCAGGCCCCTCGGCTGTCTCCAGGTCTCCATCCTCCTGAGTCACCGCACACAACTCAGGGGACACCAAGTGCATTGCAACAAGCAAAAGTTTACTGGTCAGTTCAAGCTCATCAGCTTGTGACATGTGGGATAGGGCACAGCATTTCACATTTCTTACCTCGTTAGTACAATACATCTTCAGCCCTACCACTCGTTCGTCCTGGACTATCCCTTAGCCCACTGACTCCGTCAGCCTCAGGCATTTCCTGTTCTTCAGCATTGCACCTGGAATCCGTTGCCTTCCGTCTACACAGGCCCATGTCCTTCATCCCCTGTACGCCAGAGAACACGATGTGTCCGGCAGCACCTATGCCAGACTTTGGGCTCCGGAAATGACAGGAGCGACCACTCGGGATTCCAGGACGGCCTCCCACTGCCTGGAACGATTGGTACATGCTGGCCCTAGCAGCCCACTGCACCTGAACTTGACCTTGTCACTGCACTTCCCTATCTGACTACCAGGAAGTGCCCCCTTTTAACTAACACTAGTCCCCACCCACTGGTCTAGTTCTGTACATTAACTATATCCTATCCTGTAGACTAAACTTATTGTCTTCATCTTATGTCTTATACCATGGCTAAGCCACTTAACTGTATGAACAATATTTATACTATCCCAAGTCTACTCCTGTGCTTTCCCTGCACCATGCACTAGGTACATTATACTTTAACGCTTTGCATTACTTATATGCTGTACATTACCATCACACAGTATATGAAATGCACATCAATGTTCACATTACATGTAAAACTGCATGACACTGTACACATAGCGCGATTGTTGTCTCCAGGGGTAGGGACGCAGCAGAACAGCCCACCACCCCTACTCAGCCTTTTTTTTTTTTTTTTTTTACTGCACATTCAATTTTGTTGGGGTCTGTGGCCATAAATCAGCTAAAAGGAGCTCAGAAAAAGATAAAAGAGTAAAAAACTCTCCTTGCATTTAATCTGAATGAGCTCACCAATGGATTCTCAGTTAACTCACTTTGTTGCCAGCAATAGACAGTACAACACAGAGGGCAATAGAAGGTAAATGGGGCAACATTTTTAATGAAACCCAATAACAAAAATGAATTTTAGCCCCAAATGCTTGTAATAAGGTAAAAACAAATGTTGTTGTTTTTTTTGCTGATTCATAAATATGGAGTAATTTATGGAATTACTTGATGATCTATTTACTGCCGCCCTGATGATGGTAGTTCTCTCACATGACAGGGCAGCGGATATCTCACTGTATATAATCATGTGAATAGGGCGTCTATCACGCTGGAATGTAATCTAATGAATAGATGGCCATTTTTTTCCACAGTACATTGTGTATAATGGTCTGGAACAAATATCATTTACACAGTAAACAGCTCTATTAAGCCCAATAATTTCGTCAGAAAAAAAGTTTTAAGAGTGTCTGAAATTCTCAGTTTTTAATAGTCAGCGCTTCATAGGACTTAATTTATGGTGAGATAAAAAAGTAAAAAATAAGCACTAAAAATGGCCATGATGAGAACAGGCCTCAGTAAAAGTCTATGGTTCTGTTGGGTATTCGTGGTAACCATCATACTAGGCAGTGCCAGTCTGAACATAGCCTAAAACATTAAAAAAATAACCAAAAAGAAATAGATATTTGCTGAGACAAAGTAGGCCTCATATATCAAATATCCCCGTTACCCATAGCAACCAGTTTTCATGGTAGTTAAAGTAGAAAGCAAAAGCATTGATCTGATTGGTTGTTAAGGGCAAAATGTCTCCACTTACTGGAAGTTTGAAAGTACTGCAATCAATACCGATCAGATTGCTAAAAATAGGCCACTATTCTGTATGGAGGACTATGTGAGGTCCATTATACTGTATGGAGGACTATATGGGGCCACTATTCTGTATGGAGGACTATGTGAGGTCCATTATACTGTATGGAGGACTATGTGGGGCCACTATTCTGTATGGAGGACTATGTGAGGTCCATTATACTGTATGGAGGACTATATGGGGCCACTATTCTGTATGGAGGACTATGTGGAGCCCATTATTCTGTATGGAGGACTATGTGGGGCCCATTATACTGTATGGAGGACTATGTGGGGCCATTATTCTGTATGGAGGACTATGTGGAGCCCATTATTCTGTATGGAGGACTATGTGGGGCCCATTATACTGTATGGAGGATTATGTGGGGCCATTATTCTGTATGGAGGACTATGTGCGGCCATTATACTATATGGAGGACTATGTGGAGCCCATTATTCTGTATGGAGGACTATGTGGGGTCCATTGTACTGTATGGGGGACTATGTGAGGTCCATTATACTGCATGGAGGACTATGTGGGGCCATTATTCTGTATGGAGGACTATGTGGGGCCATTATACTGTATGGGGGACTATGTGAGGCCATTATTCTGTATGGAGGACTATGTGGGGCCATTATACTGTATGGGGGACTATTTGAGGCCATTATTCTGTATGGAGGACTATGTGGGGCCCATTATTCTGTATGGAGGACTATGTGGAGCCCATTATACTGTATGGAGGACTATGTGGGTCCCATTATTCTGTATGGGGGACTATGTGAGGCCATTATACTGTATGGAGGACTATGTGGGGTCCATTATACTGTATGGAGGACTATGTGGGGCCCATTATACTGTATGGAGGACTATGTGGGGCCATTATTCTGTATGGAGGACTATGTGGGGCCAATTATTCTGTATGGAGGACTATATGGGGTCCATTATACTGTATGGAGGACTATGTGGGACCTATTATTCTGTATGGAGGACTATGTGAGGCTCATTATTCTGTATTAGATGGTGGCCCGATTCTAATGCATCGGGTATTCTAGAATAGGTATGAGGCCGACCAGGCGCAAGCAGCAGAGCGGTGTTTACATTTAGCGCCAAAATCGCTGATTGGTCGCGGCCAGCGAACGCGACCAATCAGCAAAGCTGTGTTGAAATTTGGCGACTATATCGCTGATTGGTCACGGCCGGCGGTCGCGACTAATCAGCAGAGCGGGGTTTAAATTTTGCGCCAATAATGCTGATTGGTCGCGGCCAGCGAACGTGACCATTCAGCGGAGCGGGGTTTAAATTTTGCGGCAATAATGGTGATTGGTCACGGCCGCGACCATTCAGCAGAGCGGTGTTTAAATTTGGCGGCAATAATGCTGATTAGTCGCGGCCGGCAATTTGGCGCCAACAATGCTGATTAGTCGCGGCTGGCAACCGCGACCAATCAGCAGAGCGGGGTTTAAATTTGGCGCCAAAATCGCTGACTGGTTGCCGGCCATGATCAATCAGCAGTATTGGCGCCAAATTTAAACCCCGCTCTGCTGATTGGTCGCGGTTGCCAGCCGCGACCAGTCAGCAATTTTGGCACCAAATTTAAACACCGCTCTGCTAATTGGTCGCGGCCGGCGATTGCGACCAATCCGCATTATTGGCACCAAATTTAAACCCCGCTCTGCTGATTGGTCGCGACCGCCGGCCGCCACCAATCAGCGATTTTGGCGCCAAATTTAAACCTCGCTCTGCTGATTGGTCGCGGTAGCCAGCCGCGACTAATCAGCATTGTTGGCGCCAAATTGCCGGCCGCGACTAATCAGCATTATTGCCGCCAAATTTAAACACCGCTCTGCTGAATGGTCGCGGCCGTGACCAATCACCATAATTGCCGCAAAATTTAAACCCCGCTCCGCTGATTGGTCACGTTCGCTGGCCGCGATCAATCAGCAATATTGGCGCAAAATTTAAACACCGCTCTGCTAATTGGTCGCGGTCGCCGTCCGCGACCAATCAGCAGTATTGGCGCCAAATAGCGACCAATCAGCGATTTTTAACACAAATGTCCGGACCTTTGTAACACCATGCGGATACTGTGGGGACATCAGCGGCTAGGGTGTGAAGGGAGGACCGGGGAGCGGCGCTGACATCCAATGGGTCGCGGCCGCTATTTAAATGTGCCGCACAAATCGGTGATTAGTCTTGGCCCGCGACCAATCACTGATCTTGCCGCAAAAGTTAAACACTACTGTGCTGATTGGTCGCGGACGCTGCCCGCGACCAATCACCGATTTGGGCGCCAAATTTAAATATCGGCCGCGACCAATCACCGATCTTGGCTCCACATTTAAACACCGCTGTGCTGATTGGTCGCGGACGCTATTTAAATGTGGCGCCAAAATCGGTGATTGGTCGCGCCCAGCGTCGGCGACCAATCAGCACAGCGGTGTTTAACTTTTGCGGCAAGATCAGTGATTGGTCGGGTCCGAAGAGCGCGACCAATCATCGAATCGTCTTGGGGAGGACCGGGGAGCGGCGCTGCCTGTGCGGGTACTTCCGCAGCGAGAACCCGGGACATGAGCGGGCGCTCGCAGCAGAAGTATCCCGACCCGCAGCGCCGCTCCCCGGTCCTCCCTTCCGCATGGAGGTCAGCGACGCCGGCGGTCCTTCCGCTGCTACCGGCCGGGAGATGAGCGCCTCGCGCAGGTCATCTCCCGGCTGCATCTCCATCCCGCAGATGGGTCCGACGGTCGAGTTCCTTCTGCTGGCACCGGCCGGGAGATGAGCGCCTCGCGCCGGTCATCTCCCGGCCGCACCGCCGCTGAGCTTCGTCCCGCAGATGAGCCGCTAACGGCCGCCATCTTTTTTCAGAAATCCCACGGCGCTGATTGGCCGCTGCCGGACCAATGAGCGACGCGGGATTTCCTGGACAGACAGACAGACAGACGGGATAAGACAATTATATATATAGATGGAGGATTATGTGGGGCCCATTATTCTGTATGGAGGACTATGTGGGGTCCATTATACTGTATGGAGGACTATGTGGGGCCCATTATTCTGTATGGAGGACTATGTGGGGCCCATTATTCTGTATGGAGGACTATGTGGGGCCTATTATTCTGTATGGAGGACTATGTGGGGTCCATTATTCTGTATGGAGGACTATGTGGGGCCCATTATTCTGTATGGAGGACTATGTGGGGCCCATTATTCTGTATGGAGGACTATGTGGGGCCTATTATTCTGTATGGAGGACTATGTGGGGTCCATTATACTGTATGGAGGACTATGTGGGGCCCATTATTCTGTATGGAGGACTATGTGGGGCTATTATTGTTCTGTATGGAGGACTATGTGAGGTCCATTATACTGTATGGAGGACTATGTGGGGCCATTATTCTGTGTGGAGGACAATGTGGGGTCCATTATACTGTATGGAGGACTATGTGAGGTCCATTATACTGTATGGAGGACTATGTGGGGCCCATTATTCTGTATGGAGGACTATGTGGGGCCATTATACTGTATGGAGGACTATGTGGGGTCCATTATACTGTATGGAGGACTATGTGGGGCCATTATACTGTATGGAGGACTTATGTGGGGTCCATTATTCTGTATGGAGTACTATGTGGGGTCCATTATACTGTATGGAGGACTATGTGGGGTCCATTATACTGTATGGAGGACTATGTGGGGCCTATTATTCTGTATGGAGGACTATGTGGGGCCCATTATTCTGTATGGAGGACTATGTGGGGCCCATTATTCTGTATGGAGGACTATGTGGGCCCATTATTCTGTATGGAGGATTATGTGGGGCTCATTATTCTGTATGGAGGACTATGTGGGGTCTATTATACTGTATGGAGGACTATGTGGGGCCCATTATTCTGTATGGAGGACTATGTGGGGCTATTATTCTGTATGGAGGACTATGTGAGGTCCATTATACTGTATGGAGGACTATGTGGGGCCATTATTCTGTGTGGTGGACTATGTGGGGCTATTATTCTGTATGGAGGACTATGTGAGGTCCATTATACTGTATGGAGGACTATGTGGGGCCATTATTCTGTGTGGTGGACTATGTGGGGCCTATTATTCTGTATGGAGGACTTTATGGGGTCCATTATACTGTATGGAGGACTATGTGGGGCCCATTATTCTGTATGGAGTACTATGTGGGGTCCATTATACTGTATGGAGGACTATGTGGGGTCCATTATACTGTATGGAGGACTATGTGGGGCCTATTATTCTGTATGGAGGACTATGTGGGGCCCATTATACTGTATGGAGGACTATGTGGGCCCATTATTCTGTATGGAGGATTATGTGGGGCACATTATTCTGTATGGAGGACTATGTGGGGTCCATTATACTGTATGGAGGACTATGTGGGGCTCATTATTCTGTATGGAGGACTATGTGGGGTCCATTATACTGTATGGAGGACTATGTGGGGCCCATTATTCTATATGGAGGACTATGTGGGGCTATTATTCTGTATGGAGGACTATGTGGGGCCCGTTATTCTGCATGGAGGACTATGTGGGGCCCATTATTCTGCATGGAGGACTATGTGGGGCTATTATTCTGTATGGAGGACTATGTGGGGTCCATTATACTGTATGGAGGACTATGTTGTGCCCATTACTCTGTATAGAGGACTATGTGGGGCCATTATACTGTATGGAGGGCTATGTGGGGCTATTATTCTGTATGGAGGACTATGTGGGGTCCATTATACTGTATGGAAGACTATGTGGGGTCCATTATTCTGTATGGAGGACTATGTGGGGCCATTATACTATATGGAGGGCTATGTGGGGCTATTATTCTGTATGGAGGACTATGTAGGGCCCATTATACTGTATGCAGGACTATGCGGGCCCATTATACTGTATGGAGGACTATGAGGGGCCCATTATACTGTATGGAGGACTATGTGGGGCTCATTATACTTTTTGGAGGACTATGTGGGGCCCATTATTCTGTATGGAGGACTATGTGGGGCCCACTATTCTGTATGGAGGACTTTGTGGGGCCCATTATACTGAATATTGGTGGGCCCGTGACTTTGTCCAAGTTTTTCATTTGTGTATTTGAGTTTGACATCCCTGGTCTAGTGTGAGCCCTGGGCCTAGCAAAGGCGCAGTTCTCATTGTAGCACCTGTTAGGCTTTCCTAAAGGCACAATACCAATGTTTAGAAAGTAAAAGTTGACTGATACCTGATAGGTATAAAAAATGCAAAACAAAAAAAATAATTATGATTACTGTATAATACAAAATAATAAAAAAAACAAATTCAGGTTTTATAAATTTTAGTAAAAGATAATTAATTGTATTCAGAAACACATGTTTAATAGGCACTATCACACTCAGAATGACATACTGTATATAAAAATAGGCCATCCATTTAACTTAATCTTGTATAAAACTGCTCTTAAACGGGTTGTCCAGGACTTATATATTAATGATCTTTCTTTAGGATTGGTAATCAATATCACATCGGCAGGGTGAGCGACAAGCGGCACACCGCCAAAATCAGGTGTTTAAAGGGCCTTCAATGACCATAAATAGAGATGGAACACCACAGCTCTGTACACTACACCACATAGTGGCCCTTCTTGGATACTGCAACTCACTTGCAATTGAGGTGTATCTTGGATCTCTTCATACCTAACTGACTGGACATTCAGTGTCTCCCACTCACACACCACCTCCTCATCTCGCCCCCTATCTGTCGGTGTCCCCCAGGACTCAGTCCTAGGACCCCTGCTCTTCTCCATCTACACTGTTACGGGTCCGGGTGATGGAACCTCTATGCTGAGATGCAAAGAGGGACCAGAGGGGCGTGACTAAGTGCCTACTCGGCCTGACCAAGGTCGCACGGCGGCTCAATCGACTCAGTGAACCAGGGAGGGACCTAGCAGGGGGACCAGGTGCCACTCTGGGACCGACCTTGTGTGAGAGCAGGTGACTCCCACGGGTCAGATGGCAGGAACTAACCGGTACAGCGGATGAGCCCAGCAGGAAGGCTGACGGGTGGTCCGGATAGATAAGCAGGCTGGTTCGGCAGATAGCCAGACGAGTGCTCCGGGTAGGCAAGCTGGTAGGCACGACAGGTAACAGGTAGGTGCTCAAGGTAGGCTGGCGGGCAGGCACGACAGGTTACAGGCAGGTGCTCCAGGTAGGCAGGCTGGCATGCACTACAGGTAACAGGCAGGTGCTTCCAGGTAAGCAGGTTGGTGAACACGGCAGGTAACTGGCAGGCAGACTGGAAAGCAGGACTGACAGGCAGACTGGCGGGCAGGACTGACAGGCAGACCGGTGGGCAGGACTGACAGGCCGTGGGACCTGAGGGCTGAAGCAAGTGTTAGCACACAGAACAACAACCTTGCACAGGCACCTCCATAATGGAGGAGGTGCTTTAAATAGGGGAAGTCCTCCAGTCATTGGCCGTGGACTTTTTAGGATGGCGCGCGCGGCCCTTTTAAGAGGGAGGGAGCGTGCGCGCCCTAAGCACAGTGCCCGGGAAGCTGCGCGCAGTGCGCGCCACAGTAGCTGCAGGACGGGAGCTGGAAGATGCCGGACTAGGGCCGTGGCGTTGAGGGGAACGGCGTCTCTGCCCGTCAGGAGGCAGAGACGCCGATGCTACATACACCTTTGGCCTGGAACAGCTCATAGAGTCCCATGGCTTTCAGTATCACCTCTATGCTGATGACACACAGATCTACCTCTCTGGACCCGATATCTCCTCCCTACTAACCAAAATCCCACAATGTCTGTCCGCTATCTCATCCTTCTTCTCTGACAGATTTCTAAAACTTAACATGGACAAAACTGAATTCATCATCTTTCCACCGTCTCAACCCCCCCAACTGACCTATCCATCAAAGTCAATGGCTGCCCACTCTCCCCAGTCCCGCAAGCTCGCTGGCTTGGGGTAACCTGGACTCTGATCTCCCCTTTAAACTACATATCCAAGCACTTTCCACTTCCTGCCGACTCCAACTCAAAAATATCTCCCGGATCCGCACATTCCTCAACCACGAATCTGCAAAAACACTAGTGCTCCCCATTGCCCAGAGACTCCAGTTCAAAACCCTAACCACGGCATACAAAGCCATCCACAACCTGTCTACCCCATATATCTGTGACCTAGTCTCCCGGTACTTACCTACACGCAACCTCCGATCTTCACAAGACCTCCTGATCTACTCCCCTCTTATCTCCTCTTCTCACAATCGCATACAAGATTTCTCCCGTGCTTCCCCCCTACTCTGGAACACTCTACCCCAACACATCAGACTCTCGCCTACCGTGGAAACCTTCAAAAGGAACCTGAAGACCCACCTCTTCCGACAAGCCTACAACCTGCAGTAACCCTCGCTCCACCACACCGCTGCATGACCAGCTCTTCCCTCACCTACTGTATCCTCACCCATACCTTGTAGACTGTGAGCCCTCGCGGGCAGGGTCCTCGCTCCTGTACCAATCACCGACTTGTATTGTTCAAATTTATTGTAATTGTTTGTGCTATGTATATCCCTTTCACATGTAAAGCGCCATGGAATGAATGGCGCTATAGTAATAAATAATAATAATAATATTGGAGCTGAGCTGCAGTACCCAAGAATAGTCACTATTCAGTGTATGGAGCTGTGGTTTCCCAGCTGCAAACAACTGATCGATGGTGGCCTTGGTTGTTGGACCCTCTCCGATCTGGTATTGATAACCAATCCTAAGGATAGATATTCAACATCTAAGTCTTGGACAACACCTTTAAGCACTTTTACAGCACATTTAAAGCAAACTTTTCACTACATTTTTATTATTTAAACTTAGTAGCTCATCCACTTGCTACTTCTCCACTAATTCTGGAAGATTTTTTCTTTTTCTCCTGTGCCCCTCTGTTGCAAAGTTATGCCCCCTCCCTTCCCCCGGTAATAAAGGTGCAAAGTTTCCATACAACCAACTGGGCGTACACCACAGAACTTCTCTGTATGGGCGTGGCTGTATTTTGATTGGGCTGCTTTAAAGGAGAAAAAGCACACGCCCACAGAGAAGTACGGTGGTATACGCCCCGTTAGTTGAAGAGGAAAAAAATTGCACTTCATTATTTCCAGGGGTATTAACTTTGGAAGGGAGAAGCCCAGAAGAAAAAGAAAAGCTGTTCTAGAACGGTTCTAGTTCCCTTTTAAAGAGATTTTAACAGTTTGTTACAACAATAAAAAACAGTATGCACTAAGTATAAATTATGTTCCTTCTAGTGGCTTTGATTTTTTAATTTGCGGAAGAAAAAATTACATCTGGGATCTGATTGTTTTTTACGAGCAACCAGGAAATGTTCTTTCTGTTCTAGTTTTTTTTTTTGTTTTGTTTTTTACACGAGACCCATATTGTTTTGATCTCATGGTGAAATTTATCAAGCTCATCCAGCGTCAATAGTGATAAAGAGATGAAATCTCCGATGACAACATTTCAGCTCGAAACAATCCTTTCAGCGTGTTCTGCTATTCGTTCCTGTGCAGCGAAGATAATATGATAGAAAGCTTTCATATGCAGTAAAGGATGGAGAATGTTATGCCCTGTGATGGAGCCGTAACCTGATTGTAAGGCTTTTAAGATTTTGAGATACGACTTTTAATGAAACAAAGTTCCGTATGAAAAAAAAACCCAAAAACTTTTTTAGTCTGATTTTTCGAAGTTCTACGAACCTTAAAACTATTATTTTTTTTAAATAATTATATAACAATTTTTAAAAAATACTCTTGTAAACAGTCAAACTGATTTGTTTTTAACTTTAAACTAGTTTTTTTTTTTGTATGAAAAGGTCCAAATTTTTTTCTGTGCTAAATTGTGTGACATTTAACCTTCCTCCCACTTTTTAAAACTGTTAAAAAAAAGATAGGCGGGAATGGCAGGGCCGGTGGTGGTTCAGTGGTTTTACAATAGGAATTGGAGCTAATTTATGCACATGGTAATTATAGTTGTCATGTATTTACGGTCATGAGGACCTTGCCTGTATAATTTGTGATTTGAGTAGATACTCACCTTGTCGGACTATTTTATTGCATATCAATTAAAAGTTATATTTTAATATTACCACATTTTGCTTCTACATAACCTTTGATAGTGGCTATAATATTCCCCTATTGCTTACGTGAATTTATCAGCTGTTTTTTGCTATATAATATGACAGTAGCATGATGTAGGGGCAGAGACCCTGATTCCAGCGATGTGTCACTTAGTTTACTGGGTGCAGCAGTTGTGATACAGTCACAGTTTTCTCTGCTGCAGATCTAGCAGAGCTCTGAATGCTGAGCTGTGCATAACCCCGCCCACACCACTGATTGGCCGCTTTCTATGTATACAGTATATTGACAGAAAGCTGCCAATCAGTGATGGGGGCATGGTTGGATCAGAAGGCACAAGACACCTAGTCCTGTAGTGATAATCTCCTGCTGATAAAACACTGATTTTATTGAAACAGCAAAACACAGCCTAGTAAGTGACACATCGCTGGAATAAGGGTCTCTGTCACAACATCATGCTTTTGTCAGATTACAGAGCAAAAACCTGCTGACAGATTCCCTTTAAGGTCAGACGAGCATATGAAAAATTGTTCACTTTTTTCTAAGGCGTTTTATCCATTTTGTCATCCTTGTTCCATCTGTGTGGCATACTTTCGTACCAATACCTGCCATTGTGTTGTCACAACTGTATGTGATCACAATGGTCCCGATTGATCATCAAGACTGTCAAGTTTCATGGTGGTCTTGATGAGGGGGCAGGGTGGAGTCAGACACTCCTGATTCATTGACAGGTGCCCGCCTCTTAATGAATCAGGAGTGTCTGACAAGTGGCCTGCGCCTCCGTGTGCCTCACCACAAATCCTACTCCAGTCAGGGACTGGAGTAAGATTTGTAGTGTAAGGCATGAATTACACAAGCTGTAGCATCACACCTCCGCCGCGCCTCTGTCTTTTCCCGGCTCCATCAGTTTTTGGCAAAACTGTCTTGAAAACACAAAAAGTCAAAAAACTTTTTGCACAAATCTGCATTGCGCCACAAAAATGTTGACTTTTCAAAGCAATTTAATCACTTTGATGAATCGGGGCCAATGTTTTTTTGAAATAAGATGTTTGACCATTTTGTATATTGTGGCCGGCAAGTTTTATTTTTATAGACGGGTATAAGAGTATGTTGAATATGTTGAAAATGCTTTTATGATATTTTTTTATTAATGTCCTTTGGAATTTCTTATTCCCTCAAGTTGGGTTGGAAAACAATTTTATAAGGAAGATTTTGTTCCTGAAGGCATATTTGAAATTCTACTGAAGACATTCAATTCATGAAGATTTTATGCTGATTTTCGAATTTCACAATTAAAAATGTATGCAAAATCCATATGTAGTAGAAGACCTTTTATGTCCTTTATGCGTTACAACGCAGGCAACCCTTAGCCTGTTGTAATACTATGTACGATATAACTGATATTTTAAAAAAGACATTGAAAAACTGGAGCAAGTTCAGAGAAGAGCTACCATGATGGTGAGCGCACTGCAAACTATGTCCTACGAGGAACGGTTAAACGGTATGGGAATGTTTAGCTTACAAAAAAGAAGGCTAAGAGGAGACTTAATAGCTGTATACACATATCTGAAGGGATGTCACAGTGTATACAGTAGGTGTATACTCCCGAAAATTTTAAAAAAGACATTGAAAAACTGGAGCAAGTTCAGAGAAGAGCTACCAGGATGGTGAGCGGACTGCAAACTATGTCCTACGAGGAACGCATAAAGAGGATCTGGGAATGTTTAGCTTGCAAAAAAGAAGGCTAAGAGGAGACTTAATAGCTGTATACACATATCTGAAGGGATGTCACAGTGTATACAGTAGGTGTATACTCCCGAAAATTTTAAAAAAGACATTGAAAAACTGGAGCAAGTTCAGAGAAGAGCTACCAGGATGGTGAGCAGACTGCAAACTATGTCCAATGTGGAACGCATAAAGAGGATCTGGGAATGTTTAGCTTGCAAAAAAGAAGGCTAAGAGGAGACTTAATAGCTGTCTACAAATATCTGAAGGGATGTCACAAGGTATACAGTAGGTGTATACTCACAAAAATTATGCACGACAGAGCACACAGTGACTCCATTAACACCATTCTAGTCAATGGCCACGCCGGCTCATATGATCAAATCCCATTTTGCAAGGTGGGGAGGGTTCGAACGGACCACTGAATGTGTCAAAAACTGCATTGTGAAATGGCCCTAACCTCTTCTAAATGTTATTGATACCATTTAGGGACAGATATGCCATTTTGATCTATTTCTATTGCATTTCTTGTATTGTTGCAGTGACCAAAAAACCCATAATTTGGGCATTTTTATTTTTTTTTCTCTATGCAGTGTTTTCCAATTGGGTTAAAAAATGTCATACTTTGATAGATCCAAGTTTTATAGATTTTTTAAATATCTTTTTTTTAATGGGGGAAAAGAGAAGGGATTCAAATTTTTAGGTTTTTTTTATGCTTCTTAAAGCATTTTTTGTTACTTTTTCATTCTTTTTAATTAATTTATTTTTTAGTCCCCTTATGGGACTTAAATCTGCGATCATCCAATCACCTACGCTATATATAGCAACATTTCAGTATATAGCACAAATCACAGTCTTCTTTGAAGCCCAGCCACAGGCTGGGTTTCCACGGAGTGCCATAATGGCAGACACGGGGGTCTTCAGCAGTCTAACCGGCTGCGATATCAACCCATCATCATCCCAAGATCACATAGCACCCTGGACTGCATGCTTTAAATGCCGACTAATAGAGGCTGATCTTGACTGTGTATTACGTACATACTCCAGGCTGAGTTTCAACGGAGCGCTGTGATGACAGACACGGGGGTCTTCAGCAGTCCACCCGGCTTCAATATCAACCCATCAGCACCCCAAGATCACATAGCACCCTGGACTGCATGCTTTAAATGCCGACTAATAGAGGCTGATCTTGACTGTGTATTACGTACATACTCCAGGCTGAGTTTCAACGGAGCTCTGTGATGACAGACACGGGGGTCTTCAGCAGTCCACCCGGCTTCAATATCAACCCATCAGCACCCCAAGATCACATAGCACCCTGGACTGCATGCTTTAAATGCCGACTAACAGAGGCAGATCCTGGCTGTGTATTACGCATCATACTCCAGGCTGGGTTTCAATGGAGTGCCGTGATGACAGACACGGGGGTCTTCAGCAGTCCACCGACTGCCATATCAACCCATCAGCACCCCAAGATCACATAGCACCCTGGACTGCATGCTTTAAATGCCGACTAATAGAGGCGGATCCTGGCTGTGTATTACGCATCATACTCCAGGCTGGGTTTCCATGAAGCGCCATGATGACAGACACGGTCTTCAGCAGTCCACTGGCTGCCATATCAACCCATCAGCACCCCAAGATCACATAGCACCCTGGACTGCATGCTTTAAATGCCGACTAATAGAGGCAGATCCTGGCTGTGTATTACGCATCATACTCCAGGCTGGGTTTCCACGGAGTGCCATGATGACAGACACAGGGGTCTTCAGCAGTCCACCGGCTGCCATATCAACCCATCAGCACCCCAAGATCACATAGCACCCTGGACTGCATGCTTTAAATGCCGACTAATAGAGGCAGATCCTGGCTGTGTATTACACATCATACTCCAGGCTGGGTTTCCACGGAGCGCCATGATGACAGACACGGGGGTCTTCAGCAGTCTAACCGGCTGCCATATCAACCCATTAGCACCCCAAGATCACATAGCACCCTGGACTGCATTCTTTAAATGCCAACTAACATAGGCAGATCCTGGCTGTGTATTACGCATCATACTCCAGGCTGGGTTTCCATGAAGCGCCATGATGACAGACACGGTCTTCAGCAGTCCACCGGCTGCCATATCAACCCATCAGCACCCCAAGATCACATAGCACCCTGGACTGCATGCTTTAAATGCCGACTAATAGAGGCAGATCCTGGCTGTGTATTACGCATCATACTCCAGGCTGGGTTTCCACGGAGCGCCATGATGACAGACACGGGGGTCTTCAGCAGTCCACCGGCTGCCATATCAACCCATCAGCACCCCAAGGTCACATAGCACCCTGGACTGCATGCTTTAAATGCCGACTAATAGAGGCAGATCCTGGCTGTGTATTACACATCATACTCCAGGCTGGGTTTCCACGGAGCGCCATGATGACAGACACGGGGGTCTTCAGCAGTCTAACCGGCTGCCATATCAACCCATTAGCACCCCAAGATCACATAGCACCCTGGACTGCATTCTTTAAATGCCGACTAACATAGGCAGATCCTGGCTGTGTATTACGTACATACTCCTGCTCCCAACTTGCATCTTACATATACGGCGGATATTGGGAAGGGTTTAAGCAACGTTTTAAAGAAAAATGGGTCAAAATTCCTCCAGAATGATGTGAGAAACTGAAACGCATACAAAGAATGATTACTTCAAGTTATTCCTCTTATCAGAAATTCAGCTAAAGGACATCCTGCCCCCCCCCCCCCCGACTTGCCCATGTAACGGTTCCAGAATATACCCAATGGAAGCAAAATAGGTTTTAGGTGTACTGTCCCTTTAAAAAAACAATGGTAATTGAGTCAATTATGTCTTAAATTGAAATCTCTGCAAAATTTGGCTCTAAAGCCACCCTTGAGGACGAAACAGTATAAGGAAGCTATTACAAGTGCTTAACTCAAATTTGTTTGCACAAAGAGATTAACTCTCCCAGCATCACCCCCAGCGCGTTTCAAGCCTCTCCGATATTAACAGTAGATGAGGATTGTTATGTGGACCTCGTAGTCAAATGCTGATAATTATTCCATTGATGAGATGCTGGGATAATCTTTGACTTTACACTATTTTTTTTTTCCCACCCACACTTCATTCATCTTCATAGTATGGATTGCATGTGTATGACAGAGAGTGGGCTCACTGCATATTATCACAGGTAATGAAGGATTCATTGATTGTATGTTTGCCATGAGCCGGCTTGCAATCACAACGTGGAGAAAAAAAATCAATCCCATGTAACGGCATGTGTAATTGAATACCCCTTTTGATTGCCCCACTGAGGTTCGAGTGGTTGAATGCCAGCGGGAAAAAAAAGCAGAAAAAGCTTGCATTCTCCAGAGCGGCTGTGTTATTTCATATAGTCTTTCATTGACTTTTCCAAGAATATGTTTTTTAAGGAATAAAATACAAGTCAATTATAATTATTTTATTTTCCCTATATTAATGAGGGATCAATCTCCACAAGGCTGTGATATGACCGCATTTATTATACATATGTAAGGGATGTCTCGTAGGATTTTCAATATTGGCGCGGATAATGTTCAGGAGCCTCAGTCGTGGAAGTATAGAAGAACATCAACATTTTTCACATTTAAAGAGTAACTAAACTTTAAGGCGATGTTCACATGCAGCTTTTTTTTTTGCAGTTTTTTTTTATTGAAATAAAGCTGTAGTACCAGCAGAAGCTATGAGATTTCAAAAAACTCGTTCACGCAATTGTGTTTTTTTTTAACCTGACTGAATTGGAAATTCTTTATTACCAAGAGCAGGTTTTGCCTGCAGAAAAAAATGCAGCAAAAACGCCACGTGTGAACATAGCATAATTATCTTTTTTTTTAAATAATTTTGTCCAGCATGGAAAGTTTTGAAACTTTGCAAATTACTTTATTGGGGGATTTGTCTTCAGTCCTGTCCAAAAAATGCTTGTAAGTGGCATCCAAACCCCTGATTTTCCCCAGGCTATTCACCTTCCACCAGCTGCACTGATATCAGAACATACTCATTTGGAGTACAGATGATGGCAGTGATGGGTCAGTCCCGTCAGTCCTCCTCCTCTGAATGTTCTGCTTATCAGAACAGTCTCCAGCAGCAGCTTTTGCCCAGAGTTAGTGAGACAGGTGCCGATCCTATCACTGCCATCATCTGTACTCCAAATGGGTACATCCTGATTAGAGATGAGCGTTGTTCTACTCGAACTGTTCGCCAATCTCAAATTCGAGCTGTTTTGGGCGGTGTTCGAGCCGTTCGGCGAACACGAACAATTTGAGAAAAATTCGGCTGTTCGAGGTTATGTTCGATAACTGTTCGTGCACCAAAATCATAACTGGATTTTTTCTCAGTAATGATGAAAATTAATGTTAATACGCAGTTTGAGTGTACAGCGGGGTGGGGGGAGGGGCAGGGGATGGATCTCTGCAGGAACAATGAAGATCTCCATTTTTTTTTCTCTTTCCCGCATTTGCAGTGGGGAGGTGCAATCTGTCAGCCTATCAGCAGCGCACATGTAGCACCCTGAGGATTCGGCTGCTACAGGGGTATTGCACCTCAACCAGAGGTGTGATATTCCACTCCCGGGTAAGGATGGAGTGTGGAACTGAGCTCAGAAAGCTGCATGCACTACACACATCCCATTTCCGAGGAGCAGACCAACGGTACTCCCACTTAGAAATGTGCAGGTACGACCGAGTCTGTTCCTGGCTGGAGTGGGAGGGGGGTGGTACATCCCAGTAGTGTAGGGGCAGATAGGGGGAGCAGCCTGGGTAAAGTTAGGAGCTCATTGGGTGCTGGTCACCTGAGCTCACACATAGAGGGAGTATATAAGGTGGGCACCATCTTAGATCAGGGTCAGTCTTTTGCAGAGAGGAGTCAGTCAGACAGCCAGTCTTTTGCAGAGGAGGAGAGCAGAGGAGCAGAGCAGCCCCAGGCCCAGAGTGAGAGAGGAGAAGAAAGAAAGACCCAGAGGGGAAGACAGAAGGAACTCTGAGAACCCAAGTACAACCCTAGGGTGAAGAGTTGGCAATAGGGTACCGGATCCCAAACTGGTGGGGGCTAAAGCATACCTCAGCCAGAGACCGGAGGCCGTGGGCAGGATCTGCCACGGCCACCCACCACATCCACCCTGAAGGCAAACCACGTGTAGGGTCAGGGAACCCAAGGCCAAGGGTCTCCCAACAGAAGGCCCGAGGGAGCTGGACCTAGGTGGATCCCTGGTGGGGACGGCCAGAAGAAAGGACAAGAAGGAGGGCTCAGGGACACGCTCCGGACTTGCTTGGGGGTTGGCTGAATCCAGGACCTGGTGGACGCAGCACGGCTCGGGTGGTCACTCAAGGCCGGAGTGACCGGAATATCTTCAGTAAGTAAACACCCTGAACTGCACAACCCGACTCTGTCTTTCATTATCATCCACGCTGCACCACCACAACCCCCATCCTCTGCACCTGACCCCCTGAGGCCATACCCCTCCCGTTGGGGGTTATACTATCTAAAGCTGCACCAACACCATCAGCCTCAGCGGACCCTGCTGCAGCGGCGGCCGTAGTGACCGCAATCCAACAGGTGGCGTAGTCGACATAACGAACTTTGTAACATCTGTAGGACTGCCACATACTCTGAGCTTGACACCCTGGGCACGGACCGGGTCACAGCCACTCGGAGACTACAACCCCCATCTGATCCGGCTCCGGGTATTTCCCTAACAACATGGCCCAGGGGGCGCGTCAACTTTTGCGTAGTCGGCAGGATCACGTGCCCGCAACACCCGGGTACTGCGTGCCTGAAGAAAAGAACAAGTTTACCTCAAAAAGAAGTCTCCCGCCGGTTCCGGAGGGTCCCCGCCATCGGACTCCGTCACAGATCGATTCCCGCCGGTTGTCCGCCATTAACAGCTTTTTCCCGCCATCTGCAGAGTTTCCCGCCACTAGGAGACGATTCCCGCCATTTCCAAAGGTTTCCCGCCTTGGAAGAGCGGACGCCATTATGGGCGTGCCAGAGGGTGGCAAGAGGCCACCTCCCATCGTGGGCCAGGACCGAAAATGGCGCCAAAAGTGGAAACCGCCCCCACCAACAGAGACTGTGATGCTAGAGGTGTCTGTCAGCGTGAAAGAACTGCCCCTGGAGCTGACAATCACCAAGTGGCCCCGGGACCGCCCTCGATGTGGGAGGACTGAGAAGGAGAGAGTAAAGATGGGTGTCGCCTGGAGCAGTCTGGAGAGAGCGCACCCGGGGACAAGAAGCCTAGAGCTGAGTCCAGAAGAAGCTTACCCGGAGATGGGAGAAGAGCAGAGCAGCACCGGCCCGCTGGCCAGGAGCCTGCTGGAGACAACGGAAGGAGAGCAGAGCAGCACCGACCCGTTGGTCAGGAGCCTGCTAGAAGCAACGACCCCACTAGGCTTAGTGGAGGTCTTGGCACAGCTCCCCCGAGATCGGGAGTGTGCACAGACTGCGCTGGAGGGCCTCGCACGGAGGATGGCCCGGGTGCAGCGAGAGACGTTGGCGGAGTGGAGCCGAGAGATGGCCCAGCGGACCGAGACTCGTCAGCGGAGCACGCCACCCGAGACGAGGAGACAGACCGCCTCTGAGGATGGCGCAGGAGGACTGAAGGCCGGAGACGGCGCCGAGAAGGGAGCCGAACGAAAGGAGGCAGGTAAAGGGGACGTTTCTACCCCAAACCGGGAAACCGCGTACCTGCCCCAGCTCCCCGTCGCAGAGCCCGAAGTACCCCCTGCCGTGCCCGTAACCGCAACGTCACCGCCACAGACTAGGCCTCAGCCGGAAGCCGCGGCCGCGACCCCTGTGACGTCATACGCCTCGACCCCGAGCGTGACCAAGCAGGAAGTACCATCGGCCTGGTCGCAAGGCCTAGTACCCCCGGGCGCCGCAATACCAACAGCGCCCCCTACCTCCGCGGAGCCACCGGCCTGGTCGCAGGGCCAAGTAGCCCAGGGCGCCGCCGTCCTTACGGTGCCCTTCACTTTCCAGGTGCCCCAGGCCTGGTCGCAAGGCCTGGGCAACCCGGGCGCCACCACCACCGCGCCCATAAGACCAAGAGTGCCGCATCTGGGAGAGGACCTGTTCGCCCAGCGTACGTGCCCGGACGGGTCTGAAACTGAAACTGTCCACAAAGGAGGAGCAAGAGGACCCGGACGGGTCTGAAGCTAAAGGTAACCATAAAGAAAGAGCAGGAGGACGTCGTCGTTAAGTACAGCAGAGTACAAGCTGTATATAGTTGCCAGTCGGGGCACAGTGAACTGTTGCTAATATAGTCCCCGTTGGGACCAGAGAATTGAACTGTTACCCGTATTTCCCTTAATCCCTCTGACCGAGGACTGAGAGCGGTCATCCCTATTCCCATTACCTGGCCGAGGACTGGGAGCGGCCATATCACTTTGTATATAGTTGCGCTTCCTAAAGCGCCCCCTACCGGTTTTATAGGAAACCGTGTTTCTTCAAGAGACTGTCGCACTTTTCCCGGGCACACGTTGCACAGTGTCCGGAGGAGGAACCAGAAACAAGAATCTATATAATGAAAAGTTTTATATGCTGCTGATGATGTTTTATATGTTTTATGTGTTTATGTTTTATGGAAAAAAAAAATTTATGTTTGTGGATGTTTTTGTCTTACAGCCCGAGGACGTGCTGTGATTTACCAGGGGGGAATGTAGCACCCTGAGGATTCGGCTGCTACAGGGGTATTGCACCTCAACCAGAGGTGTGATATTCCACTCCCGGGTAAGGATGGAGTGTGGAACTGAGCTCAGAAAGCTGCATGCACTACACACATCCCATTTCCGAGGAGCAGACCAACGGTACTCCCACTTAGAAATGTGCAGGTACGACCGAGTCTGTTCCTGGCTGGAGTGGGAGGGGGGTGGTACATCCCAGTAGTGTAGGGGCAGATAGGGGGAGCAGCCTGGGTAAAGTTCGGAGCTCATTGGGTGCTGGTCACCTGAGCTCACACATAGAGGGAGTATATAAGGTGGGCACCATCTTAGATCAGGGTCAGTCTTTTGCAGAGAGGAGTCAGTCAGACAGCCAGTCTTTTGCAGAGGAGGAGAGCAGAGGAGCAGAGCAGCCACAGGCCCAGAGTGAGAGAGGAGAAGAAAGAAAGACCCAGAGGGGAAGACAGAAGGAACTCTGAGAACCCAAGTACAACCCTAGGGTGAAGAGTTGGCAATAGGGTACCGGATCCCAAACTGGTGGGGGCTAAAGCATACCTCAGCCAGAGACCGGAGGCCGTGGGCAGGATCTGCCACGGCCACCCACCACATCCACCCTGAAGGCAAACCACGTGTAGGGTCAGGGAACCCAAGGCCAAGGGTCTCCCAACAGAAGGCCCGAGGGAGCTGGACCTAGGTGGATCCCTGGTGGGGACGGCCAGAAGAAAGGACAAGAAGGAGGGCTCAGGGACACGCTCTGGACTTGCTTGGGGGTTGGCTGAATCCAGGACCTGGTGGACGCAGCACGGCTTGGGTGGTCACTCAAGGCCGGAGTGACCGGAATATCTGCAGTAAGTAAACACCCTGAACTGCACAACCCGACTCTGTCTTTCATTATCATCCACGCTGCACCACCACAACCCCCATCCTCTGCACCTGACCCCCTGAGGCCATACCCCTCCCGTTGGGGGTTATACTATCTAAAGCTGCACCAACACCATCAGCCTCAGCGGACCCTGCTGCAGCGGCGGCCGTAGTGACCGCAATCCAACGGGTGGCGTGGTCGACATAACGAACTTTGTAACATCTGTAGGACTGCCACATACTCTGAGCTTGACACCCTGGGCACGGACCGGGTCACAGCCACTCGGAGACTACAACCCCCATCTGATCCGGCTCCGGGTATTTCCCTAACAACATGGCCCAGGGGGCGCGTCACACACACGGAGCGAAGTGCTTTTTTTCACACAAGCAAGGGCATGTGTCATTGGCAGTGTATGTCACATGTCCTTGCCCTATAAGACCAAGCCATTTTCCCCGTCGCCACCATTTTCTCACTGCTGCAGCTGCGTGTTAGACAGCACCGCTGTTGCTGTGTGCGCTATACCTTGTTAATTTCAAGCCAATTTTCGCACAAATCTACAGATAGCTTGGGAGTAGGGAATAGTTGTGATTGCAGTCCTTTTAAGGACTAGGTTACAGCATTTCCTACGACTTTTATCAGGCAGGTCTGTGCTCTTAAATAGATAGGTTGTGGGAGTAAAGACTAATTGTAATTGGAGTCCTTTTCAGGACTAGGTTACATCAGTTCCTATCAGTTTTTGCCAGGCAGGTCTGTGCCAGTGCTGTGCAAGTTTTTTTCACAGCATTTGGCTGAATCTAGCAAAGCTAATCCTTTTTGGCCTATTGCAGAGTGTGTTAGTCAGTGGAGTAGCCTATCTGTGTTGCAAGATATACCACCTGTGTATAGAATACCAATTTTTTTACTGCACCTAGTGAAGTAAAATCTTTTGGGCATAGCATCATTCTATTAGTCCATCTATACTGACCTCCATCAGGTTGCAAACTGAATCTAATTTTTTTCTGCATCTAGCTCTGAAAAAATATTGGGCTTCTAGCTGTGTGTGGGTCTTGTTCTATTAATCCATCTATACTGACCTCCATCAGGTTGCAAACTGAATATATTTTTTTCTGCATCTACCTCTGAAAAAATATTGGGCTTCTAGCTGTGTGTGGGACTTGTTGTATTAGTCCATCTATACTGACCTCCATCAGGTTGCAAACTGAATATATTTTTTTCTGCATCTAGCTCTGAAAAAATATTGGGCTTCTAGCTGTGTGTGGGTCTTGTTCTATTAATCCATCTATACTGACCTCCATCAGGTTGCAAACTGAATATAATTTTTTTCTGCATCTAGCTCTGAAAAAATATTTGGCCTTCTAGTAGTGTGTCGGACTTTCTCTATTAGTCCATCTATACTGACCTCCATCAGGTTGCAAATTAAAAATAATTTTTATCTGCATCTACAGTACCTCTGAAAAAATATTTGGGCTTCTAGCTGTGTGTGGGACTTGTTGTATTAGTCCATCTATACTGACCTCCATCAGGTTGCAAACTGAATATATTTTTTTCTGCATCTACCTCTGAAAAAATATTGGGCTTCTAGCTGTGTGTGAGACTTGTTGTATTAGTCCATCTATACTGACCTCCATCAGGTTGCAAACTGAATATATTTTTTTCTGCATCTACCTCTGAAAAAATATTGGGCTTCTAGCTGTGTGTGGGTCTTGTTCTATTAATCCATGTATACTGACCTCCATCAGGTTGCAAACTGAATATAATTTTTTTCTGCATCTAGCTCTGAAAAAATATTTGGCCTTCTAGTAGTGTGTCGGACTTTCTCTATTAGTCCATCTATACTGACCTCCATCAGGTTGCAAATTAAAAATAATTTTTATCTGCATCTACAGTACCTCTGAAAAAATATTTGGGCTTCTAGCTGTGTGTGGGACTTGTTGTATTAGTCCATCTATACTGACCTCCATCAGGTTGCAAACTGAATATATTTTTTTCTGCATCTACCTCTGAAAAAATATTGGGCTTCTAGCTGTGTGTGGGTCTTGTTCTATTAATCCATCTATACTGACCTCCATCAGGTTGCAAACTGAATATAATTTTTTTCTGCATCTAGCTCTGAAAAAATATTGGGCTTCTAGCTGTGTGTGGGTCTTGTTCTATTAATCCATCTATACTGACCTCCATCAGGTTGCAAACTGAATATAATTTTTTTCTGCATCTAGCTCTGAAAAAATATTGGGCTTCTAGCTGTGTGTGGGTCTTGTTCTATTAATCCATCTATACTGACCTCCATCAGGTTGCAAACTGAATATAATTTTTTTCTGCATCTAGCTCTGAAAAAATATTGGGCTTCTAGCTGTGTGTGGGTCTTGTTCTATTAATCCATCTATACTGACCTCCATCAGGTTGCAAACTGAATATAATTTTTTTCTGCATCTAGCTCTGAAAAAATATTTGGCCTTCTAGTAGTGTGTCGGACTTTCTCTATTAGTCCATCTATACTGACCTCCATCAGGTTGCAAATTAAAAATAATTTTTATCTGCATCTACAGTACCTCTGAAAAAATATTTGGGCTTCTAGCTGTGTGTGGGACTTGTTGTATTAGTCCATCTATACTGACCTCCATCAGGTTGCAAACTGAATATATTTTTTTCTGCATCTACCTCTGAAAAAATATTGGGCTTCTAGCTGTGTGTGGGACTTGTTGTATTAGTCCATCTATACTGACCTCCATCAGGTTGCAAACTGAATATATTTTTTTCTGCATCTACCTCTGAAAAAATATTGGGCTTCTAGCTGTGTGTGGGTCTTGTTCTATTAATCCATCTATACTGACCTCCATCAGGTTGCAAACTGAATATAATTTTTTTCTGCATCTAGCTCTGAAAAAATATTTGGCCTTCTAGTAGTGTGTCGGACTTTCTCTATTAGTCCATCTATACTGACCTCCATCAGGTTGCAAATTAAAAATAATTTTTATCTGCATCTACAGTACCTCTGAAAAAATATTTGGGCTTCTAGCTGTGTGTGGGACTTGTTGTATTAGTCCATCTATACTGACCTCCATCAGGTTGCAAACTGAATATATTTTTTTCTGCATCTACCTCTGAAAAAATATTGGGCTTCTAGCTGTGTGTGGGACTTGTTGTATTAGTCCATCTATACTGACCTCCATCAGGTTGCAAACTGAATATATTTTTTTCTGCATCTACCTCTGAAAAAATATTGGGCTTCTAGCTGTGTGTGGGTCTTGTTCTATTAATCCATCTATACTGACCTCCATCAGGTTGCAAACTGAATATAATTTTTTTCTGCATCTAGCTCTGAAAAAATATTGGGCTTCTAGCTGTGTGTGGGTCTTGTTCTATTAATCCATCTATACTGACCTCCATCAGGTTGCAAACTGAATATAATTTTTTTCTGCATCTAGCTCTGAAAAAATATTTGGCCTTCTAGCTGTGTGTGGGACTTGTTGTATTAGTCCATCTATACTGACCTCCATCAGGTTGCAAACTGAATATATTTTTTTCTGCATCTACCTCTGAAAAAATATTGGGCTTCTAGCTGTGTGTGGGACTTGTTGTATTAGTCCATCTATACTGACCTCCATCAGGTTGCAAATTGAATATAATTTTTTTCTGCATCTAACCCAGGCAATAGTTTTGGCCTAATACCACAGTTTGGCCACTCAGCTCTGCTCGGTTACCATCCATTGTTTTTTTGTGCAAACAACTCCAGAGTTGTGAATTAGTTAACCACCAAAATGAGTGGAAAAAGGCCTGCTGCTGGTGGAAAGGGGAATAGGCGTGTTGGGAAGGGGAAAAAAGGTTGTGTCCGTGGGGTAGGTGTTAAAGCAACAGTAACATCTGCAGAAGAAAGACCATCTTCCAGCCAAACTAAAATGTCTACTTCTTTTAGCGGACAATGTGATAAGATCCCTTTCTTACGGCCACGCCAATCGCTACAAATTCCAGATGAGGCACAAAAACAGCAGGTGCTTCAACGGATATCAGGTGCTCCTTTAAGTGGGCTCTCCTCCACATCAACTTCAACATCACAAATACTCCAGTCCTCAAAGGTGTCACCCAAATTGCACTTGCTTCCTCACAGCTCCCAAATCTCCAGCTGCCCGTCTGAGTATGAGGTAGAACAGATGGTTGAGTCTGCAGAGCTGTTTACTCATACTATAGCCTGGGAATCAGAGGTCGACTCCAGCGCTTCTGTGAATCCAGACGAGGAAATGATCTGCACTGATGCCCAGAATCTTTATGAGTCGGATCCAGGACCAGACGCAGAAGGTTCTGACCATAATGTAGACCCTCATTCCCAAACTGTAACTCCTGTTGGTGGAGACAATGAGGAAGACGATGATAAGACTCAAATACCTGATTGGAGCGACAACTTTAGTTTTTTGTCAGGGCAGGAACAGGTTGGCTCTGAGGACGACGGGTGTGATAACACACAGGGTGATGATGATGAGGTTGGAGATCCCACTTACTGTCAACCCACAGTCAGCCAAGAGATGAGGTCAGCAGAGGAGGTGGAGGAAGATGCTAGTGACGACGAGGTCAGGTTGCGCCTTCCTGGACAGAGACGTAGTACTGGAAGCACGTCAACAACTGCATCCTCAAACACAACTCTGCCTCTCACCACAAGTCGTGGTGGCTCTTCAGGTCGCATGGGTGCTAAGCCTTGCATAGCCTGGGCATTTTTTCAGATCGATAAAGATGACCCAACTCGTGTTATCTGTAACATTTGTCAGCAAAAGCTAAGTAGAGGCCAAAAAATACATAGTTTGAGTACTTCATGCATGAACCGGCACATGGACATGAAGCATAAGTTGCAGTGGGAAGCTCAGTGTGCTACAATGCGGCCTAGCCGGCCGGGCCAACCACCGTCTGCCATATCTTGTGCATCCGCGGCCTCTTCATCCTCTGTGACTGGGGGGACAGCAGTCACACCTGTTTTGGGGCGCAGACCTGCCACCTCTTTACCCGCAACAGCCAGTGTGATTGGCAGGTCATCATTTTCTTTGGAGGTGGGAACACCAGCTGGTGTTGAGCGCTGTCCGACATCGATAGCACCACCTTTGGATCAAGGCAACCTAACATGTCCGCCTGCATCTTCCTCACAGACCGGCAGTTTGCCGGGGACACCCTTATCAACCCCGTCTAAGCACAATAGCCAGCCCTCGGTCCCTCAGATGTGGACAAGTAAAAGACCATTTCCTCCTAGCCATGAGAAAGCTAAGAGGTTGAATTTCACCATCTGCAAGCTCTTGGCTACAGAAATGCTGCCTTTCCGCCTGGTGGACACAGAGGATTTTCGAGACCTTATGTCCGTCGCAGTGCCCCAGTACCAGATGCCCAGTCGGCACTACTTCTCAAAGAAAGGTGTGCCTGCGCTCCACCAGCATGTCGCACACAACATCACCGCTTCTTTGAGAAACTCTGTGTGTGACAGGGTGCATTTCACCACAGACACTTGGACGAGTAGGCATGGACAGGGGCATTACATGTCGCTGACTGGGCACTGGGTAACTATGGTGACAGAAGGACACGGGGCTGCTGTCCAAGTCTTGCCGTCCCCACGAGTTGTGCGTCAATCCTCTTTATGTCAAAGTTCCTCCACTGCTTCTGCCTCCTCAACCTCCTCTCGGTCTTCCACCTGCACCCAAAGCCTGTCTGGTCATGCCACAAGCTTTCTAACTGCGCAGAAGGGATCCTGCACACCTCCTTACTATGCTGGCAGTAGGGCTCAACGTCATCAGGCAGTTTTTACATTGAAATGTCTGGGAAATGTGAGTCACACAGCTGAGGAGTTGTGGTCAGCTCTGGAGAACCAATTTCATGAATGGTTGTCTCCACTGGACCTGAAACCAGGGAAGGCCGTGTGCGACAATGCTGCAAACCTGGGTGCGGCCCTTCGCCGGGGCAATGTCACACACGTGCCTTGTATGGCTCACGTGTTGAACCTGGTTGTCCAGCAATTTTTAGCCCACTATTCCAGACTAGATGGCCTTCTGCAGAGGGCACGGTCGCTGTGTGCTCACTTCCGCCGTTCGCATCCCGCAGCTCAGCGACTTACATCTCTACAGAAGTCGTTGGGCCTGCCACTTCACCGGCTAAAATGCGATGTGCCTACCCGGTGGAATTCAACTCTGCACATGTTGCAGCGACTGTGGCAGCACCGACAAGCCCTGGTGCAATACGTTCTGACGTATAGCCTGGGCCAACGAGATTCAGAGGTGGGGCAAATCACGCTGGAGGAGTGGTCTCAGATCAGGGACCTATGCACCCTTCTGCACAGTTTTGAAATGGCGACGAAGATGTTTAGTGCTGACGATGCCATTATCAGCATGACTATTCCGGTGATTTACATGCTGGAGCACATGTTAAACAGAATTCGGAGTCAGGTGGTGGCACAAGAGGAGGTGGAGGAAGTAGAGGAGGAGGAGTTGTATGCGGAAGGGCTAACATCTGCAAGGTCCAGACGGTCGGCAGCACCAAGGCGGCAGGCATGTGAGGGTGGGGGAGATGGTTTTACCAGGGCGCATGGTAGCAGCCAAACTAGTGAGGAAGGTGCAGGAGCCCAGGAAGAAGTGGAGGACGAACTGATGGAAGACTCATCAGATGAGGGAGACCTTGATCACATTTCTGTTGTGCGAGGTTGGGGGGGGAGGACAGAGGAAGGAAGCATGATTGTTACCTCTCCACCAACACAACAGGGACTTGGTGCTCCTGGATGCGCAACACACATGAGTGCCTTCTTGCTGCACTACCTGCAACATGACCCTCGAATTGTGAGAATTAGAAATAATCCTGACTACTGGGTTGCCACACTGTTAGATCCCCGGTACAAAAGTAAATTTGCAGAAATTATTCCTGCCATAGAAAGGGATGCACGCATGCAGGAGTATCAGCAGAGACTGTTGCAGAATCTTACATGTGCTTTTCCACAAAATACCAGTGGTGCACGTAGTGAATCTCACAGTTCCAACTTGCCAACCGTGGGACCGTCAAGTGTTCAGCACTCAAACCGTAACAGAACCACAGTATCTGCTGGTAACATCAATTTTGCGGAATCATTTCACCACTTTTTTAGCCCATCCTTTGCAAGGCCACAGGAGACAAGAAATCTGACACATAGTCAACGCCTAGAGACGATGGTACAGGAGTATCTCCAAGTAAACATTGAAGCCACGACTGTGTCACTGGACCCTTGCTCTTTTTGGGCTTCCAATCTGGATAAATGGCCGGAGCTAGCCACTTACGCCTTGGAGATCTTGTCATGCCCCGCAGCCAGCGTTCTTTCTGAACGTGTGTTCAGCGCTGCTGGTGGTGTGCTGACAGATAAGCACACGCGGCTCTCCACTGATAATGTAGACAGACTCACGTTCATAAAGATGAACAAATCATGGATCCGAAACGACTTTTCTACCCCTGTGTCATCCTGGGGAGAGTAAAAGCTTGATTGGTTAAAATCACCCTACCAACCGTTTTAAGCTTTCAAATTACTAATCATGTTTGTCTGTATCTTGACTGGAAAATAATTTGGGCTTTGTAGCAGTGTGCAGCACTGATCCTATTAGGCCATCTATACTAAAGCTTCACCAGATTTAAAATTAAAAATAATTTTTAGCTGCATCTAGCCCGGAAAATAATTTTGGGGCTCCGAGATGCGCAAGACACATAAGTGCCTTCTTGCTGCACTACCTGCAGCATGACCCTCATATTGTCAGAATTCGAAGTAATCATGACTACTGGGTTGCCACACTCTTAGATCCCCCAAACTTTTCGATCAACCTTTTCATTTTAATAAAGACCAAAAAAATGGTCATTTTTGAAATTATAAGCATTAGCAGGTTGTTAGAAACTGAAATCAAACAGTTTTCAACTCAAAACTTTATTCTAGGTGATGTTACATTTTCACATAGGACCCCTTGTTCGAAAGGAGCTTCTGAACTCTCTCGTCCATTGAATTTGTCAGGTTTTGGATGGTTTCTGCTTCAATTGTTTTGCATGAGGACAGAATACCCTCCCAGAGCTGTTGCTTAGATGTGAACTGCCTCCCGCCATCATAGACACTCCTTTTAATGATGCTCCAAAGGTTCTGAATGGGGTAGAGGTCAGGGGAGCATGGGGGTCACACCATAAGTTTGTCCCCTTTTATGCCCATATCAGCCAGAGATGCAGATGTTTTATGTGCAGCATGAGATGGTGCATTATCATGCAGAAAAATGATCTTGCTGTGAAATACACGGTTCTTCTTCTTGAACCATGGCAGGAAGTGCTGTTTGAGAAAATCCACATACATTATGGAGTTCATCTTTAGCGCCTTCAGGGATCCTAAAGGGGCCGACAATGTCTCTCCCCATGATTCCAGCCCAAAACATTACTCCACCTCCTCCTTGTTGGCGCTGTAGCCGTGTTTGCGTGGGGTGTCCATCAACCAGCCATCCTCCACTCCATCCATCTGGACCATCGAGCGCTGCACGGCACTCATCCGTGAACAAAACTGTTTTGAAATCAGTCTTCATGTAATGTTTGGCCCACTGGAGCCGTTTCTGCTTGTGTGAAGTGGATAGAGGAGGTCGACAGGATGGCGTATGCACAGCTGCAAACCTCTGAAGGACCCTGCATCTTGTTCGGGGGACGTTGGAGGCACAAGCAGCTTCAAAAACTTGTCTGCTGCTATGACAAGGCTTTTTGGACGCTGCTCTTTCAACCTGACGTAATTGCCTGTAGGAAAGAGTCCTCAATTTGCCCTTATCAGCACGCACACGTGTGTACTGTGAATCAGCTACATACTTCTTGATTGCCAAGACACTTCATCCTGATCATCGCACAATGTTGATTGTAGTCATGCCTTGACCTAAACACTCCACAATTTGTTGCTTCTCAGCAGCCGACACATCCTTTTTCTTTCCCATTTTGGCAGAAAATGTAGGCTGCTTAATAATGTGAGAGAGCCTTCTTAAGTAGTCTTGCCTTTCATTGGACACACCTGCCAAACTAATTAGCACAGGTGTCTGCAATTGCTTACAGTGATATAAAGAGCCCTGACACACATCACCATCAATGAGTTTAACTGACAAACAAACAAATTCTTCCCTTATCACTCCTAAACACTTTTTGCATAATAATTTGGAACGCAGTGTACATGTACTTTTCCACAAAACACCAGCGGTTCACGTAGTGAATCTTACAGTTCTAACTTGCCAACCGTGGTCTGTATGGAGTTGTTCAATAAAGGGCCCAAAATTAAGATAACATAGATGGGAGAGGTCTCTATGAATAGGAATTCCTAAGTATTTGATACCCTGTGAGGGACAGGCAAAGGGAAAGTTGGACTGGATGGAATCCTATATGGATTTGGGGAGGGAGACATCGAGGGCCTCAGACTTCGCTGCATTGATTTTAAAATTTGACCATGTAACAAAGTGATCTATTTCAGCCATAACAGCAGGGATGGATATATGTGATTGAGTGATATATACTAGGACATCATCAGCAAATAGAGAGCACTTGTACTCGGTGCCTCCCACCTCAATCCACCTAATATTGGGGTTATGGCGAATTGATGAGAGCAGGTGCTCCGTCACTAGGATGTATAAGAGAGGGGACAGAGGACATCCCTGCCTTGTCCCATTGGTGATTGTGAAAGGTGATGAAAATGTTCTGACGCACCCCCTGGGCCTTGGGACACCCGGAGCCGGACCCTTTTTGGTGGATGCTGGTGGTTGTAGTCTTCGTGGCGGTGACCCGGTTCTGTGGCTCAGGGCGGTCAAACCAGTGGCGGAACTATTTATGTGGTTTTGATGTTTAAATGTCCGACTACGCCACCCGTGGATTGCGGTCAGAGTGAACCGCTGCTACAGGGCAGACCGCTGAGGCTGGTGTTGTGGGTGCAGCAGAGCGTAGCATAACTCCCCACGGGAGGAGTATAGCCTCAGGGCAGTGTATGCGGAGGATGGGGGTGATGGTGCAGGGCAGCAGCAGTAACGACACGGAGTCAGTGATGCAGTCCAGGGCCTTTACTCACAGTTCTTATTATCCAGACCACGTCTGCAGGTAACGGCTGCCCACGTCGTACTGTGCTCACCAGGTGAGGGGCTCAGACAACTCCCAGATAACTTTGGAGCACTTCACAGGACCCCCTTTGTGTGTCCTTTGTCTGGCCTTTCTTACCAACACTTCTGTCCGGCTGCCTCGGGCCTCCTCTTGGTAAACTTGGCGCCAGTTTCCCTGACCCTATGTGGTGCCTTCCTAGCGGGTGTAGCGAGGGGCTGCGCCACATAAAATGTCAGAGCCTCCGGTTTCTAGCTGAGGGTCGTTTCCTGCCTCCACTAGTTCGGGGACCGGTCTCCCCCTTTGGCCTGACCCCTCCACGCAGGTGGATTCGGGCGTGCGGTGGCGACTCGCCCGTCCGCACCCCTGGGATCCCTTCATTCCTCGTTCCTGGAGCCTTCTCCGCTCCTCTTCCTTCCTTCTCCCTCTTCCAGGCCTGGGCCTCTGTTACTAGGCCCGCCTCCGGAGCAGAGCTCATGCAGAGCCCCTGCTCCCTGCCACTTCTGCTCAGACTTCTCTGCACTGAACTAAGATGGTGCCCACCTTTTATACTCCCTTCTCAATGCACCCAGGAACTGCTTCCTCCCTGCTCCTGCACTACAGGGTTCCCCTTCCTCAGTGTTCCCTCCCCCCACTCCAGCCAGGGACAGGGACTGTCGTGCCCATCTCAGGGGCATATTGGTCGCCCTGCCCCACAGCAATGTGGTGTAATGCATGCAGGTGTCGGGTCCTGATCCACACTCCATCCTTACCTGAGAGTGAGATATCACACCTCTGGGTGAGGTGCAATACGTCTGTAGCAACCGAGCCCTCAGGGTGCTACAGTTCCATTTATCTTCAGCCTAGGTGACGTATTGCGATACAGGGCCGTGATTTTGGCTATAAAAGGGTCCCCTAGACCCCTACCCCAAGCTTTTTAAGAGAATCATATATGGCGTGCCAGGAGACTCTATGGAATGCTTTCTCAGCATCCAACGAGAGTATCTAATTACAAATTTTTAACTGCATCTAGCCCAGGAAATACTTTGTGCCTAGTAGCAGTGTCTGCTAGTCAGCGGATTATCCCGGCTGTTAAGCAAGCTACACCACCTGTAGTTTAGACACTTAATTTTTTCAAAGGAAATGATTCGGGACCATGGGATACTTAGTGAAGAGCATCAGGAGGCACCCCAAGGCATAGGGGCTGGGACTGGCACTAGGATGCCTTGCGGTGGACAGCCGAGCTCGATCCTTATAAAAGCTTTTTAACTGCAGCAGCTTTAGTGGACGCTACTGGAGCTGGAATTACGCGGCTGCTGGCATGAGACTTGCCCTCCAATAGATCCTTGTAAATGGATTTAAAGTGTATTCATTCAAATTAGAGAGACAATTTAAATTAAAAAGCTTAGAGCTGCCTCCACCACAGGGGGGCTCGCTCGACCCACCAGCGGACAGGCACCAGTATTGGGAGAGGGGGGCTGGCCGTCAGGGTTCACCGCGGCTCTGGCACAAACCCGGCGACACGGAGGTGGCACGGGCAGGAGCGGACTGAACGTGTCGGCTTCTCACTTTTTGGATTATAGAAGGGCATGACATGCCTATATCTGTGTCTCCCCCTCCTTTTACTCCTCCACCTCTTTTATTTTCTCATGACTATATGTACTTGTCACTTTTCCATGTGTTAGTTATGTCTTCTGAGCAGTTTGTCAGCTTTTGGACACCTTTGAAGGTGTTTTCTATGTGTTTCTATGTGTTTTTGTTTGCCTGCCATTGTTTTTAACGGTGTTCGAAGGTGTTCGACGAACAGTTCGGCGAACACACGGGTGTTCGACGAACCGAACCGAACTCGAACACTACGGGGGTGGCTCAACACTAATCCTGATATCATTGCAGCTGAAGGCAGAACATAGACTGGGGGAAAACCGAAGTTGCAAGCCATTTACATGTAATTTTTCTTTTATATTCAAATGAAGACAAATTCTGTAATTAAGTGATTTACAAAATTTCATAACTTTTCATGCTGGACAAAATTATTAAGAAGGCTGGTTTGGGTTTGCGGCCAGAGTAATAAGGGAAGGGTTTAACTTAGGGAAGGGTTTTATATATTTATATACAGTACAGACCAAAAGTTTGGACACACCTTCTCATTTAAAGATTTTTATGTATTTTCATGACTTTGAAAATTGTACATTCACACTGAAGGCATCAAAACTATGAATTAACACATGTGGAATTATATACTTAACAAAAAAGTGTGAAACAACTGAAAATATGTCTTATATTCTAGGTTCTTTGAAGTAGCCACCTTTTGCTTTGATGACTGCTTTGCACACTCTTGGCATTCTCTTGATGAGCTTCAAGAGGTAATCACCGGAAATGGTTTTCACTTCACAGGTGTGCCCTGTCAGGTTTAATAAGTGGGATTTCTTGCCTTATAAATGGGGTTGGGACCATCAGTTGTGTTGTGCAGAAGTCTGGTGGATACACAGCTGATAGTCCTACTGAATAGACTGTTAGAATTTGTATTATGGCAAGAAAAAAGCAGCTAAGTAAAGAAAAACGAGTGGCCATCATTACTTTAAGAAATGAAGGTCAGTCAGTCCGAAAAATTGGGCAAACTTTGAAAGTGTCCCCAAGTGCAGTTGCAAAAACCATCAAGTGCTAGAAAGAAACTGGCTCACATGAGGACCGCCCCAGGAAAGGAAGATCAAGAGTCACCTCTGCTTCTGAGGATAAGTTTATCCGAGTCACCAGCCTCAGAAATCGCAGGTTAACAGCAGCTCAGATTAGAGACCAGGTCAATGCCACACAGAGTTCTAGCAGCAGACACATCTCTACAACAACTGTTAAGAGGAGACTTTGTGCAGCAGGCCTTCATGGTAAAATAGCTGCTAGGAAACCACTGCTAAGGACAAGCAACAAGCAGAAGAGACTTTTTTGGGCTAAAGAACACAAGGAATGGACATTAGACCAGTGGAAATCTGTGCTTTGGTCTGATGAGTCCAAATTTGAGATCTTTGGTTCCAACCACCGTGTCTTTGTGCGACACAGAAAAGGTGAACGGACGGACTCAACATGCCTGGTTCCCACCATGAAGCATGGAGGAGGAGGTGTGATGGTGTGGGGGTACTTTGCTGGTGACACTGTTGGGGATTTATTCAAAACTGAAGGCATACTGAACCAGCATGGCTACCACAGCATCTTGCAGCGGCATGCTATTCCATCCGGTTTGCTTTTAGTTGGACCATCATTTATTTTTCAACAGGACAATGACCCCAAACACACCTCCAGGCTGTGTAAGGGCTATTTGACCAAGACGGGGAGTGATAGGGTGCTACGCCAGATGACCTGGCCTCAACAGTCACCAGACCTGAACCTAATCGAGATGGTTTGGGGTGAGCTGGACCGCAGAGTGAAGGCAAAAGGGCCAACAAGTGCTAAGCATCTCTGGGAACTCCTTCAAGATTGTTGGAAGACCATTTCCGGTGACTACCTCTTGAAGCTCATCAAGAGAATGCCAAGAGTGTGCAAAGCAGTCATCAAAGCAAAAGGTGGCTACTTTGAAGAACCTAGAATATAAGACATATTTTCAGTTGTTTCACACTTTTTTGTTAAGTATATAATTCCACATGTGTTAATTCATAGTTTTGATGCCTTCAGTGTGAATGTACAATTTTCATAGTCATGAAAATACAGAAAAATCTTTAAATGAGAAGGTGTGTCCAAACTTTTGGTCTGTACTGTATATTTACAGTGGGGAAAAATAAGTATTTGATACTCTGCCGATTTTGCAAGTTTTCCCACCTGCAAAGAATGGAGAGGTCTGTAATGTTTATCGTAGGTCACTTCACCCGTGAGAGACAGAATCTAAAAATAAAAAAACAGAAAATCACATTGTACGATTTTTACATAATTTTTTAGCATTTTATTGCATGAAATAAGTATTTGATACAATTGAAAAACAAAACTTAATATTTGGTACAGAAACCTTTGTAATTACAGAGGTCAGATTTTTCCTGTAGTTCTTGACCAAGTTTGCACACTCTGCAGCAGGGATTTTGGCCCAGTACTCCATACAGATCTCCTCCAGATCTTTCAGATTTGGGAGCTTTCCCTGGGCAACATTGAGTTTCAGCTCCCTCCAAAGATTTTCTATTGGGTTCAGGTCTGGAGACTGGGTAGGCCACTCCAGGACCTTGAAATGCTTCTTATGGAGCCACTCCTTAGTTGCCCTGGCTGTGTGTTTCTAGTCATTGTCATGCTGGAAGACCCAGCCATGACCCATCGTCAATGTTCTTACCGAAGGAAGGAGGTTGTTGGCCAAAATTTCGTGATACATGACCCCATCCATCCTCGGTTCAATACAGTGCTGTTGTCCTATCCCGTTTACAGAAGAGAACCCCAAAGTATGATGTTTCCTCCACCATGCTTCACGGTTGGGACAGTGTTCTTGGAGTTGTACTCATCCTTCTTCTTCCTTCAAACACGGCGAGTGGAGTTGATACCAAAAAGTTCTCTTTGGTTTCATCTGATCACATGACCTTCTCCTATGCCTCCTCTGGATCATCCAGATGGTCATTTGCGAACTTCAAACGGGCCTGGACATGTGCTGGCGTGAGCAGGAGGACCTTGTGTGTCCTGCAGGATTTTAATTCATGATGGCGTAGTGTGTTACTAACGGTAATGTTTGAGACTGTGGTCTCAGCTCTCTTCAGGTCATTGACCAGGTCCTCCCATATTGTTGATTCCTGACCTTTCTCAGAATCATCCTTACACCATTAGGCAAGATCTTGCATGGGGCCCCAGACCGAGGAAGATTGACAGTCATCTTGGGTTTCTTTCATTTTGTAATAATTGTGCCAACAGTTGTTGCCTCCTCACCAAGCTGCTTGCCTATTGTCAAGTAGCACATCCCTATTGACCAAGCAGCCCATTTTTTATTTGTTTTTAAAAAGGCATTCAGAAAAGAGGCACTCCCCTCATCCCTTTAGAGATTGGTGTCTCAGCCCCCGAATTCCCACCGATCATATTTTTTTACATCATAGGTATTATTTAAGCCCCTTTTAAACCATCCTTGCACATAATAGTGTGACCCAACAAATGGCATTGTGGATTATTGATAATCTAGCGATAGAAAATGTAGAACTGGTGGAGAAAGGGTGAAATTGATGGACTTGGGTCTTTTTTCAGCCTATGTAACTATGTATATAAAAGTACTGTTTTCGCCATGTGACGACAAAGGCATGTCTAAATTTGGAATTTTTATGACAACCACATGGTACAAGCACTGATTCACTGCCAGCATTCCAAACATAGCAAGTTATTACCATTATTACCATTATTACCATTGCTTTGTACATGAGAACATTGTTTTAATGAAAAAGAAAGGGAGGGTCCCAACTGTTGCCACGAAAGTGGGTACAAGAAATCCTCAAAATTTGTGCACCTTTGACTTTTGACCAATCAGTATTAGACAAAGCAGAGCTGCTACAGTTCTGCAATTCTTGCACGAGTTATTATTCCATATGGTGCCATTTAAAGGGAATCTGTCAGTAAGATAAACCCCTCCTCCCAAAAGAAGAAAGTTAAATACATTGACTCCTTTACATCGTCTATCTGTTGCTGCATTCCCAAAAAATGTGTGTTTTTATTAATTTGCAAATGAGGTGTTAAATACTCTGGGTGTAAGAAAGCACTTCTGGAGCTTCTGTCTCTCAAGGTTGTTCCTCTCAACAGAACCAGCCTCTTTTAACTTGAATAATAGCTCACTGTCTGTGTGACGTCAGGAACTAGTAACCAGTTTGTACAGTGAGCTATCAATCAAGTAAAAGGGGCTGGTGCTCAACATGGAAACAACCTTGAGTATCAAAGGCTCAAAAAGTGCTCTGTCATGCCCAGAGCACTTAATGCCTCATTTGCATATCAATTAAAATGATCATTTTTCTGGAATGCAGCAACAGATAGAAAATATAAAGGTGTCAATGGATTTAACTTTCAAAGACCAGCATGACCATATATGCGGCTTAAGAGGATTAATCTTACTAACTAGTGGAAAAAGAAGAACAGTGACAACCTATAAAGTCAGATTTATTTGTCATTCCAGCATTTCTAAAATTTCCTGCATTTGCAGAGTGATTGCCATTGATAATAAGTAATTATATCTCCTTGTTTCATTCTATCAGCCGAAGTGATAAAAGAAAAGGCTTATATTAAGTGGCGCATCTATATACCTCATTGATTTTCTTCTAGAAATCCATTCCACATTATTTTCTAACACGACCATTACAATTTTAGTGATTATTTTTGTAAATTTAATTTTCTTGGAAAAATCTGATTAATAATGCAGTAAGGAGTAGATTTCCCTACTGCCAAACCTTTGTAAACTTCTTGCGCACCATGGACAAAGGAACATCAAGATCTCTGGAGATGGACTTGTAACCTTGAGATTGTTGATATTTTTCAACAATTTTGGTTCTCAAGTCCTCAGACAGTTCTCTTCTTCTCTTTCTGTTCTCCATGCCTCGTGTGGCACACACAGACACACAATGCAAAGATTGAGTCAACTTCTCCACTTTTTACCTCTTTTCAGGTGTGATTTTCATATTGCCCACCCAAAGTTGTTTACCCACAATTTTGGAAAGGTGCCAACAATTTTATCCAGCCCATTTTTGGGGTTTTGTGTCAAATTATGTCCAATTTGTTTTCTTTTCTTTTTTTGTGTTGTTCCAATACACACAAAGGAAATAAACATGGGTATAACAAAACATGTGTAATTGCAATAATTTTCTGCTTCAATATCTGGAACAATTTCAAGGGTGCCAACACTTTTGGCGATAACCGTCTATGAAGCTGTCATGCTCGGGTTGGTAGACCTGCGGCCGGACCATGCATTGCGGTCCGTGCTTGGGCCAATTTGCACAGACGTCTGAAGCTGCCTTTACTCTTTTATTTGTCTTTTTCTGAACTCTTAGCTGATTTATGATCACAGACCGCTTCAAAGTTGAATGTGCAGCGAAACCAAGAGACTGAAAAAGCAAAACGGTGCAAAATTTTATTATGAAACTCAATGCTAAAAATTATTTTTAGCCCCAAAAACATTCATTTATGAAAAAAAAAATTGTTCTCAAAGGTGGTTGAATGGAAGTAAGTTTAGTACAGATAAGCTTGGGAATACACACTTTTCACCATATTTTGATTATACTGCATAATAATTAAAAATTACCAGCAGTAAAAAACATTAGAGCTTTCCCATCCTGATTTCCATGCAGATTTCTCTGTACCTCTCTGCTCCTATATACTAATGGTATGTTTTTCAAGTAACACCAGCTACCCCCCACTTTCATTTATGACCTTGTTTACTTAGCCTTTGACTATCCAGCATCTGTTTCAACCTTAATCAGCTGATCAAGATGAGCACAGACCTCTCCCCTCTGGTTCACAGCTGAATACATTCTGTACTAAATATATTGTGAACTAGGAGTCTGTTAGACTTTAGTCTGTGTCCATCACCTTAAGTGTGGCCATTGCTTAAGCGTGAGAAATATGAATTAATCCTGAATTGAACCTGAAGGGAACTGAAGGTAACTGGATACTCAGTCACAGTAAACAATGTTTTCTTTGTTTTCACTCTCACCCCCTTAATCCTTCACATTTTACAACCACCCCTAATCTTCATCTTCATCTCTCCCTCTATCCTCCCCACCCATCTCACCTCCTCCTCAGAGCTATTCCTCAACATACAATCCTTTGTCTCCAAACACAGACAGCCACCTCATTCCCTCTCCTGCTTCCACTTACTAATGCTTTCTCTGCTCCTCCTCACTGCCGGCAACATCTCTCCAAATCCTGGCCCTCCTCACCACTTCCCTACAATCACTTCCACCTCCTACCTACGATCTATGCCAAACTCTCGTAACCCTTCTAACCTTATATCCATCCACCCAGTCCCCACTTCCCCAGTCCCTCTAACAGGAGCTCAATGGAACGCTCGCTCCATCTGCAACAAACTTTCCTACATTCACGATCTCTTCATCACGACCAAGCTTTCCTTCCTAGGCATCACTGAAACCTGGCTCACCCCCTCCGACACGGTCACTCCTCCTGCACTTTCGTACGGTGGATTCCACCTTTCTCACACCCCCCGCCCCACCGGCAAGCATGGTGGAGGAATAGGTTTCCTCCTATCAGATAACTGCTCCTTCACCCAAATCCCACTGGCACCCTCCATTACTCTCCCCTCTTTTTAAGTGCACTGCGTGCGCATTTACTCCCCCCTCCGACCTCCAACTGGCTGTCATTTAACGCCCCCCAGGATCAACCACCATCTTCTTTGACCACTTCACCACCTAGCTACTTAATTTCCTCTCCATTGACATCCCCACTATCCTCATGGGTGACTTCAACATCCCTATTGACACTTCCCTCCCAGCTGTCTCTAAGCTTCTATCCCTCACTTCCTCCTTCAGCCTTACTCAGTGGTCTTCCGCAGCCACCCACAAAGACGGCCACACACTGGACCTCATCTTCACCCTCTTCTATTCCCTATCTAACCTCTCTAACAAACCTCTCCCTCTTTCTGACCACAACCTACTTATATTCTCTACCCTCTCCTCTCCAGGCAACAATCCCCACTCCACAAACTTGCACACCCTTGCAGAAATCTTAAACACCTTGACCTACACTCACTCTCTGAATCCTGACATTGGCAATCACAGTCCGAACACGGATTGTGTTTCATGGATGACTGAATTCACTATTATGTGTATGGGGAGCTCCTGACATTCCCTAGCAGATGATGTTGGGGGAAAGAAGCATGCGGCCTGTTGGATTTCCAATGACCAATCCTTTGGTTCTCAGGGAGACAAGCCAGAAGAAGAAGAGTCTGAATGTGCCCTTATGTGTATGAGGGCCTCTCGACTCTCCCCAGACTGATCTTGGTGGGTGGAGTCCAGCCTGTTAGATTTCCAATGGTCAACCTTTCGAGTCTGAATTCGCCTTTACACTGACAACTGATTTTGCCAATAATGTGCATGGGGGCCTTATAGCAGTTGGACTCAAACCCTTCCTACATCAGATTACTAGACATCTACATTTCCCAGAATGTGGACCAATAGTGAAGGTTCAGCCAGTCGGGAATGATAGGAAATTATGGCCATGAAGCTTGCTGAATTGTGAATACAGCTCTGGGGTAAGATATACAGTACAGACCAAAAGTTTGGACACACCTTCTCATTTAAAGATTTTTCTGTATTTTCATGACTATGAAAATTGTACAGTCACACTGAAGGCATCAAAACTATGAATTAACACTTGTGGAATTATATACTTAACAAAAAAGTGTGAAACAACTGAAAATATGTCTTATATTCTAGGTTCTTCATAGTAGCCACCTTTAGCTTTGATGACTGCTTTGCACACTCTTGGCATTCTCTTGATGAGCTTCAAGAGGTAGTCACCGGAAATGATTTTCACTTCACAGGTGTGCCCTGTCAGGTTTAATAAGTGGGATTTCTTGCCTTATAAATGGGGTTAGGACCATCAGTTGTGCAGAAGTCTGGTGGATACACAGCTGATAGTCCTACTGAATAGACTGTTAGAATTTGTATTATGGCAAGAAAAAAGCATCTAAGTAAAGAAAAACAAGTGGCCATCATTACTTTAAGAAATGAAGGTCAGTCAGTCTGAAAAATTGGGAAAACTTTGAAAGTGTCCCCACGTGCAGTTGCAAAAACCATCAAGTGCTACAAAGAAACTGGCTCACATGAGGACCGCCCCAGGAAAGGAAGATCAAGAGTCACCTCTGCTTCTGAGGATAAGTTTATCCGAGTCACCAGCCTCAGAAATCGCAGGTTAATAGCAGCTCAGATTAGAGACCAGGTCAATGCCACACAGAGTTCTAGCAGCAGACACGTCTCTTCAACAACTGTTAAGAGGAGACTTTGTGCAGCAGGCCTTCATGGTAAAATAACTGCTAGGAAACCACTGCTAAGGACAGGCAACAAGCAGAAGAGACTTGTTTGGGCTAAATAACACAAGGAATGGACATTAGACCAGTGGGAATCTGTGCTTTGGTCTGATGAGTCCAAATTTGAGATCTTTCGTTCCAACCACCGTGTCTTTGTGCGACGCAGAAAAGGTGAACGGATGGACTCTACATGCCTGGTTCCCACCGTGAAGCATGGAGGAGGAGGTGTGATGGTGTGGGGGTGCTTTGCTGGTGACACTGTTGGGGATTTATTCAAAATTGAAGGCATACTGAACCAGCATGGCTACCACAGCATCTTGCAGCGGCATGCTATTCCATCCGGTTTGCGTTTAGTTGGACCAACATTTATTTTTAAACAGGACAATGACCCCAAACACACCTCCAGGCTGTGTAAGGGCTATTTGACCAAGAAGGGGAGTGATGGGGTGCTACGCCAGATGACCTGGCCTCCACAGTCACCAGACCTGAACCCAATCGAGATGGTTTGGGGTGAGCTGGACCGCAGAGTGAAGGCAAAAGGGCCAACAAGTGCTAAGCATCTCTGGGAACTCCTTCAAGAATGTTGGAAGACCATTTCCGGTGACTACCTCTTGAAGCGCATCAAAAGAATGCCAAGAGTGCGCAAAGCAGTCATCAAAGCAAAAGGTGGCTACTTTGAAGAACCTAGAATATAAGACATATTTTCAGTTGTTTCACACTTTTTTGTTAAGTATATAATTCCACATGTGTTAATTCATAGTTTTGTTGCCTTCAGTGTGAATGTACAATTTTCATAGTCATGAAAATACAGAAAAATCTTTAAATGAGAAGGTGTTTCCAAACTTTTGGTCTGTACTGTAGGCTGTAACATACAGTAGGATCAGTAAAAGATAAATAATTGAATGCATTTATGGAGTGGCTCAATTTTTAATGTACATTATATCTATACACGAACTGTAAAATTGCGTTTCAATATGGACATACCCTTTAAGGTATTATAACATACTAGATGGTTGCCCGATTCTAACGCATCGGGTATTCTAGCATATGTCTCCCGACCCTCCTTTATAATGCCCCATGCAGGAAGTCACATCCCCCCTATATAATACCCCATGCAGGATGTCACTTGTTCCCCCATATAATGCTCCATGTAGGATGTCACCTCTCCCCCCATATAATGGCCCATGCAGGATGTCACCTCTACCCCCATATAATGTCCCATGCAGGCTGTCACATCCTCCCTATATAATACCCCATGCAGGATGTCCCATCCCCCCATAGTGCCCGATGCAGGTCCCCTATGGCCCCATACAAAAAAAAAGAAATCCAATACTCACCTCACTGCTTCTCTGGACTCGAGCGCAGCCGGCATCTTCACGCTGTGCGCTGTGACCGGTCAGGAGAGAGCGCGGTGTAAAGACGTCACCGTGCCCTCTGACCTGAGATGTCACAGAGCTGCAGCGGAAGACACAGGAGCTGCTGCGCAGGCACGGGGAGGGGTAAGTATGACGCCGGGTGGCGGGGTCCTCATCGAGCGGGGGGAGGGACGGGAGGAGAGGAGAGGGGAGAGGAGAGGAGGGGAGGGGAGGGGTAAGTATGACGCTGGTGCCGGGGTCCTGATCGAGCGGGGGGAGGGACGGGAGGAGAGGAGAGGGGAGAGGAGAGGAGGGGAGGGGAGGGGTAAGTATGATGCCGGGTGCCGGGGTCCTGATCGAGCGGGGGGAGGGACGGGAGGAGAGGGGAGGGGAGAGGAAAGGAGGGGAGGGGCGTCACACTTGTCCTCGGGAGATAAGCGGCCGTAGCCGCTGATCTTCCGACCATAGCCGCATGTAGGTCAGCGGCGCCTGCGGTCGGGGGACTTATGCTGCGAGCAGCCGGCTGCATCTCCCGGCTGCATCGCCGCTGACCTCCGTGCCGCACATGAGCCGCTAACGGCCGCCATCTTTTTCTGAAATGCCGCGTCGCTGATTGGCCGCGGCCGGACCAATCAGCGACCCGGGATTTCCAGGACAGACAGACAGAAAGACAGACAGAAAGACAGATTGACGGGATAAGACAATTATATAGATAGAAGGTTGTTTGGTTCTATGAGATCATAAAGTAAAATAATTTTCAGGAGAAAACACTGTACCAGCCGTGCGTGGGCTCTTTCTCAGCTGGTTGCAATTTTCCTGCGTGTCCTTGGCCCTGTAATTTCCGTCTAATCCTTGCAGGTATGCAGCATGCCGAGCGCATTGTGTGTGCGCTGTAGGGCGTAGAGGAAATGTTACGATGTTTAGAAATACATTCTCTTTCTGCAGCTTCTCCATTCTGACTCGGGGAAGATTAATAGTGTTTTATTCATGATAAATGCAGGTTTGCTAGTGTAGCCTTACTCATTCTCCTATAAGCATCTGTTCCCTCTGCAAACATCTGGCCACGGGAGATAAAAAGCAAAAGAGCGCAGAGCCAGAACCTGCATCAAACAGATGAGATTCTTCCCGAATTTAAAAGAACAAGTCTGCCAAACCAAGGGTTCTTAAGGGAAAATGATGCCGAGCTTTGCTATACTTCAGTATGCAATTTAAAGGGGGTGTCGATCACAAGTCATTTCTGTATATAATGGCTTCTTAATGGACTTGCCACTTGCATAAGATCCCTTATTTATTGCTAACTATTAAAAAATTATATCATTTATTTATGCCATCTATTTTTCATGAGTGTCCTTTACTTCTTTGTTAATGTGGAAGACCCCTAAGGTATCTGATCTGTAAAAATGATCTCAGTGGTTAGACGCCCCCCTAGTGATCATTCATTTATTCTTATTTCCCACCCACATAGCCAATTTTTAGAGGAGTTTTGGGTGGTTATTTAAAAGAGGTTTCCTTGTAATGCACTTTGCCTTTTGGTCATTGGATGCAGTATTTTAATGGGATGATCCAAAGATAATTAAAGGGGTCTTGTCACTTTCCATAAATATGTCATTTTTTTTATCCGCTGCTGTTTTCTTGAATCGGCATTGTTTTTCTTTCCTTCCAGCTCCTCTCCATTCCTGAGATATGGTCTGTTCTTTCCTGTGTCACAGGTTTACCATGACACAGAGGGGCCAGAAGACTGCGGTGTCTGATTTCACGTAATAATGCACTGATTAGAAGCACTTCATCATCATATTAAACAGTGCAGGTTTCTATTAGCAGTGCAGGGGTGAATCTGTTCAGTTGAGAGCTTCTGGATCTATCCTGCTTTGATGGTCTCAGCTGTTCATTGTTGGCCACTCCCCTCTGATATATATACTCGTTTCTGGCAATCAGGGATTGCCAGTGTTAGTTTCATACTGCCTGGTTCTGGACTTGGAGGTATTGGTTGTTTGAGGAGGCGTTTGGAGTGTTGTTCTAAAGACTGTAGCTTGGTGATTTGTCTGTGTGCATATCCTCATCCTCTCCTACTTGTTTTTTCCTTCCTTTACTTTCCGGTGTTTCACTCTGTTGTTTGTGAGTTCATATTTGTATGATTAGTATTTTCATTTATCCCTGTACGTCTTCACTTGTTAGTCTGGATTGCATATTGTTATACACTACAACTCCCCACTTCCCTGGGTGGGGGAGGGGACAGATAAGAGATGATTTAGGAGCTCAGCAAGGCACGTGGCCCTGGCGTCTTCACCATGAGAAGCTGGGATAGCTAGGGCGCCCCTAGCCCCGGGATATCCTACAACAGAGCCGTTACATCCTGTATATAAATTTATGCTTATTATCTGAGGGGGTGTGGCCTTCACCTCTTCTTCCTGGGTGTCTTCTTGAAGATCACACCCACTTGGCTAAAAAGACTAGATTTATATACAGGGAATAGGGGTCCATATTTCAGAAATAGAGTGGAGCAGAAACAAAAGAAAAACATCACCGGATTCAGGAGAACAGCGGCATTTATGCAGGGTAAAAAAATACCTATTTATGACAAGTGACCGGTAATCTTTAAGCTGGGCATTTACACTTATTGAACTTCATATAAAAATCTAAAATTCTAAATTTGTTGGTTTTATAAAATATGATGTAGAAAATGTCTTACACTATTTTCTTTTCGTGGAGAAATGTAAAATCTACCCTTTTTGGCTTACAAATGTGGACTTCTAGATCTGCGCACTTTACTGTTTTGCTTTTGTCATATACTTAATTCCACATTTCCCAGCAGGGCCACACTACATTGAGATAACAGTCTCATTCTGGGTTTAATATCCATATTTTAACACCATTCTTTTTCAGTTACTGACAACTCTATAGAGAATTTTACAGCCCAGCAAAATTCTGTATCTCATTTTAGTACTTTCTGTAAAGTGACTTGTCCGAGGTCAGCCTTTGACCTTTCATTGAAGAAGCTAAAATAAAATGCTGGATACTTTATGTAAAAATATATGAATTATACATATGAATGAGTCATCCTGGTCAGCAGGATCTCATAGTGAACAGTTGTGAATATTTACTCAGTCAATTGACCATTAAAGGTAGGCGGCTACTGTTTTCCTAGCACTAAAACGGGATTAAGGATTGAACGACCAAAGCCATAATTCCCAACATTAAAATTGGTACTTGTACAATAGAAATTGCCTGTGTTTTAAGAACCTATGATTTACAATTTAGAGAGAAGAAATTAACAATCCTGATTTCTTTGTTCCTAAGTTAGTCTATTTTATGTGACCGTGAAGATATGCAAAAGGCTTTACCTTACAAAGTAGTCTAATATCGGTGGGCTTGGCCGGCAGTCTAATGTGTATGGGGGGGCCTTCCAATTCTTCCCCGACAGATGTCAGGGGAGATAAGGATTCAATCTTGGACTAACGATCCTTCTTTTCTCATCTGGCAGCGGCTCTCTCATAGAGAAGGAGGAGCTGCCAGTTGAACTATCGGCCAAATCATCATTCAGCTCCTAAGGTTTTTTGATCTGTAAATTTTTTTTAGAGTTGGTAAAAGCGCATGTACAATACAACCCAAAAATGTGCATGGTCAGTAATGGGTAAAATGGCCTGGTTCTGAGCTGATTAAGAGGTTACCATTCATTAAAGATAAGTGGATTGATCCACGAAGAATTGAGTTTGAGTTGAACTCCCTGAAATTTGTGGTTCCATAAAAATTTGAACAGTTTGCGACTTGCATCGTGAGGAACACAAAAAAAATTCCTGGCCACTATTTTGGTTAATCGTAAAGCACCAGGAAATAGTGGGGAAAAAGCAAACAGATACTCATCTCACCTTTCCAGCCATCCCACCACTTGCTGATTGCTGTTTGGTCCTCATGGCTTCTTCTTTTAGCCTTCTCTGCCTGTTCCTCACTATGAGCTGGGACTTCCAACCGTGACCAGGACTTAGGGGTCTCTTTGTTTCGTGAGGTTGTAACATCATGATGCCACAACATGTGCCACGACTTTTCAATGCGGCCCTGGAAAAGTGAACAGTGAGGTGAGTATTAGGGGTTTTTTTACATCTACATTTATTATGCTCTGAGGAACATGGAGTGGTATAATTTCTGGCTAAACTTTTTTCCTACTTGAAGAAGGAATTTATATATCCATCATCAAGAAAATGTCTTCAATTGACCTTATATTGTGAGCTGATTTTCACAATTCATTCTTCAAAACTAGACAACCTTCTTTACTTGTACTTCATTTCATGAAGATTTATTTTGCTCATATATCTCATTTGGTTTTGACATGCCATTTAATTGTATTTCTCTTGGTCATTTTCTTTATAACAATCTTTTGAAATATCTGTACACATTGGAGTCGGAGCTCAATGTTCAAGACCAGCTGGGGAAAACGTAAGGATGAATTTTGAGAGTTCTCGTCAGATCTTCAAAAACATAATTACAGATTTATGTCTGTGGTTATTTGCCTTTCTGATCTTCTCGTTTCCTCTTTGCACCAAAGTTGTCAAGAATATTAAAGAGATTATAAAATTAAACCACAGAGGTTACCGATAGAACAAGATGGACAGAACTTTTACTTTATGGGCCATCCAATATGGCTTACCAAGAAGTACTTCCAGCATTAACCCAGTCTCTTCTAGGGTGCTCATGAAAACTTCACAGCGAGGCAGCTTCTTATTGCTTTCTTTGCTGCAAAGAAGCCACCTCATCATTACGAGCTGTTTATGAATAAAATCTCACAGTGCTCATTATTCAGCTCCCGCTGGTGACAGCCCCATACCTTAACTGATACAAGAACCTGACTGCGTAATATACAGGAGGTGTATATCAAACAGCAGAGTGTGGGAGTCGATGAGCTCCTTCCTAGTCTTTCTGCTTATTTTCTTTCAGGATAATAAAGTATCTAATGGAGCAAGAACACAGATGAAATTCTATCTGCATCTAGACCCAGCTGTTGTAATAGATGCCTGGAGCTTTTTAGAAGATAGATCTTGGAGGCAGTTAATGGGTTAATCAATTTATGAGGACCATAGACAGCAGTACATTGTAGGAGCCTGTTTACAATACAAGAAGATTTTTATAGAAGGACATTAGGGTTAGGCTAACTTTTGACAACCTACCTTAATTTATCTAAAACTTGATCCTCATTTTACCCCAGTATTACTTTTTGCAGAATTTTAGCCTATTGTATGGTCTTTAGGTGTCCATAGACTGGTAATTTTCAATCTTTTTACCATGTTGAAAAAATATCAGCTTCCTAAAGAACCCCCTATAACTACAAAAGGGACAACCATTATTGTTAGTGTCTTCTTCGGAACCCATACCTTGGTTGGATTTATTTATGGTGCATCTTGATCATTCTTGGACTTGCAGTCTTAGGTCTAAAAATCTATCAATGAAAATTGGCATGATCTTATTTTGGATTACATTTCAAGCGTATACCTTTTAGGCAAAATAGGTGAACACCAGGATAAAAGAAACCGAAGAGTTCTCAAGACCTTCATTGAATTTCTTTTTGGTTTCATTGTATTGGAACATTATAGGTTTGAAGACGATGACTATTAAAGAACATCAAAATGTCTTGGATTAACTTTCAAGCCAATACCTTTTTGGATAAAATAGTTGAACACTTAACCAGGTTCCAAGGATCCCAAGAGTTTTCGAGACCTTCGTTAAATTTCTTTTTGCTTTCATGTAGTGAGTCTTGGCTGTTCATAGATTTGTCACGTAACGACAATGACTAATAGAGAACGTTAAAATGTTTTGAACACTTAACCAGGTTTCAAAGAGCAAAGAGTTCTATGGTTGGATTTGTTTTTGGTTCATCTTAACTATTCTTGGACTTGCTGTCTTAGGACAAATTAAAAAACATTAAATTGTTTTGGATTCACTTTCAAGCTAATTTTTTGTTGGTAAAATAGGTAAACACCTAACCAGGTTCCAAGACTTCTTGAGACCTTCATTGAATTTCTTTTTGGCTCCATGGTAGTTAGTCTTTTGCTGATCACAGAATTGCCACAGAAATGTCTTGTATTAACTTACAAGCCAATGCTTTTTTGAGTAAAATAGGTGAACACTTAACCAGGTTTCAAGGAACGCAAGAGATCTCGAGACCTCCGTTGGATTTCTTTTTGGCTACATGGTAATGAGTCTTGGCTGATCACTGGATTGCCAACTGACGACAATAACTAATAGAAAACATTAAATGTTTTGAAGCCCTAAGCAGGTTACGAGGGATCTAAGCGTTGGTTGAATTTCATTTTATTGTATATTAACTATTCTTCTACTTTCTGTCTCCGGACCAAAAAACTATAAATGAAAATGAGCATGTGTAGATTTTTAATTAAATTGCATGCCAATACCTTATAGGTAAAATAAGTAAATACCTAATCAACTTCCAAGGAACACAAGAGTTCTCGAGACATTCATTGAATTTCTTTCTGGCTCCATACTAGCAAGTCTTGGCTGTTTATAGACTTGTTATCGGAAGACGATCACTATTAAAGAACATTAAATTGTTTTGGATTAACGTTTAATCCAATTCCTTTTGGATAAAATAGTTTCTGTAAAGGCACCTAAGACATATTTCAGCAACACACTTTTATATGTTCCAAAGATGTGATTGGAGGTGAAGCAACCCAACGGTAATGGGTCATAGTGGAAACAGTTTCCAAGGAACTCTGATCTTCAATGTTCCAAGTCAATATTCATTAATGACAGTCATTCTGAATTTATTTTTGATTACCTTTTAAATTAGCCATCAATGATCTAAGTGAGTGCCTACAGGTAGGTGAGGCAAATAATCTGCTACATGTAACATAGATCAATTTTTGAGGCTGATTGTGTACACCACTAAGATTATGACACACATGTTCATATGGAAGCAGCCCACAGAGGAAAATTTTGCCATTTTGATAATTGCTTTTAATGTATTCTCTAATAATTTTATATAGATTTCATGTGATATCCAAGGATACGCCATTCATTTATTACTTGCTCCTGAATAGAGCCTGGAATATTGCGAGTCACTAGGTTGACGTTGTAGACCTTGAAACGACTCTCTCAATGCTAAAGGAGAAAAGAATCTGATTCATAGTCAATAATTCAGGGTGATTTGTTAGCATAATGATTAAGTGTAAGAGAAAAGATTATAAAATCTGTATTCTTTTCACCTTGTGATGTCATATACAAAATAGTCATATCCTTTATTGACTGTTGTCATTGAAGGTCTTTGTTATCACTGTTGATATCGGGCAGAAATATTATGTTTCCCCTCAATCTCCTCATTATTGTTTCAATGAGTTTTATAGTTAACAGTGTTGTCACTGGGTGCCATTATTCGCCTCCCTATAAGTCATTGTCTGTTCATAAGATCAGTGGGTGCCATTGTTTTCAATGTTGATTCTAGGAGTTCATTTCTTCTGTCTTCAGTGTAGTCATTGAGTGCCATTATTAGGATTCCCATAAGGCTGATTTCAATAATCTGGTTGCCTATATGAGATTGTTGACGTTGGGTCAAGAGACCAGTGGCTGGTTCATACATGGCGGTCCTTATGTGGACAATGAAACATGGATGTGTGAAATCGGTCTAAGGTGCCCATACAAATTAAACTAAAAATGGATAATTTCAGCCATATCAAACATTCATTGGGTGAAGTTTAACAGGAATGATAGGTTTGGCCTACTAAGAACACACCATCATCATCTGATAAGAAGTTTTGATTTTTTTTGTCCAGAAGATGGACATCCACAAACAAGGTTTCATTGAACATTCCCAAAAAGATCCTTGACCCTTCATTCTGTGCCATTAACTTTGAATTTTCCAGGTTGAAAACTATAACAACTAGCATGAATTCAATTATGTAAAATGATCATTCATTAGACAATCATTCATTCATCCATTCATTCAATCTACGTCTATCTAGTGTGCATGGCCACCTTGTGTCCTCGTCTTCATATGGCTGATTTCAGTGACTATATTTGTTGTACTGGGTGGAATTACAACATTGTTTCTGAGTCCATTTCTCCCCATGACTGTTGTTTACTGACCGATTATCCAGAACAAGCTCGTTCACAAATATCAGCCTGTCTGAACAAGCTGCTAATTACCCAACGAACGGGCAAAATGCTTCTTTATCCGGTGAAATAATTTTTAAGCTTGCTTAAAATTATCATTCTCGGCAGCACATCAGCGTGTGAACAGGACATGTGCTGCTGAGAACAATGGTACTCTATGCACACAGACTGATCATATTAGCAATCTGTCTAAACAGGCCAGTAAATGACGGTCTATCTGCTTCAATGTAGCCCGATCGGCAGTCGTTTAATGGCCGCTTGTTGGTCACTCCAAATGCACCCTTCACGTTAGATAGTTGTAGGTGGAACACCTGACTCTCCCATACACAGGAGCGCTCCGTCTATGAGAGAGCCGCTGCCAGACATCTATGGCGGCTTAGCTCTTAAAGAACAAAAGAATGGCAGTCCGAAATTAGACATGGAGTTGGAGGCCGCCATACACATTAGACTGTCGAATGAATCCATCAATATTGGCGGATTCGACAGACATTAGTCTAGTCTGTATGGGGGCCTTTAAGATGCACTTCTAGTACATGGCAGTGTAAACAGGATGCCGATCACCCAATAAACTAGCTAAACACTCGTCAGGTAAAGTGATCTTTTGATTTGTCCTAAAGATCATCGTTTTTGGCAGCACATTGACCTGTGCTACCGAGAATAGTGGCATCTAATGCACACAGAACAATCAGTATTAGCTTGTTTTGTTGCGCATAGGCTGCCATTGTTCTCGGCAGCATAGTTCTTTTTTACATAGGACAATGTGCTGCCAAGAACAATGATCTTTTGGCCAAACCAAAGGATTACTCTACCTATTGTAATATTATGCACTGATCAGGGGTCATTTAAAGGGAATCTGTCAGCAGGTTTTTGCTACTTATTCTGAGAGCAACATAATATAGGGGCTGAGACCTTGGGTCCAGGGATGTATCACTTGCACAGCAGCTTCTTGTAGTTTAAATGCAATCAGTGTTTTATCAGCAGGAGATTATCACTGCAGGACTAGGTATCACATGCCAAGCAGTCCAGCTAATCTGTCTAACCCCGCCCTCTTCACTGATTGGCAGCTTAAGTATAAACAGGAAATTAAGTGTAAACAGGAAGCTGCCAATCAGTGATGTGGGCGGGGTTATAACCAGCTCAGCATTCAGAGCACTGCTAGATCTGCAGCAGAGAAAACAGAGATTTTATTAAAACTACAGCAAGCAGCCCAGTAAGAGCTACATCACTGGAATCAGGGTCAGTGACCCTACATCACGCTGCTCTAAGATTCCATGGCAAAATCTGCTGATATATTTCTTTTCATGCCACATATGACATAATATAATGGGACGCTTAGTTGTGTTCATGTTTCCTTGTAGATGTTGGCATTGGATGCCATTGCTATCAGTATTAGCAATAGGTTTCTTATTCTTTGTTAGATCTCAGTCCCCTGAGATTATATTTAATTGCTTTTGTAGATGGATGGTATTGTTATAAATGTTGTCACTGGGCACCATTGTGTTGCGTCCCGTGAGTCCTTCTATTTTCAGGGCTTTCTTTGTTTCCCATTTTACTTGTTTAGCTTATAACAGTATATTACTATTGTTCAGATTTCTGATTGAAATGTTTCCTTATAGACGGTTGCTTTCAATGCCAAAATAGTTCCAAACAATTTAACAAACTTCTGGCCTCCATTGTGTGCCGTTATATTTGTCACTATTCTTACATTATTCAGAGAGGAAAAAATATATATATACTGTATATATGTGGCGCCCCTGAGCGTTCGACCGCCACAGGGATGCTGCACTTCTCTAATGGAGTGTAGTGTTTCTCCTCTGAGGTAAGAACAGCGTGATGGTCGGGACTCAACCTTTACATCCAACACCACATTTCTCCACCAGAGGGGGCTAGAATGCACTAGGTGCTGCCCTCTTGGTTACAGGGAGACTGGGGAACCAAGAGTTAGGGGAACCAGTTAGTGGGTGAGGATGGAGGACTCACATTTTAGTGACACTGTAAATTTAATAAAAAGCCATCTTGGTTCTTAGTTCTTTAGTGCTTTTTAGCCCTTGTAGCCTAGACCTTGTTGGTCAAGTCTCTTGGCGGTCAAGTACTGTGATCTCCTACCCTGATAGTGGATCCTGTGTGGACCTACAGCGGATGGAGGCACAGCCCTCGTACCCCGGCCTTAGGTCAAGGGGCAGGTTGTAGACCAGGAATGTCTCAACCCGGTAGAGGACCAGGGCCAAGAAGGCCTGGAGCTTAAGAGTGTGGCTCCATAGAAAATGGATCCCAGGGAGGATGCAGACGGAGCGGTGTATGCCACCTGTCCTTGCCAACCTGATATATTCAGAGGGAGTCCGGCTGCAAGAGGGGTACCGGCCCCCGACACCCGACCTTGCTACTCCATGTCCTGGTCGGGAAAGGCCGGTAGGCCCTGAGGATCCTACCGGGTATCGGAAGGAGCGGAGCTGCCACCCATACCCTTGTTCTGAGAGGAGCTCAGAGGGAGACCCGGCCTATCTACACACACGGACAGGAAAGGATTCGGTCTATAGTTCAGGAACACTCTGGTGCAGGGTCCCGATGGAATGCTGGACTTGCTCGGAGGTTGTCGGACCCCCGTCCCTGGTGACCGCAGGACTCCGTGGGTAGCAGGGAGTCGCCTTCCTTTTGCCATCTCTGATTTGAGTAAAGCCTTGGAAGTTCACCCCTATGGCCTCCGGACTGTTTATTCCACGCTACACCGCACGACGCGGTGCCCGTTCTCCTCTACTACTACCCCCTCCATTCTGTCCCTCTGCCCTGAGGCCTTGCTCCGCCTGTGGGGAGTAGTAATAACTCTGGCCGCCATAACACCATGCCTCAGCGGACTGCAGCAGCGCTGGTGGCCTTCACCAGGTGCCACAGGTGGCGTAGTCGTAAATCAGCCACTCAACCCGGATAAGCCCACACCATCCTTTTAATGTGACGGCCCTGAGCATGGGTCGGGTCCGGGCCATGGCTGCACCCCATCTCTCCATCATAGGACCCGACTCCGAGTCCCCCATCTCCCAGTGTAAAGACAAGGGCTTCCGAGAAGAGGCGTCACATATACACTGCTCAAAACTATAAAGGGAACACTTAAACAACACAATGTAACTCCAAGTCAATCACGCTTCTGTGAAATCTACCTGTCCAGTTATGAAGCTACACTGATTGTGAATCAGTTTCTCCTGCTGTTGTGCAAATGGAACAGACAACAGGTAGAAATGATCGGCAATTAGCAAGATACCCCCTATAAAGGAGTGGTTCTGCAGGTGGCGACCACAGACCATTTATCTGTTCTCATCTTTTTTGGCTGTTGTTTTGGTCACTTTGTCATTGCTCCCACCCCTAGAGGTACAGTAGCATGAGGCAGTGCCTACAACCCACAGAAGTTGCTCAGGTAGTGCAGCTCATCCAGGATGGCACATCAATGCGAGCTATGGCAAGAAGGGTAGCTGTGTCTTTCAGCACAGTATCTATAGCATGGAGCCGATACCAGGAAACAGGCCGGTACACCAGGAGATGTGGAGGGGGCCGTAGGAGGGCAACAACCCAGCAGCAGGACCGCTACCTCCTCCTTTATGTAAGGAAGAACAGGAGGATCAGTGCCAGAGCCCTGAAAAATGACCTCCAACAGGCCACTAACATCCATGTGGCTGCTCAAACTGTCAGAAACAGTATGAGGGCTCAACGTCCACAAGTGGGTGTTGTGCTTATAGCTCAACACCGTGCAGGGCGATTTGCATTTGCCAGAGAACACAAAGATTGGGAGATTCCACAATGGCACCCTGTGCTCTTCACGGATGAGAGCAGGTTCACACTGAGCACATGTGACAGAGTCTGGAGACACCGTGGAGAACGTTCTGCTGCCTGCAACATCCTCCAGCATGACCGGTTTGGCAGTGGGTCAGTAATGGTGTGAGAGGCATTCCTTTGGAGGCCACACAGCCCTCCATGTGCTCGCCAGAGGTAGCCTGACTGCCATTAGCTACCGGGATGAGATCCTCAGACCCATTGTGAGACCTTATGCTGGTGCGGTTGGCCCTGGGTTCCTTCTGATGCATGACAATGTGGCTGAAGTGTGTCAGCAGTTCCTGCATGATGAAGGCATTGATGCTTTGGACTGCCCTTCCCCTTCCCCAGACATGAATCTAATAGAGCACATCTGGGACATCATGTCTCGTTCCATCCACCAACACCACATTGCACCACAGACTGTCCAGGAGTTGGCGGATGCTTTAGTCCAGGTCTGGGAGGAGATCCCACAGGAGACCATCCGCAACCTCATCAGGAGCATGCCCAGGCGTTGTAGGGAGGTCATACAGGAACGTGGAGGCCACACACAATACTAGGCATAATTTCCTTGTCTTGAGGCATTTCCACTGAAGTTGGATCAGCCTGAAATTTGATTTTCCACGTTGATTTTGAGTTTCATTCCAAAGCCAGACCTCCATGGGATATTAATTTTGATTTACATTGATCATTTTTGTGTTTTATTGGTCTCAATGCATGCCACTATGTAATGAATAAGGATTTGCAACTGGAATATTTCATTCAGTGATACCGAGGATGTGGTATTTTAGTGTTCCCCTTATTTTTTTGAGCAGTGTGTATGTGTGTATATATATATATATATATATATATATATATATATATATATATATATATATATATATATATATATATATATATATATATATATATATATACAGTACAGACCAAAAGTTTGGACACACCTTCTCATTTAAAGATTTTTCTGTATTTTCATGACTATGAAAATTGTACATTCACACTGAAGGCATCAAAACTATGAATTAACACATGTGGAATTATATACTTAACAAAAAAGTGTGAAACAACTGAAAATATGTCTTATATTCTAGGTTCTTCAAAGTAGCCACCTTTTGCTTTGATAACTGCTTTGCACACTCTTGGCAAAGCAATGCCTAAAAAAACACATTATTAAACAGCCAAGAGTGCTGCATGTGAACATAATCTTAGCCGGTTTACTTAATCACTACAGGGAGAAAATTAAGGGGCCGATTCATTAAGGCCCGTATGCCAGAAAACTGGCGTAAAATGCTTTGAAAAGTCCAAAAAAAATCTGCAAAGTTGCTCAGAAGTTTGGCAACTTTTGGGGTTTTCACTCCAGTTCGAAGTACAGGGTGAACCATTTATATGCATTTTCCTAAATTAAATGGAAATGGTTGGTGATATCAACTTCCTGTTTGTGGCACATCAGTATATGGGAGGGGGAAAACTTTTCCAGATGGGTGGTGGCCATGGCAGCCATTTTGAAGGCAGCCATTTTGGATTCAACTTTATTTTTTTCAATGGGAAGAGGGTCATGTGACACATCAAACTTATTGAGAATTTCATAAGAAAACAATGGTGTGCTTGGTTTTAACATAACTTTATTCTTTCATGAGTTTTTTACAAGTTTATGACCACTTATAAAATGTGTTCAAAGTGCTGCCCATTGTGTTGGATTGTCAATGCAACCCTCTTCTCCCACTCTTGACACAGTGATAGCAACACCGCAGAAGAAATGCTAGCACAGGCTCCAGTATCCGTTGTTTCAGATGCTGCACATCTGAAACAAGGCCAAAATTAAAAACTTATAAAAAGTTGAGGGCCAACCTTGATATTTATTTTAAAAAATTCTACAATTGAGGAGCTTTTTCCTTATCATTCCTTACAGAATAAAGGTCCTACATAGTACTCCATACAGAATAATGGGCCCCACATAGTCCTCCATACAGTATAATGACCACACATAGTCCTCCATACAGTATAATGGGCCCCACAAAGTCCTCCATACAGAATAATGGGCCCTACATAGTCTTCCATACAGAATGATGGGCTCTACATAGTCCTCCATACAGAATAATGGCCTCATATAGTCCTCCATACATGATAATGGGCCTCACATAGTCCTCCATACAGAATAATGGCCTCATATAGTCCTCCATACAGAATAATGGGCCCCACATAGTCCTCCATACAGCATAATGAGCCCCTCATAGCCCTCCATACAGAATAATGGGCCCCGCATAGTCCTCCATACAGTATAATGGCCCCACATAGTCCTCCATACAGTATAATAGGCACCACATATTCTTCCATACAGTATAATGGACCCCACATAGTCCTCCATACAGTATAATGGACCCCACATAGTCCTCCATACAGTATAATGGGCCCACATAGTCCTCCATACAGAATAATGGGCCCCACATAGTCCTCCATACTGAATAATGGGCCCAACTTAGTCCTCCATACAGAATAATGGGCCCCACATAGTCCTCCATACAGTATAATGGCCCCACATAGTCCTCCATACAGAATAATGGACCCCACATAGTCCTCCATACAGTATTATGGGCACCACATAGTCCTCCATACAGTATAATGGACCCCACTTAGTCCTCCATACAGTATGATGGGCCTCATATAGTCCTCCATACAGTATAATGGGACTCACATAGTCCTCCATACAGAATAATGGGCCCCACATAGTCCTCCGTACAGTATAATGGCTCCACATAGTCCTCCATACAGTATAATGGCTCCACATAGTCCTCCATACAGAATAATGGGCACCAGATAGTCCTCCATACAGTATAATGGACCCCACATAGTCCTCCATACAGAATAATGGCCCCACATAGTCCTCCATACAGAATAATGGGCCCCACATAGTCCTCCATACAGAATAATGGGCCCCACATAGTCCTCCGTACAGTTTAATGGCTCCACATAGTCCTCCATACAGTATAATGGCTCCACATAGTCCTCCATACAGAATAATGGCCCCACCTAGTCCTCCATACAGAATAATGGGCCCCACATAGTCCTCCGTATAGTATAATGGCTCCACATAGTCCTCCGTACAGTATCATGGCTCCACATAGTCCTCCATACAGAATAATGGCCCCACATAGTCCTCCATACAGTATAATGGACCCCATATAGAATACAGTGCCAGTGTTGCGGGCCAAATTTGGCCCACTGGCCAGAGTTTCATGTGTGCTTTAAGATGATACATTTCATAATATACAAGGTAACATTTAACTTTGCTAATTTATATGATCACGTCTCATACTTCCTAAGCCTTATCCACAGGTGATTTCTATTAAGTCTATGACATTAAGTCTCCGACATGACATCCGCTCCCTCTAGTTTCTAGCTGAGCTAATTGATTAGTAAGGTGTCATTTTCTTGAACTGCACAAGTCATCTCCTCCAATCCTGAAAATTGCTCCGCTCACCAGCCGGAATTAAAAGTTATCACAGTCAGCTGCACATTTGTACGAGTTTGCAGATGATGATAAAACACAATACGATAGTTCTCAGCCCTGATCCTAATACTTGGAGACAGCCAGAGTCTGGGACCAATAGCTTACTTAAGAAATAAAACCTTAGATACAATTACATGCGCTGTACAAAAGTATGACAGATTATCGACCTTTTTACTTAGCAGGGGCTAAAGATATTGTGACAGCCAAAAAAGGATGACTGGGGATCGGTGCAGTGAAGGTTCACTTAAAGGCGAGGAAGAACTCATTGGGCCTTATTTATAAAAACTTGTTTGGAGGGGTTCTTGTGACCAGAAGAACAACATAATATGGAAGTGGCACCTTGGCTTGTTTTAGGGTGTGGTCACACTTAGCAAATAAGATGCAGAAAGTCCGCGATACATTAGTCCCATCTTAATATAGTTTTTGGTCTCTGAATGTAAGAAAGAATATTTTTTCATAAATTTTTGATGCACTTTTTTGAAGACAACCCTTGTCAGTGTAGCTTACTAGAACATATGGACATCATGGAAGGAAGGTGGTGTTTCATCTGGGATTTCCCTCTGTAGATCAATTTGGAGAGCCTCTCACAAAGAAAACTTCTTGAAATGGTGGAAATTGGATTTCATGCCTGGAAAACAACTTTGGAAATGTCAAAAGATGTCCAACACTCAGGGTCTTGGCTTCTCGTTGAATACTTTTTGGGGCCTCATATTCTTGGTAACAAGGCCAAAGCACTGCATGGACCATGAGGTTCAGCAGAAAGCCAACCTTCTTGTACTTAGAATTAAATGGACACAATAAGTTGGTTGTCACAAATAATGTCCACCATTTCACTATACCTTCCTGGCATTGTGTACATAGTATGACATGATATCTTGACCTCTTGTTGAAGAACTTTGAGTACCTCATATTCTTGGTAACAAAGCCAAAGCACAACATGGACCATGAGGTTCGGCAGAAGGCCAACCTTCTTTTAATTAGAATTAATGGACACAATAAGCTTCTTTGTCACAAAAAATGTCCACCGTTTCACTGTACCCTCCTCACATTGTGTACATTGTATGACATGATATCTTGACCTCTTGCTGAAGATCTTTGGGTGCCTCATATGCTTGGTAACAAGGCCAAAGCACAAAATGGAGCATGGGGTTCAAGACAAAGCCAACGTTCTTACAATTAGAATTAAGTGGACACAACAAGTTGGTTGTCACCAAAAAAAAGTCCACCCTTTCACTGCACCCTCCTGGCATTGTGTACATTGTATGACATGATATCAATCAGGTAAGATGGAAAGAAGTTTGCTGCTACTAGGAAACTACTTGTTACTGCTTCATCACACTTGTGAGATGAGCTTTGTTGATGGCTCTGCCCTTTATTGCTGATGAGACATTTCTTTTATGCAAATTGGAAACATCACTGACTGTAAAGTCGGAGAGATGACAGTTCCTAATATAATGTGCTACCTGAAAATGTCTCCACATGGTATCGCATACGTGCCCTTCTTATTATGCAATTCTACTAACACTGCGCTTCACTTCTTCCATCTGCTCTCCTAGCGCCCTACGTATGTGTAGACATGTGAATGTACATTTTTTATAAATTGCTATATGTAGCCATTTTTTCTGCATGCACTGACAATTACTGTCTTCTAAATGACAACACAAGCGGACGCATTTAAAACATCATTCTTTAAATTTCCAGTCCCTTTAGGATAATTTATATCCATGTGTTGAGTCACATCAGCAGTTGCAAGATATGCTGGAAAGGTAATAGCCATACATATCCATATAGGATGATGGGTAGCACCCTGGAGATTTTAGAAAAAGGAGACTGAAACCTTGGAGCAAGCATCCTCTGTATAAATATGTGTTCTTGGTTTCCAATTTCCCCTGGGACATATTTCATGAAAATTAAGAAATTTTTCTTTAAAATATATACAGCTCCCATACAGACATATGTGTCTCCATAATGGGTTCTAAGCTTGACGGTCAACTCAGGGGAAGTCATAGACCTGAGGGTCACACAAGTGGGGATGGTTGCGTGCCACCTCTACTAAAACACAGTGCCTCTAAATATCAGGTGTTCTTCCTCAACACCTTTGCCAGTTTTCCTCCCACTATAAATGGGCACTTGGGTGCTGGCAGGTCGCACCCTCCTTCGGTGGGTGTGTCTGGTAATCTCATCCTCAGGTCACAATTAGCAACTCCCAATATGGCCACTGCGTCACTAGTCTGACCAGTCCAGACCCCGCCTTTGGATGATGTCTCCATCGGAATCACCATGAGGCTTATCTTTGGGCACACAGGGTATACCACTACTTGGACACACGCCCTCTGACCTCAAGTCACTGTGCCGCCCCGGCCGGGCCGCTGTGGTCACGGTACTGGTGCACGGAAGTCCAAGTGCTGGTATGGTCCGACCGGTGGTGCGCGCCAGTCTTTATCAATTGTGGAGGTTAATAATAAAAAGGGCTTGTGATGCCAGTTGGGATATTCGGCCTGGTATGGCCGGGCACTGATGAAGATCCCTGGGAGTTAGGTGGTGATGAACAGTGCCAGATGATTAACCCTTCCCAACCAGGTCTGGTTCTCAGGGGAGTTCTAGCAGAAATGGCACAGCAGGGAATAATCAGCTAGAGACCGGGTAACAACCAGTTTGTTCCTTTTACTGGAGTTCTGCAAACAGTTCCAGAAGCTTCTATACAGTTCACATACAGGGTTTTGGACAGACCTGCATGGTGAGGGTTCAGATTCTCTGCTGTGAGGTTGTGTAGCCTTCCTGCTGCTAATTACACCTCTGGTAGACGATTCCTTGGATCCCCAGGTGTCCAAGGTAAACAGTTACTGGATCTGTGATCCCTTCCAGCGAGCAGGCAACATGAATCCTGTCAGAACACCCACTTTCTCTTGTAGCAGTGTCTTTGATTCCATGCAGTTGCTGAGCTCCCGGGAAAACACTTCACTGCTCGTTATATGAAGACCGAGCAGGCTCACAGTTTAGCACAGACTCTGGAAGTCTCTGTGCTCTAGGGACTGGACCCTACCTTGTGCAGCTTAAGCATTCAGAGAGTACACTTCTCTCCCTTGCACAGAGAACTCCATGATGCTGCTTTCTTCCTGGCACATACTACAACTAAAGCACTTCCTCCCTTCTCTGAGGGATGTGTAAAACTTCCTGGTTTGGACAAAAATGCACAATCCTCCAATAAGGGATCAGGTAACAATATGTGTATGTAATGAAAACAGCAGAGAACTTACCCCACACCATTGCTGGCAATACATATGAATTATATTACACATGCAGGCATTTTGTGGTGCTATAGACATGGGCGCCATATTACCACCAATATCATCCTTATAATACTGGTGTTACACACTTGTCCTGGATATCTCAGGATCTGCTTCCATCCCCTGGGTCTGCTGCCCTCTGTTGTGCTCCACATCGAGTTTTGCAAGTTACCTGGCGTGAATCAATGACATCATCTCCCTAGCCCTTTTTAAGGCCTATTAAGACACGCACCTGTGTCTTGGGATTGAGACTCTAGACATAGGTCACAATTAGCAACTCCCAGCCCTGTATGGCCATTGCGTCACTAGTCTGACAAGCCCAGACCCTGTCTTCAGATGTTGTCTCCATTGGAGTCACAATGAGGCTTCTCATGGGGCACACAGGGCATACCATTACTTGGTCACATGCCCTCTGACCTCACATTACCACCAATATCATCCTTAGAATGCTGGGGTTACACACTTGTCCCGGTATCCCAGACTCTGCTTCTTTCCCCTGGATCAGCTGCCGTCTGTTGTGCTCCACGTCAAGTTTTGCAAGTTGCCCGGCAATTACATAATCTCCCTAGACCTATTTAAGGCCCAATTGGACACACACCTATGTCTTGGGATTGAGACAGTAGACTTCTATATTTGGTGTGTTTTACCTACTGTGTATTCTGTGCCCTAACTTGCTTCCATCCCTGCTGGAGTCCACTTCATCCGTTCCGGTGCTCCTGAGATTCCTGACTGTGCCAAGTCCTCGCTTCCCACATACCTTCCTTCTTGCTGCATCAACACCAGGGGACTGTGTCCCACCCAGACCTGAAGTATAGAGAATACTAAGAATGCTAGATAGTAATGATTCACATAAGGAGCATGTATGGATTTTATTGGTATTATTGGGGACATCATTGAGTCCTTTGTCAACCTTTCTTGTCGAGAAGGTAAAAGTAATGTTTTTTTATTTTGTTTGAATTTTTTTTATTTTAAATTAGGAAAAAAAAAGGGACTCAGCACGGAAAACAGCTAGCATTTATCGCCTGGCTGGGGCTAATGCCTGCACATTGTCTTGCTATGACATTTCAATTCATATTTAAATTGCTCAATAGCAATAATTGTGTCCCCGTGTGCGACTCATTTCTGAACTTTGATATTTGCAAAGTCTGTTTTTAGCATCAGAGGGTATTTTAGCTGTAAAGTGAGAAAAACTCTCAGTGCTGACATGACAAGACAGGCACCAGGTTACCCTTTTTCCCGTCTGCCAATAAATCAGCATTAGTATTGAATCCAAAAACACCTGAATATCCATTTTCTGGACCAGATTCCTAAGGCGAGGTTGTAGAAATCATGGGTAAAATCAGAATGGACCTCACGCTACACTGAGAGCTAGGATAAAATTATGGCACCTACTAAAGGGTCGCTCTCAAAGTAGCAAGTATTCATCACATAGGGGATATCTCGATGATCATTAGGGTGCGACTGCTGGGACCACCATTGATCTTGAGAATGGGGCTCTGAAACCCTAGGAACTGGAGACTTCTTTCTGCTACCTTGATTGCTACATCTGGCTCCTGGCAGCTCCTTTCGAGGACACCAATGGTTTCTCTGCTGCAACATACTTAGTGACCTGACTCTCCTCTCCGCCCTTCCCTATCTTGATTCATTGTCAATGGGACTGTTGGAGAAAGTTGAGCACAGCACTTGTCTATTTTCAGCAGTCCCAGAGACTATGAAATGAGCAGACAACGAGCATGTTCACTTCCCCTCAATTTTAGACTGGGTTCTTCGTAGTTTAGGTCTTGGATCCTAGAACCTCATTCTCATGATCACTTGAAGACCCAGCAGTCTAACTCCCAGTGATCAGCAAGTTATAACCATATCTTATGTATAGGTGACAACTTCATGATCATTAGGCTTGCGATAGCTGGGACCACTGTTGATAACGAGAATGGATCTTTGGAATGAGGGAACTGGGCTCTGCAGAGCCCTATCAGGAATGGAGTGGAAGTGCGCATGCTCAACCTCCACGTCAGTCATTGTCAATAGGACTGCCAAAGAAAGTCAAGCACGGCTCTTGGCTATTCTCAGCAGTCCCATAGACAGTGAATGGAGCAGACGATGAGCATGCTCACCTTCCCTACATTTTAGGCGGTGTTCTACGAGTGGTCCCAGCAGTCTTACTTCCAGTAATCAGCAAGTCATAACCATATCTCATGGATAGGGAATAATTTTATGATCATTAGGCATGCGATCGTTGGGACCACCATTGATTCTGAGAACGCATTATCCACCTCCACTCTATTCATTGTCAGTAGGACTGGTAAGGAAAGTCAAGCACAGCACTTGGCTATTCTCACCAGACCCATAGACAGTGAATGGAGTGGACGATGGACATGCTGACCTCCTCTCCATTCTAGGCGAGGTTCTGCAGAACCTAATTCCCGAGTTCCAGAACCCAATTCTTAGGATCACTGGTGGACCAAGTGGTCAGACTACCAGTGATCAGCAAGTTATCCCCATATATCTAATGGATAGGGTTTGGGAATAACCATTTAATATTCACTTCTCCATTTTCAGGTCTAAACTTCGGGGCTAATACCCCCTTTACTGAAGGTCACACCTCTCCCGCCTCCTGAATGTGTTAAAGGACAGGGGTCATTGAAAAATGTTTGAGGAGCATTGCATTCCTGGAAGTTTCTGCAGTTCCAAATACATTTTTCAAGTCTTCCTAGAGTTCTTCCCCTTTTTCAGGAGCCTCCTGGACATTCTGGGAGAGTTGACGAGTATAAATCTGTATCAATATGCTGCATTAGCCTTGACAGTGTCACAGCAAGGAGGACAAGCAATTTTGTGTTGGGCCCCATCCTACCACAGCCCCTTATGCTCTTGAATGCTTTGCTTTTATGGCTTTCCCTATTCCACCTGAATAAGATGCTAAAACCAAATTTAATAAAAAAGCTCAAAATATAAGGCATCAAAAATGTATTAATGAGTCAATTACACAACCGGGGTAAATAATACAATCTTGGAAATAATCCTAGAATCTGATCCTTCACCACATCTGCCATTCATGCAACATTAATGGAGGGAAATCCAATGCAATATCCAAGTGGAAGAAAGGCAACTAAACGGTAATTTCTGTAAATTAGACCAGTTTTTGTATAAAATGTTGTGTTAGACTAGGGTTGAGGGATCTACACACTGATGTAGAGCTCCAAGTGACCCCGGTTGCTAGAGTTGAAAAGATTTCCTGCCGTAATAATTTGTCTGACTGCCATACAAGAAAAGACACTTTACTATGATTGCTCAATTTTTCCCTATTTATATGACCTATTATCCCATGCTGAGTAAATATAGTTGGTTCTTCCGCTCAGGGCCATCTGCCGTAAGCCACAGCCAATATCTAGATTTGGCGCAGTTCTAGTGAATCCAAGCAATTATTGAAAACAATCGACACCCTATTGATTTTATTTGGGGCCATGGAATCTTTAGCTTCTTTGCAATAGCAGGTGATTGCTGGGTCCTGCTGATGGTGACTTGATTGCTGGCGACCATCAAAGCTCAGAAGAAGGCAAAATTTGGCATGGCTAATGAAATGTATCTCCCTCTTGAAAAATCAAGGTTGAGACCTTAACTTGTATTCTTTAAGGTTTTTATTTTTTTTTAATATATTTTTTATATTTTTTATATTTTTCTTTAATATATATACCCGTTTATAGCTAATCTGATAGACAAAAAATATGGCCCACATGACATGATTTCAGAAGGTTTAATCCAGTCCTTAAAAGGGTTGGCAATACAGTATTAGGGACTTAAAGGGAATCTGTCAGTAAGATCAACCCTCCTAAGCCGTCTATATGGGCATGCAGGTCATAGGAAGCTGAGTAAAATGATATCTGTGATCCGATGTCTTATTCCAGAGAAATCCACACTTTTCCTAATATGTAAATGATCGGGTAAGATCTATGAGCTGGACATAGATCTCCCTGAGAATCTGCCTCCAGAGCTTAATATAAAGGAAAGGAGGCGTTACCAGTGTGAGACATGTAGATCAGGAAAGCAGACCGTCAGTCATTTCATGTCTCACACTGGTAACTCCCCCTTTCATTTAAAATAAGCTCTGGAGGCAGATTCTCGGTTAGATCTATGTCCGGCCCTTAGATCTTAACAGCTCATTTACATATTAAGAAAATTGTGGATTTTTGTGAAACAAGACATCGGATTGCAGATATCAAGATATCATTTAGTTCATCTTTCTATGACCTGCATGTCCACATAAAATGCCTATGAGGGTTGATCCTACCGATAGATTCCATTTAAAGGGTTATTCCAGACATTAGAAGTTATCATCTATCAAAAGGTGCTGATCGGTTGGGGTCTGACTGATGTGAAGTAGGAATAACTAATCCTTAGCAGTTCTCCACTCTGTCTCCCAACTGGGAACTCTCTCTATGACATCTATATGGAATTATAGAACTTATGGTGAATAGTTATCTTCGAGAAGAGTCTCCCTTGTGGTCACTGCTCTATTCTGAACCCTGTTTTTTGGATTAGCAGAGGTCCCATTAGTCCACAATTCAACAAGCTATCACCTATCCTATGGATAGGTAATGACATCTAATGGTTGGTAATAACCCTTTAATTCTGTCCATCATTCAGAACCTCAGGGCCATCAACCAAAGCCAAGAGTAGCAACAAGTAATGTTTATCATGAGGAGTTTACTTAGGCGGTCTATAAATTTGAGTGGAAACTGTGTAATGCGTAAGTTCTCCTCTAGTGGTGCTGTGGGGAATTTAATATTTGCTGTTGGTTTTCCCCACTGATTGTTGGTGATCTAAGCATTTGTTTTCTCTGGAGCCAGAATGGAGAGCTGCTAAGTCTCAGTGATTCATGCTGTCTTCGTATTACACAGAAATCTATTCTCTTGAAAGCCATCATGTAGTACTATATCTGTCCTGTAGTGGCCGCTGCAGGAGAAATGTATAGCTACTCACAACTCCTCCCACTGATCGGTCGATCACTTGATCGTTGGCTGATAATTCATGACAATTCCTTTAAGGGACTGTAAACACAGATTACTTCTCTCTTTCAATCACTTTTATGTATGCAGTATTAAAGAAATCAACTTCTGACTTTTAATATTTCAGAAGCCGCACATGCTGTCTATCGGGTGGCGGTGTAATATTTATATACACTGTGTTTATCCTGAGTCAAAGCCTTCAACAAGCCGCGTATTTCCTCTGTTAGTTTAATATCAGCATGTATTTTATGCAAATTTAATCTATTATACCGGCTGGCAGATCTATGCTAATGTATTATCTCATGTTCATTTTATCTATCCTCCACTAATGCCATATCTTACATTGACTATTACCTTTTAATTTAATACATTCCCGACTCTGCTAATCCAATATTTATTTGAAGTCAACTTTCTAATACAGTAAGCTGTGGCAAACACTTTATGTGTGTGAATACCTCTTGCTTCTATGTGATGTATTATCCCTTTCCCTTTTATTCCTACTCCTGTATATCCATCGCCTGCAGAAATGGAGATAGATATGAAGGTATATTCCAAATTGTGAAAGGGTTTCAGTATTTTCTTTAGTGTTCTTTTGCTTGTTTGACTAGGCCTTGCTAAGATTTTTGAATGTTTCTTTATATCACTGTATTTTTTTATATTTATTTTATGCTTGTTATTATCTCTATTTTTTGCATGCCTGGCAAAAGAGATTTTTTTTAGGTTTTTTAGAAGCAGGAGGTGGAATGATGGACTGAGGGTCGGGGAACTTAAAAAGTTCTGGAGGTGTAACATAAAAATATGACTGAAGTAGAATAGATATTGTAGAAATGAATGAAGAAATGTTTGGAGGAACCACTAGACAACTCTGTAAATGAGTGTTACAATGATGAACTGTATTGGTTGGATACTTTGCTGCCAATAGGACAAATTGGACTAAGCTGTATGGCGCTAGTGTAAGCGGCCAATCCGATAAGTAAAAGACCACAAAGGTAGACACTGCGATAGATATAGAGTTGACCGATTGCTTCGCGCAACCCCTATCTACGGTCCAGGTCAGTGTTCTTTGTCTGTTGACATGAGCTGTGGGAATTCCTGACCTTCTGGGTTCCCCGTTTTGATTCACTGACCTGGTGTGACATCATCTGTGCGGCACACAGTTTACATCTCACTAGCTTAACTACTCATAAGCCAAGCCTGGGATCCCGGATAATAAGGAAATTCACGCAGTTCCTTTCCACGACTGAACAGCACTGACTTGGATCATGGATCGGGGTTGTGGGAGGTGATCCTCCAGTCAGATGGTTACTTTTGGTAAAGGAGCAGCACAAAACTGTTGCATATTTCAGCTTTCAGCAGAATCATCAGCATTCACTCATTGTGGGAGAAAGAGCTGTATTATTACCCCAAAAAGGATTATAGGATAAAAAATAAATATACATAAAAACAACTGAGAGGTCACACAGTACAGTAAGCTTGAGAGATATTCTAACTCAATCTTGGTGCCATGGTCCTACTGCAGTGAATTCTTCCTGGCCAAGAGTAATGGAGTACTTGGAAAAAATGAAACTTTACAGAAGATAGTCAGATCCTGCACCAGGTATAGCCTAGGTATGTCTGGAGAAAATATCTTTAGATGCCGTCACTACCAAAGCTTCTTCACCATATCAGCGCTGGTCCTGGAAGCTTCACTTTCAGCATTGTTTTGAGAATGGAAAGCACATCTTGTGTTGGCACTTTACCAGTCCAGGAGGGCTTGTTGACTGGCTACTTTCCATAGCTAAGCCTGCCCCTCTTCTATGTTTATGAATTGGCCGTGACTGAGAAGGTCAACCCTACATGACCTGGAGGTGGAGAACATTCAAGTAGGACAGATCGTATCGGTTAGTCCCTCAAGTCGTCATTCATAGCCTCCTTTTCTGTACATCTCGACATTAGCCTGACCAAAGTAGTGACAGATGACATTTTATGTATTCCTGGTTAATTGTAGCTGTATTTGTTGCTGTAACATTGGTTTATAGCTAAGCCTTCTAGAGCCTGGAATTTATTAGATTTCACCACCCAAATAAGGATCCCAGCTGGAGGAGTTGGAATGAAAAGAATTTTTATTGAAGTTTTCTTTTCTGTTTGACTGCAAGCTTTTAATGAGAGCAGCAGGTCCGTGTGAGAGCTAACAGGGATGCTAACAATCTTCCAAAATTACCATCCTCGCAGACCCGCTACTGAATCAATTTTGGTTTTTGTTGCTATTTGATTTTCGGCTGGTCAGATATTGTTTTATAATAAGAAAACCCATTTGTAAGAATTTTGCTCTCAGTTGAACATTATATATATATATTTTCAATCGTTCTATGTACTTATTTATGGTGTTATTATCAAAATGTTCTGATTTATTTTTTTCATTTTTGGAATATATATTTTTCATTGAATGCGAAATTCTACAATCTTCTTATCTATGAAAAAACAGAACCCTGTGGTGTCGGTTCCATAGGAAATGTTGGAAGTCCAAGTGATCACATTTAGTAGTCAACTGCATTACTTCACACATTTTTATTTATCCCCTTTCTTTAAAAAAAGCATTCCCAAGATAGTAAGTTACCGCCTATCCATAGGACCTTCAGTGATTCCGAGAACATTGTTCTGGAACCCGAGAACCTGGCTCTTCGGTGTTGAATGAAGTGGAAGTGCTCATGCTCCGCTCCTCATTGTCTGTAGGACCCAAGCACAGTGGTCCATATTTCGGCATTTCCATACACAATGAATGGAGAGGAGTTCAAATATGAGCTCCTCTTCTTCATTCAAGATGGAGCTCTGTAGAGATTGGTTCATAGGTTCCAGAGCCCCATTCTCAGGATCACTGTTGGTGTCAGCTAGTGATGAGAGAGCACTAAAATGCTCGGGTGCTAGAAGCTCGGGTCGAGCACATTGGAATACTCGGGTGCTCGACCCGAGCAACGAGCCCAATGTAAGTCTATGGGAAACTCGAGTATTTTTCTGGCGGTCCCCCCGGCGGTCTACAGAAGGTCAAAAATTGCCCAAATCGATGGGAACAGTGCTCAATTAAACGTCAGGCAGGCAGAATATATAGGCAGACAGGCAGGCAGGGTATATATAGGGTGCATGAAAAACATAGCAGGGCACTCAGAATACACTAGTGCCCTCCGATTTTCATGCACCCCTCTCTTTAAAAAAGCCGGCCGGCAATTCATCAGCGGCATACACCGGTACCCGACAATTTAGAACAGAAAGAATAGAGCATCACACATAGATTAGATAGATAGAAACATGTCAGTCACATATATAATAAGTACAGTGACAGTGTTGGTTACTGTACTTGTTATTTAGTGTTAAAATAAAGGCCGCAGACACTGAGGAGCTTCACTGAGGAACTTCTCAGTGTCTGCGACATGGCAAGCTGGATGGCAGCGTTCTGCTGCGATCCAGCCTGTCATGTCAATGTAGCAGAGCTGAAGCTGTCGTGGGAACCATGGAAAGGTAAAGATGAGGTTAGTTTATTATTTTACTTTTATTGCAGGAGATCGTTGGCTTCAGCTGGAATGGGCATGACGGTAAGCAGAGTTTAATTTAGAACATTAAAGAATTGTGTCTTTATTTCAATTAAAGGACTTTATTCTGGGTGTTTGTGTTTTTTTTTTTACTTTGACTATGGGGTTAGTAATGGGGGTGTCTTATAGACGCCTCTCCATTACTAACCTGGGCTTGATGTCAGCTGGCATTATAAGCTGACATCAACCCCAACCCTATTACCCCACTGCCACCGCTACAGGGCAGTGGGAAGAGCGAGGCTAAGTGCCAGAATTGGCGCATCCTATGGATGCGCCATTTCTGGGGCGGCTGACGGCTGGTGTTTCTAGCCTGGGAGGGGGCCAATATTCATGGCACCCTTCCTGGGGTATTAATATCAGCCCCCAGCTGTCTGCCTAGCCTTTGCTAGCTATTAAAATAGGGGGGACCCCACGTCATTTTTTTTGGGTCCCCCATTTTAATAGCTAGTAAAGGCTAGGTATTCAGCTGGGGGCTGATATTAGTAGCCTGGGAAGCTCCGTGGGTATTACCTCCTTCCCAGGCTTCAAACATCTGCCCCAGCCGTCTGCTTAACCTCCGCTAGTGACTAAAATTACGGGGAACCCCACGCCAATTTTTTTTTTAATAAATCCTTTATTTTAACACTAAGTGACAAGTACAGTAACCAACTCTGTCACTGTACTTATTATATATGTGACTGACCTGTTTCTATCTATCTAATCTATGTGTGATGCTCTATTCTTTCTGTTCTAAATTGTCGGGTACCGATGTATGCCGCTGATGAATTGCCAGCCGTCTTTTTTAAAGAGACAAAAACAATATTATTATCTTTTTTAATAAATCCTTTATTTTAACACTAAATAACAAGTACAGTAACCAACACTGTCACTGTACTTATTATATATGTGATTGACATGTTTCTATCTACCTAATTTATGTGTGATGCTCTATTCTTTCTGTTCTAAGTTGTAAGGTACCGGTGTATGCTGCTGATGAATTGCCGGCTTTTCATGTTTCACTGTGAGCACTGTTCCCATTTGGGCAATCACTGTAATGCCACAACCACCATGGCTGTGGCATTACAGTGAGTGGCAGACAATCCCTGCATGATTGGTGCTCTAAATAGCGCCAAACATGCAGGACGGGGACCCGAGCTTCCTCCCGAGCATCGCGCAAGTACACGGCGAGCTCCGAGCATCTCGAGTACTAAGATGCTCAGGCGAGTACCAAGCAGTGGCGAGCATGCTCGCTCATCACTAGTCTCAGCTTTTGGATCAATAAATTATCTCTTATGTTGGGTAGAGATGAGCGTTGTTCTACTCGAACTGTTCGCCAATCTCAAATTCGAGCTGTTTTGGGCGGTGTTCGAGCCGGTCGGCGAACACGAACAATTTGAGAAAAATTCGGCTGTTCGAGGTTATGTTCGATAACTGTTCGTGCACCAAAATCATAACTGGATTTTTTCTCAGTAATGATGAAAATTAATGTTAATACGCAGTTTGAGTGTACAGCGGGGCGGGGGGAGGGGCAGGGGATGGATCTCTGCAGGAACAATGAAGATCTCCATTTTTTTTTCTCTTTCCCGCATATGCAGTGGGGAGGTGCAATCTGTCAGCCTATCAGCAGCGCACACACGGAGCGAAGTGCTTTTTTTCACACAAGCAAGGGCATGTGTGATTGGCAGTGTATGTCACATGTCCTTGCCCTATAAGACCAAGCCATTTTCCCCGTCGCCACCATTTTCTCACTGCTGCAGCTGCGTGTTAGACGGCACCGCTGTTGCTGTGTGCGCTATACCTTGTTAATTTCAAGCCAATTTTCGCACAAATATACAGATAGCTTGGGAGTAGGGAATAGTTGTGATTGCAGTCCTTTTAAGGACTAGGTTACAGCATTTCCTACGACTTTTATCAGGCAGGTCTGTGCTCTTAAATAGATAGATTGTGGGAGTAAAGACTAATTGTAATTGGAGTCCTTTTCAGGACTAGGTTACATCAGTTCCTATCAGTTTTTGCCAGGCAGGTCTGTGCCAGTGCTGTGCAAGTTTTTTTCACAGCATTTGGCTGAATCTAGCAAAGCTAATCCTTTTTGGCCTATTGCAGAGTGTGTTAGTCAGTGGAGTAGCCTATCTGTGTTGCAAGATATACCACCTGTGTATAGAATACCAATTTTTTTACTGCACCTAGTGAAGTAAAATCTTTTGGGCATAGCATCATTCTATTAGTCCATCTATACTGACCTCCATCAGGTTGCAAACTGAATATAATTTTTTTCTGCATCTAGCTCTGAAAAAATATTTGGGCTTCTAGCAGTGTGTGGGACTTGGTCTATTAGTCCATCTATACTGACCTCCATCAGGTTGCAAATTAAAAATAATTTTTTTCTGCATCTAGCTCTGAAAAAATATTTGGGCTTCTAGCAGTGTGTGGGACTTGGTCTATTAGTCCATCTATACTGACCTCCATCAGGTTGCAAATTAAAAATAATTTTTTTCTTCATTTATCTCTGAAAAAATATTTGGGCTTCTAGCAGCGTGTGGGACTTGTTCTATTAGTCCATCTATACTGACCTCCATCAGGTTGCAAATTAAAAATAATTTTTTTCTGCATCTAGCTCTGAAAAAATATTTGGGCTTCTAGCAGTGTGTGGGACTTGGTCTATTAGTCCATCTATACTGACCTCCATCAGGTTGCAAATTAAAAATAATTTTTTTCTGCATCTAGCTCTGAAAAAATATTTGGGCTTCTAGCAATGTGTGGGACTTGGTCTATTAGTCCATCTATACTGACCTCCATCAGGTTGCAAATTGAATAAAAAAAATTTCTGCATCTAGCTCTGAAAAAATATTTGGGCTTCTAGCGGTGTGTGGGACTTGGTCTATTAGTCCATCTATACTGACCTCCATCAGGTTGCAAATTAAAAATAATTTTTTTCTGCATCTAGCTCTGAAAAAATATTTGGGCTTCTAGCAGTGTGTGGGACTTGGTCTATTAGTCCATCTATACTGACCTCCATCAGGTTGCAAATTAAAAATAATTTTTTTCTTCATTTAGCTCTGAAAAAATATTTGGGCTTCTAGCAGTGTGTGGGACTTGTTCTATTAGTCCTTCTATACTGACGTCCAGCAGGTTGCAAATTGAATATAATTTTTTTCTGCATCTAGCTCTGAAAAAATATTTGGGCTTCTAGCGGTGTGTGGGACTTGGTCTATTAGTCCATCTATACTGACCTCCATCAGGTTGCAAATTAAAAATAATTTTTTTCTTCATTTAGCTCTGAAAAAATATTTGGGCTTCTAGCAGTGTGTGGGACTTGGTCTATTAGTCCATCTATACTGACCTCCATCAGGTTGCAAATTAAAAATAATTTTTTTCTGCATCTAGCTCTGAAAAAATATTTGGGCTTCTAGCAATGTGTGGGACTTGGTCTATTAGTCCATCTATACTGACCTCCATCAGGTTGCAAATTGAATAAAAAAAATTTCTGCATCTAGCTCTGAAAAAATATTTGGGCTTCTAGCGGTGTGTGGGACTTGGTCTATTAGTCCATCTATACTGACCTCCATCAGGTTGCAAATTAAAAATAATTTTTTTCTGCATCTAGCTCTGAAAAAATATTTGGGCTTCTAGCAGTGTGTGGGACTTGGTCTATTAGTCCATCTATACTGACCTCCATCAGGTTGCAAATTAAAAATAATTTTTTTCTTCATTTAGCTCTGAAAAAATATTTGGGCTTCTAGCAGTGTGTGGGACTTGTTCTATTAGTCCTTCTATACTGACGTCCAGCAGGTTGCAAATTGAATATAATTTTTTTCTGCATCTAGCTCTGAAAAAATATTTGGGCTTCTAGCGGTGTGTGGGACTTGGTCTATTAGTCCATCTATACTGACCTCCATCAGGTTGCAAATTAAAAATAATTTTTTTCTTCATTTAGCTCTGAAAAAATATTTGGGCTTCTAGCAGTGTGTGGGACTTGTTCTATTAGTCCTTCTATACTGACCTCCAGCAGGTTGCAAATTGAATATAATTTTTTTCTGCATCTAGCTGTGAAAAAATATTTGGGCTTCTAGCGGTGTGTGGGACTTGGTCTATTAGTCCATCTATACTGACCTCCATCAGGTTGCAAATTAAAAATAATTTTTTTCTGCATCTAGCTCTGAAAAAATATTTGGGCTTCTAGCGGTGTGTGGGACTTGGTCTATTAGTCCATCTATACTGACCTCCATCAGGTTGCAAATTAAAAATAATTTTTTTCTGCATCTAGCTCTGAAAAAATATTTGGGCTTCTAGCAGTGTGTGGGACTTGGTCTATTAGTCCATCTATACTGACCTCCATCAGGTTGCAAATTGAATAAAAAAAATTTCTGCATCTAGCTCTGAAAAAATATTTGGGCTTCTATCGGTGTGTGGGACTTGGTCTATTAGTCCATCTATACTGACCTCCATCAGGTTGCAAATTAAAAATAATTTTTTTCTGAATCTAACCCAGCCAATAGTTTTGGCCTAATACCACAGTTTGGCCACTCAGCTCTGCTCGGTTACCATCCATTGTTTTTTTGTGCAAACAACTCCAGAGTTGTGAATTAGTTAACCACCAAAATGAGTGGAAAAAGGCCTGCTGCTGGTGGAAAGGGGAATAGGCGTGTTGGGAAGGGGAAAAAAGGTTGTGTCCGTGGGGTAGGTGCAGAAGAAAGACCATCTTCCAGCCAAACTAAAATGTCTACTTCTTTTAGCGGACAATGTGATAAGATCCCTTTCTTACGGCCACGCCAATCGCTACAAATTCCAGATGAGGCACAAAAACAGCAGGTGCTTCAACGGATATCAAGTGCTCCTTTAAGTGGGCTCTCCTCCACATCAACTTCAACATCACAAATACTCCAGTCCTCAAAGGTGTCACCCAAATCGCACTTGCTTCCTCACAGCTCCCAAATCTCCAGCTGCCCGTCTGAGTATGAGGTAGAACAGATGGTTGAGTCTGCAGAGCTGTTTACTCATACTATAGCCTGGGAATCAGAGGTCGACTCCAGCGCTTCTGTGAATCCAGACGAGGAAATGATCTGCACTGATGCCCAGAATCTTTATGAGTCGGATCCAGGACCAGACGCAGAAGGTTCTGACCATAATGTAGACCCTCATTCCCAAACTGTAACTCCTGTTGGTGGAGACAATGAGGAAGACGATGATAAGACTCAAATACCTGATTGGAGCGACAACTTTAGTTTTTTGTCAGGGCAGGAACAGGTTGGCTCTGAGGACGACGGGTGTGATAACGCACAGGGTGATGATGATGAGGAGATCCCACTTACTGTCAACCCACAGTCAGCCAAGAGATGAGGTCAGCAGAGGAGGTGGAGGAAGATGCTAGTGACGACGAGGTCAGGTTGCGCCTTCCTGGACAGAGACGTAGTACTGGAAGCACGTCAACAACTGCATCCTCAAACACAACTCTGCCTCTCACCACAAGTCGTGGTGGCTCTTCAGGTCGCATGGGTGCTAAGCCTTGCATAGCCTGGGCATTTTTTCAGATCGATAAAGATGACCCAACTCGTGTTATCTGTAACATTTGTCAGCAAAAGCTAAGTAGAGGCCAAAAAATACATAGTTTGAGTACTTCATGCATGAACCGGCACATGGACATGAAGCATAAGTTGCAGTGGGAAGCTCAGTGTGCTACAATGCGGTCTAGCCGGCCGGGCCAACCACCGTCTGCCATATCTTGTGCATCCGCGGCCTCTTCATCCTCTGTGACTGGGGGGACAGCAGTCACACCTGTTTTGGGGCGCAGACCTGCCACCTCTTTACCCGCAACAGCCAGCGTGATTGGCAGGTCATCATTTTCTTTGGAGGTGGTAACACCAGCTGGTCTTGAGCGCTGTCCGACATCGATAGCACCACCTTTGGATCAAGGCAACCTAACATGTCCGCCTGCATCTTCCTCACAGACCGGCAGTTTGCCGGGGACACCCTTATCAACCCCGTCTAAGCACAATAGCCAGCCCTCGGTCCCTCAGATGTGGACAAGTAAAAGACCATTTCCTCCTAGCCATGAGAAAGCTAAGAGGTTGAATTTCACCATCTGCAAGCTCTTGGCTACAGAAATGCTGCCTTTCCGCCTGGTGGACACAGAGGATTTTCGAGACCTTATGTCCGTCGCAGTGCCCCAGTACCAGATGCCCAGTCGGCACTACTTCTCAAAGAAAGGTGTGCCTGCGCTCCACCAGCATGTCGCACACAACATCACCGCTTCTTTGAGAAACTCTGTGTGTGACAGGGTGCATTTCACCACAGACACTTGGACGAGTAGGCATGGACAGGGGCGTTACATGTCGCTGACTGGGCACTGGGTAACTATGGTGACAGCAGGACAAGGGGCTGCTGTCCAAGTCTTGCCGTCCCCACGAGTTGTGCGTCAATCCTCTTTATGTCATTTTTCCTCCACTGCTTCTGCCTCCTCAACCTCCTCTCGGTCTTCCACCTGCACCCAAAGCCTGTCTGGTCATGCCACAAGCTTTCTAACTGCGCAGAAGGGATCCTGCACACCTCCTTACTATGCTGGCAGTAGGGCTCAACGTCATCAGGCGGTTTTTACATTGAAATGTCTGGGAAATGTGAGTCACACAGCTGAGGAGTTGTGGTCAGCTCTGGAGAACCAATTTCATGAATGGTTGTCTCCACTGGACCTGAAACCAGGGAAGGCCGTGTGCGACAATGCTGCAAACCTGGGTGCGGCCCTTCGCCGGGGCAATGTCACACACGTGCCTTGTATGGCTCACGTGTTGAACCTGGTTGTCCAGCAATTTTTAGCCCACTATCCCAGACTAGATGGCCTTCTGCAGAGGGCACGGTCGCTGTGTGCTCACTTCCGCCGTTCGCATCCCGCAGCTCAGCGACTTACATCTCTACAGAAGTCGTTGGGCCTGCCACTTCACCGGCTAAAATGCGATGTGCCTACCCGGTGGAATTCAACTCTGCACATGTTGCAGCGACTGTGGCAGCACCGACAAGCCCTGGTGCAATACGTTCTGACGTATAGCCTGGGCCAACGAGATTCAGAGGTGGGGCAAATCACGCTGGAGGAGTGGTCTCAGATCAGGGACCTATGCACCCTTCTGCACAGTTTTGAAATGGCGACGAAGATGTTTAGTGCTGACGATGCCATTATCAGCATGACTATTCCGGTGATTTACATGCTGGAGCACATGTTAAACAGAATTCGGAGTCAGGTGGTGGCACAAGAGGAGGTGGAGGAAGTAGAGGAGGAGGAGTTGTATGCGGAAGGGCTAACATCTGCAAGGTCCAGACGGTCGGCAGCACCAAGGCGGCAGGCATGTGAGGGTGGGGGAGATGGTTTTACCAGGGCGCATGGTAGCAGCCAAACTAGTGAGGAAGGTGCAGGAGCCCAGGAAGAAGTGGAGGACGAACTGATGGAAGACTCATCAGATGAGGTAGACCTTGATCACATTTCTGTTGTGCGAGGTTGGGGGGAGAGGACAGAGGAAGGAAGCATGATTGTTACCTCTCCACCAACACAACAGGGACTTGGTGCTCCTGGATGCGCAACACACATGAGTGCCTTCTTGCTGCACTACCTGCAACATGACCCTCGAATTGTGAGAATTAGAAATAATCCTGACTACTGGGTTGCCACACTGTTAGATCCCCGGTACAAAAGTAAATTTGCAGAAATTATTCCTGCCATAGAAAGGGATGCACGCATGCAGGAGTATCAGCAGAGACTGTTGCAGAATCTTACATGTGCTTTTCCACAAAATACCAGTGGTGCACGTAGTGAATCTCACAGTTCCAACTTGCCAACCGTGGGACCGTCAAGTGTTCAGCACTCAAACCGTAACAGAACCACAGTATCTGGTGGTAACATCAATTTTGCGGAATCATTTCACCACTTTTTTAGCCCATCCTTTGCAAGGCCACAGGAGACAAGAAGTCTGACACATAGTCAACGCCTAGAGACGATGGTACAGGAGTATCTCCAAGTAAACATTGAAGCCACGACTGTGTCACTGGACCCTTGCTCTTTTTGGGCTTCCAATCTGGATAAATGGCCGGAGCTAGCCACTTACGCCTTGGAGATCTTGTCATGCCCCGCAGCCAGCGTTCTGTCTGAACGTGTGTTCAGCGCTGCTGGTGGTGTGCTGACAGATAAGCGCACGCGGCTCTCCACTGATAATGTAGACAGACTCACGTTCATAAAGATGAACAAATCATGGATCCGAAACGACTTTTCTACCCCTGTGTCATCCTGGGGAGAGTAAAAGCTTGATGATTGTTTAAAATCACCCTACCAACCGTTTTAAGCTTTCAAATTACTAATCATGTTTATCTGTATCTTGACTGGAAAATAATTTGGGCTTTGTAGCAGTGTGCAGCACTGATCCTATTAGGCCATCTATAATAAGCTCCACCAGATTTAAAATTAAAAATAATTTTTAGCTGCATCTAGCCCGGAAAATAATTTTGGGGCTCCGAGATGCGCAAGACACATAAGTGCCTTCTTGCTGCACTACCTGCAGCATGACCCTCATATTGTCAGAATTCGAAGTAATCATGACTACTGGGTTGCCACACTCTTAGATCCCCCAAACTTTTCGATCAACCTTTTCATTTTAATAAAGACCAAAAAAATGGTCATTTTTGAAATTATAAGCATTAGCAGGTTGTTAGAAACTGAAATCAAACAGTTTTCAACTCAAAACTTTATTCTAGGTGATGTTACATTTTCACATAGGACCCCTTGTTCGAAAGGAGCTTCTGAACTCTCTCGTCCATTGAATTTGTCAGGTTTTGGATGGTTTCTGCTTCAATTGTTTTGCATGAGGACAGAATACCCTCCCAGAGCTGTTGCTTAGATGTGAACTGCCTCCCGCCATCATAGACACTCCTTTTAATGATGCTCCAAAGGTTCTGAATGGGGTAGAGGTCAGGGGAGCATGGGGGTCACACCATAAGTTTGTCCCCTTTTATGCCCATGTCAGCCAGAGATGCAGATGTTTTATGTGCAGCATGAGATGGTGCATTATCATGCAGAAAAATGATCTTGCTGTGAAATACACGGTTCTTCTTCTTGAACCATGGCAGGAAGTGCTGTTTGAGAAAATCCACATACATTATGGAGTTCATCTTTAGCGCCTTCAGGGATCCTAAAGGGGCCGACAATCTCTCTCCCCATGATTCCAGCCCAAAACATTACTCCACCTCCTCCTTGTTGGCGCTGTAGCCGTGTTTGCGTGGGGTGTCCATCAACCAGCCATCCTCCACTCCATCCATCTGGACCATCGAGCGCTGCACGGCACTCATCCGTGAACAAAACAGTTTTGAAATCAGTCTTCATGTAATGTTTGGCCCACTGGAGCCGTTTCTGCTTGTGTGAAGTGGATAGAGGAGGTCGACAGGATGGCGTATGCACAGCTGCAAACCTCTGAAGGACCCTGCATCTTGTTGTTCGGGGGACGTTGGAGGCACAAGCAGCTTCAAAAACTTGTCTGCTGCTATGACAAGGCTTTTTTGCCGCTGCTCTTTCAACCTGACGTAATTGCCTGTAGGAAAGAGTCCTCAATTTGCCCTTATCAGCACGCACACGTGTGTACTGTGAATCAGCTACATACTTCTTGATTGCCAAGACACTTCATCCTGATCATCGCACAATGTTGATTGTAGTCATGACTTGACCTAAACACTCCACAATTTGTTGCTTCTCAGCAGCCGACACATCCTTTTTCTTTCCCATTTTGGCAGAAAATGTAGGCTGCTGAATAATGTGAGAGAGCCTTCTTAAGTAGTCTTGCCTTTCATTGGACACACCTGACAAACTAATTAGCACTGGTGTCTGCAATTGCTTACAGTGATATAAAGAGCCCTGACACACATCACCATCAATGAGTTTAACTGACAAACAAACAAATTCTTCCCTTATCACTCCTAAACACTTTTTGCATAATAATTTGGAACACAGTGTACATGTGCTTTTCCACAAAACACCAGTGGTTCACGTAGTGAATCTTACACTTCTAACTTGCCAACCGTGGTCTGTATGGAGTTGTTCAATAAAGGGCCCAAAATTAAGATAACATAGATGGGAGTGGTCTCTATGAATAGGAATTCCTAAGTATTTGATACCCTGTGAGGGCCAGGCAAAGGGAAAGTTGGACTGGATGGAATCCTATATGGATTTGGGGAGGGAGACATCGAGGGCCTCAGACTTCGCTGCATTGATTTTAAAATTTGACCATGTAACAAAGTGATCTATTTCAGCCATAACAGCATGGATGGATATATGTGATTGAGTGATATATACTAGGACATCATCAGCAAATAGAGAGCACTTGTACTCGGTGCCTCCCACCTCAATCCACCTAATATTGGGGTTATGGCGAATTGATGAGAGCAGGTGCTCCATCACTAGGATGTATAAGAGAGGGGACAGAGAACATCCCTGCCTTGTCCCATTGGTGATTGTGAAAGGTGATGAAAATGTTCTGACGCGCCCCCTGGGCCTTGGGACACCCGGAGCCGGACCCTTTTTGGTGGATGCTGGTGGTTGTAGTCTTCGTGGCGGCGATCCGGTTCCGTGGCTCAGGGCGGTCAAACCAGTGGCGGAACTATTTATGTGGTTTTGATGTTTAAATGTCCGACTACGCCACCCGTGGATTGCGGTCAGAGTGAACCGCCGCTACAGGGCAGACCGCTAAGGCTGGTGTTGTGGGTGCAGCAGAGCGTAGCATAACTCCCCACGGGAGGAGTATAGCCTCAGGGCAGTGTATGCGGAGGATGGGGGTGATGGTGCAGGGCAGCAGCAGTAACGACACGGAGTCAGTGATGCAGTTCAGTGCCTTTACTCACAGTTCTTATTATCCAGACCACGTCTGCAGGTAACGGCTGCCCACGTCGTACTGTGCTCACCAGGTGAGGGGCTCAGACAACTCCCAGATAACTTTGGAGCGCTTCACAAGACCCCCTTTGTGTGTCCTTTGTCTGGCCTTTCTTACCAACACTTCTGTCCGGCTGCCTCGGGCCTCCTCTTGGTAAACTTGGCGCCAGTTTCCCTGACCCTATGTGGTGCCTTCCTAGCGGGTGGAGCAAGGGGCTGCGCCACATAAAATGTCAGAGCGTCCGGTTTCTAGCTGAGGGTCGTTTCCTGCCTCCACTAGTTCGGGGACCGGTCTCCCCCTTTGGCCTGACCCCTCCACGCAGGTGGATTCGGGCGTGCGGTGGCGACTCGCCCGTCCGCACCCCTGGGATCCCTTCATTCCTCGTTCCTGGAGCCTTCTCCGCTCCTCTTCCTTCCTTCTCCCTATTGCAGGCCTGGGCCTCTGTTACTAGGCCCGCCTCCGGAGCAGAGCTCATGCAGAGCCCCTGCTCCCTGCCACTTCTGCTCAGACTTCTCTGCACTGAACTAAGATGGTGCCCACCTTTTATACTCCCTTCTCAATGCACCCAGGAACTGCTTCCTCCCTGCTCCTGCACTGCAGGGTTCCCCTTCCTCAGTGTTCCCTCCCCCCACTCCAGCCAGGGACAGGGACTGTCGTGCCCATCTCAGGGGCATATTGGTCGCCCTGCCCCACGGCAATGTGGTGTAATGCATGCAGGATTTCGGGTCCTGATCCACACTCCATCCTTATCTGAGAGTGAGATATCACACCTCTGGGTGAGGTGCAATACGTCTGTAGCAACCGAGCCCTCGGTGCTACAGTTCCATTTATCTTCAGCCTAGGTGACGTATTGTGATACAGGGCCGTGATTTTGGCTATAAAAGGGTCCCCTAGACCCCTACCCCAAGCTTTTTAAGAGAATCATATATGGCGTGCCAGGAGACTCTATGGAATGCTTTCTCAGCATCCAACGAGAGTATCTACTTACAAATTTTTAACTGCATCTAGCCCAGGAAATACTTTGTGCCTAGTAGCAGTGTCTGCTAGTCAGCGGATTATCCCGGCTGTTAAGCAAGCTACACCACCTGTAGTTTGGACACTTAATTTTTTCAAAGGAAATGCTTCGGGACCACGGGATACTTAGTGAAGAGCATCAGGAGGCACTCCAAGGCATAGGGGCTGGGACTGGCACTAGGATGCCTTGCGGTGGACAGCCGAGCTCGATCCTTATAAAAGCTATTTAACTGCAGCAGCTTTAGTGGACGCTACTGGAGCTGGAATTACGCGGCTGCTGGCATGAGACTTGCCCTCCAATAGATCCTTGTAAATGGATTTAAAGTGTATTCATTCAAATTAGAGGGACAATTTAAATTAAAAAGCTTAGAGCTGCCTCCACCACAGGGGGGCTCTCTCGACCCACCAGCGGACAGGCACCAGTATTGGGAGAGGGGGGCTGGCCGTCAGGGTTCACCGCGGCTCTGGCACAAACCCGGCGACACGGAGGTGGCACGGGCAGGAGCGGACTGGCCGTCTCGGCTTCTCACTTTTTGGATTTTAGAAGGGCATGACATGCCTATATCTGTGTCTCCCCCTCCTTTTACTCCTCCACCTCTTTTCTTTTCGCATGACTATATGTACTTGTCACTTTTCCATGTGTTAGTTGTGTCTTCTGAGCAGTTTGTCAGCTTTTGGACACCTTTGAAGGTGTTTTCTATGTGTTTCTATGTGTTTTTGTTTGCCTGCCATTGGTTTTAACGGTGTTCGAAGGTGTTCGACGAACACACGGGTGTTCGACGAACCGAACCGAACTCGAACACTACGGGGGTGGCTCAACACTAATGTTGGGTATGGAGGATAATGTACTATCTTGGGAATAATCCTTTAACTTTTGCACTGATCAGTATGGTTTGGGGTAAAGTCATATCAATAAACGTCGATATGTTGTTCTGCTGATGGGCACCTGCTCCGTTCATTTTTGCATGTACATCTTTGGGCTTCTCTAAACACAATGTTAGCTAATTTTTTTACATTGGCCACAAATCCACAAATGTTTTGCTGCAACAGGAAGGTCCAATGATTGACATGCAGAACAGTTGTGTTTCTGAGAAAGAGCAGACCTTATTTTTAATTTTATGCACAGTTCTAAGATTCACTGTATAACTGCCGCCAATTCAACACAACCTTCACCCGTTCCAAGCAACGTTATAATTTCATAGCAGAGTGTGTCTAATCAATGCAATGTGGCAACTTCCTCGGAGCACTGAGGGTGGCAGATCAATAGATTGTTCCTGGTGTTTTTTTCAGAACGCAGAGCAGATACCAGTTTGAGCGCTGATGAAATTTCAGCTCTCTATTGATTGACCATGCTATGCCTGCCGGTATTGTATTTTGGAGTGTGGAAATGAGGCTTGGACAGAAGCCATTATAACGAAGCCTGAATCAAGCAGAAGTTCTGCAATCACACACCGGTTCCATCTCGTAGTTTCCTTGAAGACTTTTTCTTGTCAATAAGCCAACGGGTTGTTCTTGGGCAACAAAGTGTAGGAATAGATTTAGGAATTAGTGGTGATTGTTCCAAAATGTATACTCTGCAGGCTACATGCGTAAGGTCTCAGTCACACATCAGTCTTTTTCGTACGAGTGTCATCTGTCTTTTTCATGGATTGGACTCTTACCTGTGACAGACTATGGGGCTGTGCACAAGTCCGATTTTTTTCCTTGGATCGAGTGGTCCATCCAAAATCGGACACTGAGACGTTTCGGATTTTGATCCAAATCGGCAATGCAGGTCTATGGGTCCATGGAAAAATCAGACCGCACTTGGGAGACATCTGAGAGTGCTTAGATTTTCACGAACTGCCACATAGGAAAAGAATAGAGACACCTTTTTGGGTTATTTTTCTTGTATGAGAACAACTGATGACACGCATATGAATCTCGGACGAAACTCAGACGAAACTAGAATGGAACTCGGAGGAAACTCGGATGAAACTTTTTTCATGTATGAGAAAAACTGATAACACTCGGACAAATTGCGAAATAAACTCAGATGAATCTCGGGCGAAACTCGAATGAAACTTGGATGAAACTCGGATGAAACTCAGACAAAACTCGGATGAAACTCTGACCAAAAATCACTGATGAAACTCGGTCAGTTTTTCACATACGTGAAAAAAATTGACTTGTGAGTGAGCCCTTATCCTTATAATACATGACTAGCATTTATCTGTAACATGGCCTGTTTACTTTTATATTACTGGTCTCCTCATGTTAGATGTCCCTTTCCACCTTCTCTTCAACTCCTCAGCCCAGTTGTACCCTCATTAATTAAAACCATTATTATTATTATTATTATTATTATTATTATTATTAAAATAATCAAAAAGTTATGATTCTGTTTGATGTTCACCCCTGGCGTAATTTCTGAGTATATCCAGTTCTTTTTTGAAAAAAAAAAATGTTTTTCTATTTTTTTTGGACAGAAGGAGGCAGCATAATTTTTTAGTAAAGAGAAAAGTCAGTGTGTAGCCCAGGGGATGGGGAGGACTCGGCGCTCGTGCCTTGTTGCCTGATCTTGAGGGATGTCGCGGTAGTCGGCTCCCGGGCCCGTACTCTGGGCCTCTCTTTTAAAAGGGTGGATTATTACGTAAAAGTTTGTGACGCCACCTGTGGTGTCTGGTGAGGTTCACCAGCGCTGCGACAGCCCACTGAGGCCGGTGTTAATGCAGCTTGCGTGGTATAGCTCCCCACAGGTGGAGCTAGGCCTCAGGGCAGCGGGGAAGAAAGGATGCAGGACATATGGGACCCAGCCGGGTCAGAGCAAGAACAGGGACAGACACGATAGTCACTTCAGTACCTTTTACTGATGGAAATTCAGGCACATCCCGGAGCACTGTAGGGTGAAGGGTGCATATTAGGATCCTCCCCAGTGAGCGGGTATAGGGCCTCCTGTTTCTTGCCTTTGTGTAGTAAGTTTCTGACCTGCCTGGAGCTAGGCCTAACTTTGTCGCTGTCCTGCACCGGCTGACTTTGTGGTAGGGCCTTCTCTTGGAGTACGCACTCCCAGCTTGTGGGGCCTCCGTGACTCCTGGTTCTGTTACGTATCAGCTCTTGGGTGATCCTGGGACCTGAAGTCTTCCAGGGGTCTCTGGTTGTCTCTACAGGGGGGTATACGACCCTGTAGACGTGGACCCGGTGTCCGGTATATGTTTTCTGGGGAGAGCTTGTAAAGCTCCTCTGCCCCCAATGCTACTCACTCCTCTAGCCTTCGGCCTACTCGGGGCCCTCACTAGGCTATACACACTGGCAGCTAGCTGGCTGCTTCTTCTGCCGCTCTCTGAGCGTCAGCATGCTCCTAGCTCACTAACCTGAGCTACTACTGTGTCTGGACTGTGCTCCACTGCAGGCTGACTTCTCAACAGACTAGACTGAGCCCGACTCTGTTTTCAGATCTGCACTTGTTGAACTCTCCAGAGGAACTGCTAGACTAGACTCTGTACTCTAGACTGAGCTGCCTAGCTCCACCTTCCCTATTTATATCCCTAACGGGCTCCCTCTGGTGGTCTGAGCTGGAAGGTGGAGGTGTGTGTGTGCTGTGGGGGCCTCTTGTGGAGGAATCCATTTATGCACCCCTCTAGGATCTGTGGTACCAAGCGCAGCTGGGCGCCATATCAGCACTACCATACAGTTCAGCACCAGCACTGTCTAAATCAGAGCTTCTTAGCCCTGAATGCAAAGGAAAATATGCGAATTACCGGTCTGGAGTAGAGTGGATAGAAATCCTGGGACAAGAATTAAACCAGATCGTGCCCTAATCCCGCCCTATATGCCTTGATTGGCATCCCCCGAGAGCAGCGGACATGTAACATGTCTTCAGGAACGTCAAGTCAAGCCAAATTGGACGTAATTAGGGGACAACCAGTTTGACTTTTTGACACAATGTTTTCAATTCCTTGAAAAAAGGGTGTAACTCCAGACGGTGCATCTCGGCCCCCTTATGCTCTTAAAGTCCTCCCAGCCACATAATTCACCAGCAGCATATATGAAGATCTTGCTGGCGAGAGCATTTTTCTAATTTTTCCCGTTACTCCCCAACTCAAATCCAAAGAGGCCAATATTTGATATTATGCAGTCTTCAAAAATTCAGTAACTAAGTGGTCCCAAGCATTAGCAGATTTTTAGAATACACTTGGATTCAGCTTTACTCGTTGGAGCATCCTGCGCAGATGTGAACATAAATTAATTTTATTACCTTATTTTTTTTTGCTTACATAGCTGTGTTTTTTTCGATTTTTTTTAATATAGGGCTCTTATCAAAATATCTCTTGGCCATCTTCTCTTGCAGTCACAGCCAGATGACTCTTGATCAGACAATAGAGATAAGCTGATATTAGACAGTTCTCACCCACTGCTTCCAACCACTCAGAAATTGAATTAATGTTCCTCCGGTGCTGCAATTGCCGTCATTGCTTTCTTAACGGTTTAAATCCTGAGCAGCTGAGCTTGAAAATTCACTTCAGTAAGTTTCACTCCTAACCTCTCACCTTTCTCGTGGGAATGGCTGTATATGGTATATACGTCACTTATGACAACTTTGCAATTAGTTTGTTTTACTTTTCTTATACTGATTTATCTTATGTTGTATTTTTGCCAATCTTCGTCCATGGGATTCTGAGCTCACATTTCGAAGCAGTCCCTGGTTGTTCATTAAGTGTAGACCTTGCTATATTCTGGAACATGGTCTTTGGACCAGGACCCAGTGCAGAAGGTCTTGTACCCTGTTGGTGAAGCATCTGCCATTTTTTGACAATCTCTAGTAGCAACCAACAGCATTATGAACAACTCTCGGCTTTAAAGAGGACCTATCATCTAGAAAGTGACATAAGGCCAAATGCAGATGTTTTTCAAATATATGTAATTGCAAAAATTAAAAAAAATCCTCACTAAGTTAGTGCTAATTACTCTGGCCCTTTAACAGAAGGAGACTAAAGTGGTGAGTCGAGATTTGGGAGTTTCATTATTTGGCACTTATGTAAAGGTTCCGTTTCCGAGCTGCGAGATACCATCATGTGCGGCCTGGGAAAATGTAGCATGTAAATAACTTAGGATAGTTTTTTTTTACTTCATACTGAATGTAGTTATATATTTGCCAAAAATCAGATGGACCCCTGTGTAATATGGAGCAGCAGTACAGGTAAATCTTACAGTATTCTCTGGGTAGTTTGGCTGTTGCAGTTACTGTGCAGTATGTACTGTAGTAAATGATTCAGATGAACCCATTTACAAGCTGCTGTGTCCTCCCATTAGCCATTTAATCTTTTATGAACAGCTATGTCCTCATCCTTTAGCTGGTCTACAGAATATACAGGACATTTTGATACATGTATGATAAATAGCAATAGTCAATATCAAGTAAAATTCAAGCTCTTGGTTGAAGGGGAAGAAAGTTTTCCCCTCATTTACATTTCAGTGATTCACTGCTCTTTGGGACACATTTGTGAAATGATTCGCCATGTTTGTGAAACTGGTTAGGAGAATGTACAAGAAAAATAAGTTAATCGATTCTTCTCATTCTTGGATGGCCCAGGAGCAGATTTTGCAACGGGACTCAGGAGCTTTAATTTGCACTTCTGCATGGTCTACATGACCTGCACATGATTTTCAAAGTTTCTCCCAGAAGGTGGTTTTATTAGTGATTGACAGCTATCTCTGTATCTACACAGATACTGGAAAGACTGTCAGTCACTGATTAGAACCACCCATTAGATTCCTAAGAACAGAATGAGCAGGGATTTCAATGAATATAAAACACATTAGAATCATAGAATGTTAGAGTTGGAAGGGACCTCCAGGGTCATCGTGTCCAACCCCCTGCTCAATGCAGGATTCACTAAACCATCTCAGACAGATGTCTGTCCAGCCTGTGTTTATACTAATTCTTTTCTCATAAAACTATATAATAATTGACTCAGCTACTCCTGCTAAATAATATGCTGCCTATTAGCGATGAGCGAGCATGCTCGTTGCTCGAGATTTACGAGCATGCTCGGGCGAGCACCTATTATTTTCAGCGTGCTCTGCCGTTAAGTTTTTGTCGCTCCGTGAACATAATTTGCGACTGTTTGACAGCTTTAATACATGTGAGGAATGCCTGTTTTTCCAGCATTCCTCACATGTATTAAAGCTGTCAAACAGTTGCAAATCATGTTCACAGAGCGACGAAAACTTAACGGCAGAGCACGCTGAAGATAATAGGTGCTCTCCTGAGCATGCTCGTAAATCTCGAGCAACGAGCATTCTCGATCATCACTACTGCCTATCCCATGAGTTACACGGCATTTCCAAGCTAATATGAACCGTTTAAGTCATATGGTACCTGTGCTTTAGCATCTGTTGTTACACTCCTCCACCTATACGTTATCCTTTGTCTTGGAATCCCCCTTTAGGGAGAGTTTTTTAGGGAAGACACAACGGGACTCACACATTTGCCGGTGTTGATCAAATGCGATGCATCGGGGAGACAAGAATATACACATCAGTATCAGCCCATGTGCAAGGCTTGTCTGACCCTACACAAAGGGCAGATGGTTATTATTGTATTCACCAATCGAGGAAGTTTCCATACATTACCACAAAAGAATATGTAAGTTACAAAAAAATGCTAACTCCTGAAAATATCCTTAAATTACCTTCCAAAGTCTACAAGTGTTAAACAGAGTGCCTATTATATTATAAGCAGCTTTCTGTATTGTGGCCAAAAAGTGCCATTCTTTGGTTAAACCAAATTTTCACCTCGCCACCAGTATATACTGCAGAAAAATTTACTGTACAGTTTATAAACTAAGTACCAACATATTTTGCACAAATAATATGACCAACATATCCATAAATAAAGTTATATAAGAACACCGATATACAATTAATGCTACGATTTGTGGTGGTGGGTCTATGACAGATCCTTCAGCATCGGTGGCTGCTGTGCCCTGTGCTTCTCCACACCCCTAATGCAAACCCTGGCTGTTGGCTGCACCAGACTTTTAAAAAGAACAATTAAGCCCTTCCTTATTATACACGAGTCTGATTAGGCTCCTATAAAGAAAAAAATCTTAAAGTATTGTGAAGAGAAAATATTGCCGAAGCATTGTAGCCTTACACGGTCTGAAACTGTGTCAAGGTCCTTTAGCGTGATTAATTAAGGTAGTCAATAATAATACCGAAAATTCAAATTCCCAATGTCTTTATATAGTTGAGACAGAATAAATTAAGCTGATGGGACCTCTCCACCTCCGGCTGGATTGGGAGGGAAAATATATCTTTCACGGTAGTAGATTATTACATTAACCATTCTGATTCCAGTTGGCGGGACGAGTTGAAATTAACTAGTTATAACAATAGACATGGAACAGGTAAGGTGTCACAATTCTGTTGTCTGATAACTGGGGACCAGGGGCTCCTATCCTGTCCCTAAGACTAGGGGTGCCTTATCTATCCCTGTTACCCCGGTTACTTTTGATGGTGAAGATGCTGGGGCCACGTACCTTGCTGTACTCCTGAATCATTCCTTATCTGTCTCCTCCCTCTCCCAGGGAATAGTTTACTAAATACATCAACCAGACAAACAAGGAAGGACGTACAGGGATAAAAGAAAATACCAAACATACAAAATATGCACTCACCGACAACAGAGGGAAACACCGAAGGTATTAGAAGGGTAAACAAAAATAGAAGAGGATGGGACTATGCACACAACCAAAACACCAAGCAACAGTCACAGAACAACTCTCCTTAAACACCTTTATCGAACACCGAATCCTCCACTCCTCACCAGGCAGTACAAGACTTAACACTAGCAATCCACATTGCCAGAGCAGAGCCTATGTATGAGAGGGGAGTGGCTGATACTGCTCAGCTGAGAACTTCCAGAAGGAAGCTTCAGAGACTCAAAACTGAGTAGTTTAACTCCTGCACTGCTGAAAGAAACCAGCACCATTTAATAAAAGGGAGACGTGTTTCTATTCAATGCAGGAGTATGTGAACTCAGACTCTGTGGTCTTTAGGCTCCTCTCTTAAACCCGTGACACAAGGTTTTAGTTGACGTAGTGTCTTTTTAACATAAAGGGGGTCCCAGCTTAGGTTGGTTCCAGCTACTTTCTTGTAGGCGGTAGAAACCCTCAGTCTTTGTTCATTAGCAGCCAGGATATAATATGATTATAATAGAATGGATTTTCAAAGTAGATACAACAGTCTCATCAGGTCTAAGAGATCTATTTGTATTGTGAAATCTGGTAACACTCACTTTAAGGAAAGCCTTCCATGAATATTTTTTTTTTCTAGATCTGTGTATTTTTGCATGTAGTATAGAGTGAATGTGTTAATAAACTCACCTACCGTTGTCTTCTTCTGGATCCAGCACTGTTTTGCTCCTCTTCTCAGTGAGGTCACCGCTCTTCAGACTATACGGATCACTCCATGCTCTATGCAAGTCTCTTTTACAATGTGAAACCTTGTTCTGATTCTCCACAGACTTGCATTGTAAAAAAGACGTCCAGCTCACAAAAAGCTCAGTGTGACCCGGAGAATCTGAAGAGTGGTGACATCACTGAGAAGAGGAGCAGAGCCGTGCTGGATACTGGAGAAGACAGCTATAGTTGAGTATATTAACACAGACACACTCTACTGCATACATTTAGGCCGCCAATAGCCATCACTAGAGGGATTTTTATTGTAAAACAGACGTCCTGCTCACAAAAAGCGCAGTGTGACCTGGAGAATCTGAAGAGTGGTGACATCCCTGAGAAGAGGAGCAGAGCGGTGCTGGATACTGGAGAAGACGGCAATAGTTGAGTATATTAACACGGACACATTATACTGCATACATTTGGGCCGCCTATAGCCACCACTAGAAGGAGGTTACAAGCTTATAGTATACCGATTATACAAGCTCCTATACTCCCCCTAGTGGTGACTATAGGCAACAAAGAGTTAAGCATTTAACTTGATGTCTTTCCAGTGGTTTTTGAGCTCTATATTAGTGTTATTACATTTAGATCTCTGGAGATGTTTTTTTTTATTATAGTGAAACTAATTAGGGCTTGTGCACACAATCATAGTTTCGATCTGAGTGCTGTCCGTGAAAAAACAGATAGCACTCGAACCAACGTTATTCAATGAGGCAGTGGAGATTACTAATTCTTTTTACTGACCAAATCTAAGTGTGATAAAAATCGCAGTGTGCACTAGTTTCTTCCATAAATCGTCTGACACTCGCCCATTCAAGTTTATGGTTGCGGAAAACAAATCGGTTGCTATACGGAGCCGCGATTTGGCATCCGTTTTTACGAATACATTGCAGTTCTGTAACATAGGAAATTGTAAATGATTAATAGCTGCTGACAAAAAAAAAAACGGATTGCTCACGGTTGACAAGTGAGAAAAATATCGTCCCACTTTTTTGGATGAAACTCTGAATTTTTTAGACGCTCATGCGAACCTACCCTTAGACCAAAAAAATGTCATGATGTTAATCAATGGACATTAAAGGGTTCAAATAATGGGTGATAACTTGCAGATCAATGGGAGTCTGACCACTGGGACTCCCACTAATCCCAAGAGCTGGGCTCTGAAACGAATAGAGTGTTAGCCACACACTTTTATAAAGAAACTGTCAGTTACCATAATTATGTAATTTTTTTTAACTGGTCTAAATGCCGCTGTTCTCCTGAATCCAATGTTGTTTTTCTTGTTTTCCTGTGCCTCTCCGTTCCTGAGATATGGTCCCTTCTTCCCTGTATATCAATCTAGTCTTTTAAGTTAAGTGGGCGTGGTCATCAACCCATTTAAAGGTATCTTCTTGAAGGTCATGCCCAGTTGGATAAAAAGACCAGATTTATATACAGGGAAGAGAGGGCCATATGTCACTCAAGATGAGGGAAAGACTAAGTGCACAATGACGAGAAGAGGGGAAGGGAGCCCCACATCTAGGGAAAGGGGGAGTGGAGACCGCTAGGTAGATCTAATATCACTCTACCTACCCTATCATCCCTATATAGGTTCCACATGTATCGTCGAGCAGGAACCTAATCCCTGAATGTCCCTAGAGCTAGGCCCTAGATAGGGACGGGACAGGGTGAGCACTAGTCAGGCCCCACTACAAACTAAAGACAACAAGGTAAACCAGCAAAGGGGATACATTTAGCTTGAGCAGACACCAGAGAGATAACGCCAACTGTCCTCCAAGGGCACCAAAGACGAGACTAGCTGACTGCCAGAACTCCAAGTCTGCACAGAGATACATAGAACTATCACCGGCGACTCTCTGGAGAAACTGAGAGTTTTTAACTACCAAGCAAGGGTGTGTTAATCAGCAGCAGAAGGTGGAGGTCGCTGCTGGGTCCTAAAGGAAGAAGGATTTAAGTATACTACAGAGATGAGAGGATCAAGAAGGCATCTGCAATGCCAAGTGCAGTGACCTTGTACAGCCGGATCCAGAGCGACTGTCTGTCACACCTGACACACCCATGACACCATATCTCAAGAACGGTGAGGAGTAGGAACAAAATAAAAACAACGAAGGATTCAGGAGAACAACGGCATTTACACCAGGTATAAAAAAAAACATATTTATGGCAAGTGACAGGTCCCCTTTAATAATAGAAATAACCCTGTAAAAAAAGGTTACATATCCATTCTTTTTTGACCAATTCTGTTAAGGTTATATTCTGGATTATCTACTGTCAAGCACTATTTATAATATAATATCTGATTAGTTTCTATGACTTGCCAGTCATTTTTCACATATTGTCTCAGTCTGGAAGTATAGAATTTGCAGAATCTGTAAGCAAGTGATGGAGCCAGCAGTATCCGTGCTGTTCGCCGCGGATGACTCTCATCAGACTCCAGACAATCTCTAGTTTGCAGCTTTAAATGTCTTAGGATGAGTCAACAAACTAGGTCATTTAGGGAGTGTTGTGTAGCCACAGCACTAAGAGGCTTAATTCCAGCTCCAGCTCGCTGCAAATATTTATTTGGAATGATAAGAAGAAATGTCTTTCTTGAGGTGTAAGTAACAGCTCTGCCGCAGTCTCTCCCTTCCTGATACGTTTGTCCTGAGCGTGATGCATTTGATTGACAGGCAGAAGATGTTATTTACGCCGGCATCTGGCTTCAGCGTAGCTACTTTATGATATAAACTGGATTTCCCGCTGTTACTTTTATAAACGTGAAAGATAATGGAAGAAGGTCACAGTTTTTCTGTGGTGACCTTGTCGGACAAATCTTCAAGTCTTTGAGTGCAACAAACTTAAGATATAAGTTTATGAACTATAGATAACGGAATATTTAGATTTCTTTTTTTCAATTTTCTTAGATATATTTGCTATGATCTATTTCTCGGTATTGTGCTGTGGTTGCTGTTGCCATTTCTTGTCCAATAAAACATTCAGAGAATGATATACATTGATTTAAGGACAACCTATCTTTTTCCAGAAATGTATAATTTTTTTACCTGGTGTAAATGCCGCTGTTCTCCAGAATCCGGCGATGTCTTTCTTTTGTTCCTGCCCCTCTCCGTTCCTGAGATATAGCCCTTTATTCTCTGTATATGAATTTAGTCTTTTTATCCAAGTGGGTGGGGTTCTCAAAAAGATACCCATAGAGAAAAGTTGAGGATTACACCCATTTGACTAAAAGACTAGATTTATATACAGGGAAGAAGGGGCCATATCTCAGGAACGGAGAGGCGCAGGAAGAAAAGAAAAACATCGTCGGATTCAGGAGAACAACAGCTTTTACACTAGGTAAAAAAATACATATTTATGGCAATTGACAAGTCCACTTTATAAGGAACCTGTCACAATTATTTGTTGCCAAATCTGGTATGGAGCAGGAGGAGCTAAGACAATTGATATCTTTTTATAGGAAAAGATTCATTTGGGATTGGAATCTGTTCACATGAATCCCTGTTTGCTCAAAACTTATGAGTCATGTGGGTGGTCCTGTTAAGTGACTGACAGCTGTCTGGAAACGCCCACTGAGTTTCTTCAGATTTTAGCTGACAGGCTAGGCTGTTCCTCGACAGCACCAAAAGATATTGACAACAAAAAACAAAGTATTTTTCAACATTTATTGCTAAATACTTATTATTTTATACAAATTCACCTTAACAGGATCCTTTGGTGCTGAACATTTTGTCTAATCTGCAGGCAGCATGTTATAGATCAGGAAGAGTTAAGCAGATTGATATGTAACTTTCTGGGAAATAATATTGTGTAACTTGGATTTCCATCACTTAAATCTGCGCTTTTTCTATGTTTAGGGAGTTCAGTGGGCGGCACTAATCAGTGATTGACAGCCTTCTCCTTTTCCTGTATCTATGTGCATACTGGACTCCCAATCATAGAAAAGAGCAGAGATTTACATTAATAATTTAGTTTTTCCTACAAACTGTATATCAATCTTTTCCGCTCCCCCTGCTTGGTAATAAAATGAAATGTACAATGTGACAAGATTTAAAGAGCACCTGTTTCAGTGAGTTCATGTATTCCTAATTTTTTCTTTAAAATTCTACATTGTGTGTGCCATTCCTCTGTTTTTCCTCTTGCAAATGTATGAATGATTTGACAACGACCATATATATTATTATTATTCTTGTCAATAGTGTAAATTCCTATGTTCTTACCATGTCACCACTGCTTGGAGTTTTAAGGTGTTTAAAGTTATGCCCTATTGACGTAGAATGGTAACACCCAGTTGTACGTTTTTATACCTTTCCAGGAGTTGTAACAAAGAAATGGTTCAACTCTAAGGCTATGTTCACACTGAGTTTTTTTTTGTTTGTTTTTTGAGGCATTCAAAAATGATGAGCTTTTCACTTGGAAACTGCATGACAAACCACTAAGTTTTTGGAAGAGTTTTATTTTTTTGGAATTCTTTCCTGAAGTGGTTAAAGCAGGGATATCAAACTCAAACACACAGAGGGCCAAAATTAAAAACTTGGACAAATTTGTGGGCCAACCAGTATACAGCATAATGGGCCCCACATAGTCCTCCATACATTGTAATGGGCCCCATAAAGTCCTCCATACAGTATAATGGCTCTACATAGTCCTCCATACAGAATAATGGGCACCACATAATCCTCCATACAGAATAATGGGCCTCACATAGTGCTCCATACAGTATAATGACCCCACATAGTCCTAGCTACAGAATAATGGGTCCTACATAGTCCTCCATATAGAATAATGGGCCCCACACAGTCCTCCGTACAGTATAATGGGCCCCACATTGTCCTCCATACAGAATAATGGGCCTCACATAGTGCTCCATACAGTATAATGGCCCCACATAGTCCTCCATACAGAATAATGGGTCCTACATAGTCCTCCATATAGAATAATGGGCCCCACACAGTCCTCCGTACAGTATAATGGGCCCCACACAGTCCTCCGTACAGTATAATGGGCCCCACATTGTCCTCCATACAGAATAATGGGCCCCACATAGTCCTCCATACAAAATAATGGGCCCCACATAGTCCTCCATACAGACTAATGGGCCCACATAGTCCTCCATACTGTATAATGAGCCTCACATAATCCTCCATACAGAATAATAAGGGTGGTGGTTCTGTTGTCACGGGCCAAGTAAAACCACCCTGCAGGCCAGATTTGGCCCATGGGCCAGAGTTTGGCATGTATGGGTTAAAGGGAACCATTCAGGTGATTCACGCTACCCAAACCGCCAAGCCAAACATGCAGCCTGGTTGCTCAATTGCAACCAGGTATATTATTCACTGAAACTCTTCAGCACTTCAGAGAAAATATACTTTGAAGTCCCCACCGGCTCTTCCCAGTACTGTTGCAGGTGATTGACATGTACATAGAGAGGAACCTGTAAATTACCTGCAGAGGCACTGGGAAGAGCCGGAAGGGAAGCCAGAGCTGGACTAGTGTGGTCTCCAGCTATAGTCTCCATATGTTCTGTGAGAAGCCGGAGCATTTTAGAGAATAATATACATAGCTGCAATTGTGCAGCCAGGCTGTGATTCATACTGTCATGGTTTGGGCCGAATGAATCGCCTTGACAGGTTCTCTTTAGAAACACTCTTCTTCTTGAAGTATCTTTTGCAGCCTTTTGAAATGACAGTACCTAGTTTGGAGCTCATCAGGATCCGCTTCAAAGAAGTGACATGCAGTATTTTTTCCACCTGATGTTTCAGAATTTTTTTTCAAGAAAACAAAATTCAAAAAGCATCTCCTATGAACAAAAAAGCAAAGCGAATATTCCATAGAAATTAATAAGAACAGTTTTCCAAGCATTTCTGAAGCACTTTTTTGACAAGAATTTTTGAGCTGATGCTCATAAAAAATGTCTAACAAACCTCTAAGTGAACATAGCCTTGGAAAAGATACCTCAGATGCCTCCTAAAACTGCTATGTCAGGAGATCTGACAGGTCAACTGTAAATTGAAGTTCACTTGAAGCGTTGGGTAGTTAGCCAGCAATGGTAAACTGCAGCATCGGCCATGTCAGATGTTTTCTTTCGCTTGCACTGGCTGTTTTCTTCTCTATAGACACCCTCCTTCTTGTAGGACAAGCTAATTTGCTCTCTTCCTGAGCTGATTAAGCTAGGACCTGATCTTGATGGCCGACTTGAAGGCTCCTTGGAGCATGGATCTGCAGACTGATTGCTCTTTAAAGTGGTTTCATGTTACCCGGTGCACCGCTCAACTTCTAGTCTCATTATTTTTGGACAAGGAAAATACTGATATTGAGACTTGCGTCTGCCTGATGCTTCCAATTAAAAACCTTCTGCATTGGAGATAAAACTAAATTTTTTGTCTATTTTTTGGCATCATAATGGATGCAGCTTTGATTCCTTTACCTAATTATACCCATAATATCCAATAATATAAGGAAGGGTTAAAGCAGTGGTCGTCACGGGTTATGGGTAATATTGTCCTTACTGAATACTCTTTTTCCAAGAACGTTGTTGACTTGGTCAGCAAATATAAAATCTAGGATATTTGTTATATACAGTCATCAGCCATGACATTAAAACCACTGACAAGTGAAAGAAAATAACATTGATCATCACGTAATAGTGGCACCTGTCAAGGGCGGATATATCAGGGAGCAAGTCAACAGTCAGTTTATAAGGTTGATGTGTTTCAAGATGGAAAAATCGCCAAGCGTAAGGATCTGATTGACCTTGACAAGGGTAAATTGTGTTGGCTCAGAGCATCTCCAAAATGACAGGACTTGTTGGTCTTTCCGGTGTGGAGTGGTTAGTACCTACCAAAAGTTGTCCAAATTAGGGCAACTGATGTACTGGCATTAAAGTCATTGGTGCACAAGGCTCATTGTTGCACTTGGGGAGTAAATTGTATGGTCTGATCCCTCAGAAGAACTTGTTGAACAAGTTACTTCTGACTATGATGCTGAGTATGGTGCTGTGCCCATGCCGCTGATCTCTTTTTATCGTTGAATATTGGGATATGAACGTCAAAAATGGACGATGGAGCAATGGAAAAAAATGGTCAGGACAGATCACATTTTCTTTTACATCATGTCTACAGTTCAGTACGTGTGCGTCACTTACCTGTGGAAGAGATGGCACCTAGATGCACTATGACAAAAAGGCAAGTTGGTGGAAGCAAAGTGATGTTCTAGTAATGTTCTTTTGGGAAACCTTTGTCCTCACATTTATGGGGAGGTTACTTTGACAAATTCCATCCTTTAAATATTGTACCCATTTCTTGGTATTCGTACTCCATAATGGCAGTGGCCTCTTTCAGCAGAATTATGTCCTACCCCACTGCAAAAACTGTTCAGGAATTCTTTGAGGAACACAGCAAATGTTGACTTAGTCTCCAAATTCTCCAGATCTCAATCCAATTATCAGTGGAATGTTCTGGAAAATCCAAATTAAATTAAATTCCACTCCGTGGAGGCCTCATCTCACAACTTGTAGGAGTTAAAAGATTTTTTTGCCAACGTCCCGGTGAAAGATACCACAGGACATATTCATACGTCTTGCATTGATGGATCAGAGCTATGAGAGAATTTCATAATATTAGGCAGGTGGTCTAAATGTTATGACTACGATAGATGAGACTCGTTAAAAGGGCGGTCCTGACATGATCTTGAAAATCTATCCTTAGCATACAGTAGGTGATCAATATGAGATTGGTTGGGTTCCAACAATTGGCACCCTTCACTGATCAGCTGTTTTCAAGTCTATGAAAGTTAAAGGGGTTGTCAAGGCTTGTTAGGATGGGTCATCAGTATCAGATTGGTGGGCATCCAACACCTAGAAACCCCATGATCAGCTGTTTTCAGTTGTGGTGATGACAGTGTCTAGAGTCGGAAAAACATATCTCCATTCATTGTGTAGTGAGCATTGCCAAGAACTGCTGGTCAGCACCTATTAAATGGGAGCTGAGGTACTCAACCATGGCCATTACACAGTAAATGGAGCTGTGGTGTTCCAGCTCCATGCACTGCTTACATGTGGTCACCACAGCTGAAAACAGTTGATCATGGGAGTTCTGGGTGATGGTTGCCCACCAATCTGATTTTGATGACCTATCCAAAGACTAGGTCATCAGTTTAATAAGCATTGACAGCTCCTTAACTTTCATAGACTTGAATGGAGATTTTACTTCTCAATTTAACGTCTGCTTGGATGTGGTGGCTTCCGGTCCATTTTCTTGTTGGAAACCCTTTTGAAGCCATCAAATGGATCTAATTTCAACAGATCATCTTCAACTTCCATTGCCCATGATTTTGCATGCCCCTTCCATCTCCGAAGCCATTGTCTGCCCTTAACCCATGACTCAAGCCGCTTTTCTGGTTTGTCTTTTAAGAATCCTTGAATTATACATGGAAGTCCCACCCAAATCCAACCCTTCAAGAAATGTATTCCAAACCTCAATGGTTTCCAAAAATTGTTCTAGGAAAGTCCTACACAAACATAAGCTCAATCTGTGCCTGCAAGGGGGGAATATTGCGTAGGAGCAACTTAGAATAGTGTTGGTAATAAGGTACAGTTAGTTTTCCACTGGTTCTACATCTATGGCTAAACATTCTAGCAACGTTTGGGCTAAATGAGCCACTGCTGTTCACTTTAAAAGCTTTTAAGAAGCCGCTACTGATTTACAGTGCGACTATGAAAAGAAATCAGCGGCCCGGCTAACATCCCATTCCATCACAAGTCACCCCTGTGTTCATCATTATTGCACTTAGGATCTGATTAAATGTTATTACGCCTTGGCTCTCTCATCAAGAGGCGGCTACTCGAAGAAGCTATTCTTTTGTACGTGTCATGACTTCCCTCATTTTTAATGAAAGGAACACCAGATAACCTTGTTTTGAATGGAAGGCCTGTAATAAAGTTAGATTTATTTAATATCATACGAAGCAATGCTTTCCATTGCCCTCTCACGCTCGTTCTCTCTGTATCTAGCTCAAAGTGCATTAGAAAGATGTGGCGGCATTGTAGTTGAGCGCGGGGCAAGATAATCCTGCTGTACGAGGAAGCACGGCAAGTTCAGACTGCTTTTTGAAAAACTATATAATCCATTGGAACAGTTGGGTGTTTGTACTAAGTACTTGCTCTTATTGATGCCATTGAAACGTTCCGCAGTTTGAGAGCCAATGTGGTCAGCAGGTCTCAGGTCAGAGAGGAGACTTAACAGTGTCAATCTTTGATGCTTATACTTTTTCTGAAGTTATGCAATTAAAGGGGGCAAGTAGATATTCTATATGCAGTCCTCCAAGAAAGAAAAGTTGGTAAAGTGGTGGAAATCACAGGATGGATAGACATCGTAATGATCTAAAAAAATTGAAACTACATTTTTGAAACATCTCGATTTATTCAGTATGGAGTATGAGCGCCACGTGCAGAAATCCCTGCAATTACAGCATTGGCTGCTATCAATGAAGTTATTAATGGTCATCTTAGTAATGTAGTTGCCGTTAGGCAAATCATCAAGATCCACCGCTAGCAGCTCCTTTTGCAATTGACGACCATTGACATTCCAGATTTGCTCGATGAGAGATGCTGCAGGCCATGGTAGCACGTTTAGACCACACAGGCTGCTCACAGTAGCATAATCAGTATTCAGCCTGGCTTTGTTGTGTTGAAAAACATCATGTTGAATTAACTTGGGCACGCAAATCATCAAGATCTGCTGCTGGCAGCTACCATTACCGTTGTTGATGAATGACATTCCAGATGTTCTCATTAGGAGACAAGTCCAGAGATGCTGCAGGCCATGGTAGTACATTTTGACCACGTTTGTAACGCCAAAATGGAACGTCACACAGGATTATGGTGGGGGGGGGGCATAATGTATGGTAGCTGGACCCCTGCAGTCTTTATTCCATGGACACTAACAGCTCGGCGTTAAATTGGTTTGGTCATGGGACAAATCCTGTTTGCAGGGTGTGGAACTTTGAACTCTGCTGTCTTCTTAGCACACAACTTGGAGAGATCAATACCCTCCAATAAAAAATGTTTAATAGGACCCTTCACCTTGCATGTGCCATTTGCAATACTGGTCATGGGAATATTGGCTTTTGACCCCCGTAGGGCACTTGGGCTTAAGTGCAATTGTGAATTTAGTCAGAAACAGTATGGAAAGGTGAGTTTTTGCAGTGGTGCTGTGTGGCAGTCATTGTGTCTGTGGGGTAGTTTGGCTCAAAACCCAGGGAGGCATGATCTGGCAGCAGCAGCACTATTAGACACCTAGGCAGCTCTCCCTGCAGGTGCAGTGTTGCTGAAGCGCTGGTGACCACGTTATGCTATGCTCAATAGAGTTAGGACCCACTCCAAAGGTTGCCATGACATGTCATTGGGCTTGTACACTTTGATCAAAATGTTAACTAAGGACCTCATGTATATTAATGAAAAATGTATCAATATAAGAATATGCACAAAAATGTGTAATCAAAAATGTGTAAGCGCTACCTGAGGAAGGTTGACGAAGCGCACGTCGGGGCGGCGGGTCGTCCTGTGGGTCCACTCATTTACTTCATCAGGTAATGATCATATATTTTTCTTTTTCCCCTAATTATTTTCCATCTATTTGAGATGGCACTGAGGGGGGTATTTATATTTGCACCTTGCTAGGATTTGGATCTCTGATGAATAAGTGCGTTATTCTATGTACCACACTTTGATCACACATTTTTGTGCATATTCTTATATTGGTACAATATAACTACTTTACTCTTTTTTCATCATTTATCCTTAAAACACATTCTGTATTCACTTTGTATCATTTCCCTGATGATGTGTGTGATCCATGTAGGAATTGACGATACCCACCATGTTTGTGAAGTCACTGGTGTTTTTAAAAGATGAATTTCCCTTAATAAAATTTGTATTTTTATTGCTCTAATATACTCGTTTTTTTTTCTGTGGATTATCTGTCTTTGGAAAATTGTTGTTAACTTTAGAAAGCTGTCAGATGATCGGTTCTTCATCCCAATACCCCCATACCCATGCACGTTTGGGTCAACCAGGCATACATCTGTTTTCTGTATTTACAGAGATGCCTTCACTCCTGTCCCTTGAGAACAAATGGTTGGGCATATTAAAATTCAACCCTTCTCCAATTTCTGCTTTCTGTGGGCAGTCGGGATATCTTCAGACTCATTAGGTAGACAGAAAGTCTTTTTTGGTCAACATTCATCCATTCGATATGGCCAACCTTACTTATACATCTGCTATAGCCATGACCTTGGGTGTTCCCAATGTGGCTCAATCCAACCATCTGTCAGTGTACTCTAAAAAAAAAAAATCAGTTTTTTAGGGCAACTTTAATATCCCCTTGAAAAATACAAAACTGAATATTGCAGAGATGGCTTCTAGTTCTTCCACGTTGAAGGTGTTTTTGACTGCATGCAAAAAAAATTGTCAGCCGGAACATCTCTGCGTGCTTCTCCTCTCCACTGACGTCTTCATGGACGCTTCATAGGTAACAAAGAAATCTAGCGTTTTCCTTTCATGCCGCGTGTCACAAGAGGAGTTTCAGAAACTGCCCTAAGACAGTAGGACATCTTACTCTCCAGAATACGAATCAGTAGTTGTAAAATCTTAATTCACTCTTACTCTGTTCACGGGAACAATCGATCGCACGGCCGGAGCTTAGAAAAGGCAAAACTCCTGAAAAAGCTGTAAATATCCTTCATATCTATTTTAGAGGGGTTATATAAGATTGAGAAAACAGGACACCTTTCTTACTAAAACAGTGCCACACTTGTTCTTAAGCGATGACTGGTATTGCCACTTAGTCCCGTTCACTTGAATCGGAGCTGCAATGCCAGACACAACCTAAGGCAACAGCGGCACTGATTTAGTAAGAAGTGTTCCTTATCTGATGGGTTTTCCAATTCTTTAAAACAGTTGGCCGACCCTTAGGACAGGCCATCAGTATTCGATTAGTAGGCGTCTGACGGACAGTCATCCTCGATCATTTGTTTTAAAGGGCTCAATGCTTTTAACGGAACAAAGCTTTAATACCAGGAGCCACCACTAGTAGTTGTACCTGCTAAGCAATGAAGAGAATCCAAGAGATATATGACCCTTATAAACAGCCGGAATGCCAATAGTCAGATCCCACCAATCAAATATAGAACTAGATTTAAGGAAGATTCATCATTAAATTTGAACTTTTTTGTGATTTTTCTCCTTTTTCTCTTTTTTTTCATTTTGCTGTTTTTGCCTAATTTATTATCTCCTTTGTACCTCTTTTATAAATCTCTATCTCACTTTTCCTTTTTTTTTTGTTTGTCAATTGTGGGTACAGTTAGCCTATACCAGATTTTTTTGCTTAATTCATCATTTGTGTGATTTTTAAAATATATACTCCACAACCTCCCTGGCGTATTTTTTGCATTTATTTTTTTTGCACAGATAAAGAATAATATGCAACGTTTTAAAGAAGCACTCCCATCAAAGTTGTTATCCTCTTAATATATTGCAGTCATCATATTATATTGCACTGTGCACTTACAATTGCTCATTTTGCCTTTCTGCCCAGTTAATTCTTCTATTTTCTCTGCTCTGTGTAGAAACAGGAAGTCTCTTTTCCCTGAAAAAATCATTCCCCTCTTCAACCTCTGACCCAGCTGCTCCCTCATCCCCTTACCAGGGACTTTTTCAGTGACTGAAGAGTCATGCAGGGAAAATTGACCTCCTGTTTCCACTTAGAGCTTAGAAGGATTCAGCTAGTCAGTTTTTAATCACGTGATGTGATAGACCTAATGGAAAAGAGAAGAATTATCTGGGTAGAAAGGCAAAATGAGCAATTGTAAGTATACAGTTCTGTATAATATGATGTTTGCAATATATTAAGAGGATAAAAATGTTGATGGGAGGAGGAGTGCTTCTTTAAAGGATTTTTAGCTCTAAAAAGTGCAAAAGAGAAAATAAAAAAGCATCTTTGAATTTGCCCAAAATTAATCAAACATTCTACGCTGTTTTAATAAATATGGTGCAAAATCCAACAAGGCAAAAAATAGACAAGACATAAAAATTACTATAAAAAGTTCAAACAGTGAATCAGGCCACTAATTTTTCTAGAGGTTCTCCGAGGTGGACAAACTGGAAATTATGGGTGCAGATATTTTTCTGGATTTTCGATCTGTCACACAAGTTCTCCTCAGCCTGGAATAAGTAATTTTATTCTTCTCTGGAGATGCCCATGCTTTAAGCTTTTCCTTATGTGACTGGCATTGCCTGTCACTCTGCATCGTACACTGATCAATCTTACCGGGCATGGTGTGACAAGCTTGCCACCTGCCCAGCTCCATCAGTGTCACCAAGAAGAGCTCCAGTGATCAAAGCCCGTTAAACATCCTTGCGCAAAAGTTTTTCCCGGATAAAGTACAAAATGTCGAACCAGTAGGAGGAAATTATTTTTTACTACTATCAATAGATGCATGATTCATTATAAGGTTATAACGCACCGCTATCTCTGAGCAAATCATAGTCAATCACGCACCCCGCAGATACCATAAAAAGGTAGAGCCTGTTACTTGGATTCTTGATGTATTATTTTAGTTCTGTCCTTCACAGTAGGAATTTGGGAAATATGATTTGCGAAGGAGATGACTTTAGGCAAAGATTCGTAGAGAAGGAACAAATTATAGGGAGATTTTTATAGTCTTGATTTTTGTATGGGTTGTGATATAGGGTTGATTTATTCTTAAACCGGCCAAGAAAGCTAAGGATAATTCAGTCCCATGAAGGCTTTTTTTTTTCGGTGATCTTGGTTGAAAGGTGGAGATACTCTTGTTAGAAGATTATATAATTTGCATATAGGTTTTTGGGAACTGGAATCTTAACTAATTTCCTAAAATAATGAGTTCATGTTCTAGGACTTATAGGTTTACAATATTAATGTGAATGGTAAAGTAGCCACATTTGTGCAGGACCATCTGGAAATAGAGAATTAGATCTCGGAGATCTACTGTCGCCTTTCATCATTGGGTCTTTGCTGATCGATGGTGATGTATTAGTGACTTCTAGAGATGAGCGGATCAGGACAAATTTTAAAAATTACCTGCTCTAATGGATTTCCCCAGGAAATTCATTTCATGGAGAAGTTACTCCAGACCTTAGAGCATAATAAACTTAATATATAAAAAATCCAGTACACGTCACATTTTCTGATCACCACCGTTCGATCTGAAGTTCCTGAGCTTCTTACACAGACTTTCCGCACTGATGAGGCCCTGGATGTGTCTGCACATGCGCGTGAAAGGTCATGCCTTCATGACATCACAACATGCGCCATGACCTTGCTCGCGCATCTGCAGAACCTTCCTAGGCCTCTGCAGATCCAGGAATCATGGCTTAGTGAGAGAGGCCAGGGGATTTCAGTGCTCTCGACTGGAATCAGATGATGCGACGAGGACCAGGCGGGAGAAGTTGAGGGACCAGTGATGTAGGTATAAGGATTTTTTTTTTTACTTTTTGATGACCCCTTACGGTTTGGAAAAATGGTGGACAGCGGCCACCATTTTGCTGAATCTGCGAGGAAGTGAATTACAAAAAATCTGCATTTTGGCTAGATTTTTGTAAAGTTCACTTCTACTCAAATTTATTCGATCATCTCTAGTGACTTTTTCTCTGCTAAAATCAATGTACAGTATCTTACGTAGACATTTGAGTGGTAGAATAAGTTTTGAGGCCTCCTTATTTAAGACATTAATGAGTTGACACAGGTACTGTTTTGGAAAATTAAAAATTAAAGACTAGTCAATGGAGAAAACCATGGAGCTGCTCTAATGTCATCATGTATGATTTAAGTTCTATGTTTGGAGTGTGGATGGATAAAACTTTTTTGAGAAGGGGTGTATATTTATTTTAAACAATTTCCTTTTTTTGCTAAAGGAGCCTTATTTTTAAAACCCCAAAAAATATTATGTAAACCACTTGTCCAGCTCAGCAGGTTCTGAGATAGGACCGCTAATGGACAACCAATGCAATAAGCCCTGAGTACTATCTCAAGTTCAGCATTTTCTGAGCAGGCCAGCTTGTTGTGACTGTCATCAAGGCCATATTCCCCCAATTTCTTATATAAGCACTTTTTACTTTGCACAATGACCCCCGTAGTGACACTGATATCAGACTAGGTTAACACAATTCTGAAAACTAGTTTTGAATGTCCCAGAAATTGCTCCGTCCACGCTCTGAAAGGCAGATTTTAACCTTTAATGCCTTGAAATTTCGCCAGCATTTAGTGCTGCAATTTACAAAAGTGCATACCTTGGCTTGTCCTCTGTATTTCTGCCAAGTTTTGTAATCTTCTACTTAGTCCTCTCTTTTTCTTTAATTTTACAGTTTTTCCACTTGTTAAAATCATGTTTTTTAAAAATTTTAGCTTATAATAAACATTATATGAAACCATAAGTGTGGCCAAGTCAGAAGAAAGCATTGGTGGGGCAGTCTAACCTTCACCGATCAAAGAACTATAGTGCAACTTCAAAGAACTATTGTGCAACTTTATATCTGTTTATCTGAACCCAATATACTTGGTCACTGAATCATTTTCACCATTTTCTTCAGAAATGTAACAGATGTGTGTTTTGGATCATTGTCTTGTTGGAAAAGTCCACGTCTTCCAAGGTCATGGAGTGATGACGGCATCTTCTCTTACAATATAAAGCAGTACATCTGTCAATTCATCATACCATCAATGAAATGTAGCTCACCAGCAGCGCTCATGCAGCCCCACATAAGGACACTGCCACCACCATGTTTTACTGTAGGCATCATGCATTTAGAAAAATGCATTTACAATAAGTAAATAAATTACCTAGCTATGGCAATTGACAGGTACTCTTTAAAAGAAATATTACAACCACTCAGATTATAGTTCAAGTCTTTAAAATGTTTTGGGAAAAAATGTCCCTTAGTACTTAATATAACTTATCTCACCTGATAAGGATTTACTGAAAATGTGGTCCCCAAGAAAAGGAGATTTCACCCATGGTGGTTAGGGAGCTAAGTTCATTTCCAATGTTCTAACTTGCAAAAGTGAAAAATAAGGCCTACAAAGAGGAGAGGTAAACCCCAGCTCAAAAGTAAAAAAAAAATCTGTTTCTGCCAAGCATTCATCTTCATTTCTCTATGGAAAGGACCACTTACATATTTTTACTTTTTCTTTACAAGAAATGGGAACTGTAAGAATATCCCTAACCATTCCCAAAAACTTCACAAAAAGAATGATGGCCCCACAAAGTATGATTGCCCACACAGTCCCCACAGTACGATACTCCCTACCACAGTATCATCCCCAACAGCCCACCAACACAGTACGATGGCTTCAACAGCTCTCTACCTAGTATGATGGTAACACCCATGCAGTATGATCCCCTTCAGCTCCCTATATACAGAATGATAACCCTCACAGTATGATTCCCCACAGTCCCCCAAACACAGAATGATGACCTCCACAGTCCCCCAAACACAGAATGATGACCCCCACACAGTATAACCCTTCACAGCCTCCAACACAGAAAGATTACCTCAACAGTATGATTCTTCACAGCCCCCCAACACCTTATGATGGCCTCTTCACAGTATGATCCCGCACATTCCCCAACACAGTACGATCACCACTACACAGTATAACCCATCACAGCCTCCCAACGCAAAATGATAACCTCCACAGTATGATCCCCCACAGTCCCCCAACACCTTGTCATGTCCCCCACAGTCTCCAAATGCACAATGATGAACTCGACTGTATGATCCCCACAGTCCCCAATCTCAGAATGATGAACTCCACTGTATGATCCCCACAGTCCCCAAACACATAATGTTGGCCCCAGATATTCCCCACAAGTGAATGACAAAAAACAAACACTATTCACTTTGCCCTGGCACAATGCTTTGGTCTGGACAAGCTGAATGGTGGAAGACAGACCCAAAGGCTTCCTCCTCCACCATTATATTCATTGGTATTGGCATCACAAGGATGCAGATACTAGTGAAATCAAGATGTTGAGTGGAAGTGTGGAGGGCTGGTGTGACATGTGGCCTGTGGACCACAGCTTCCTACCTTTTTACTGTCCCAGTTTGCGGGCCGGATACAAAGAGCCAGTAGGCCAGATGTGGACCGCGGGTCGTAGTTTGCCCAGGTCTGCTCTAGGTGCATTGTAGCTATTTCCCTAAGTTTCATCAACTTTAAAAAATATATTGGCTGTGCCCATCTTTAATGGCACATGTTTACCTTTTGTAATTGCCTTTCTCATTGTAAGACTCTATGGACCTTGGTCATTCTTCTACCTATACAATGTTTAAAATGGACTTTTAAGCCAGCTGCGTATATTCCCGATAAATACGTCTCAGGATGTAGTAATGCATTTCTTCTTAAGCGCTCAAGTAGTCGTTTGTATTTGGTTTCTTTCTAATTTTTCCTTCCAATGTAACAATCATGGTGACTAAAAAAAAAATTAACAACGCATCCGCAATTGGGCTTAAATCACCTCTCAAGACAGATCCAAATGTATTTTATTAGAATCGTAGAATCTATGTATCATAGGTCTGACAGGCGGCATAGCACCAGTAATTAAAATCTCCGATGATAAATTCAGAATACATTTCTAACACACAGATGAAAAATCTTCAGCGCTCGGTTCCAGAAATGACGTCTCGTTCTCTTCTAGATGGCAGAAAACATTTAGCTATTTGTACTTGGAACACAAGACAACTTGTTGAGCTAAGAAAAAAAACATACAGAAGGGCTTGACTTGCCCAGCGGGCATCAGTCGTACCACTCTTTACTTTAATATATAGGTGTCCTCTGGAAAAGAGTCACAAAACTCGAGTCACACAATGGAAGTTTCACATGACTGAAGGAACTTTCTGTACACCGTTGTATACATTAAAGAGGTTGTCCACTACTTTTTATTAATGACCTATCTTTAGGATAAGTCATCAATGTCTGATTGGGTGGGGTCCGAAACCCGGCACCTCTGCCTATCAGCTGTTAACGGAAGGACTTACTTGCGGAGCTGGCCCTCCTCTTGTAGCGGCCGCGGCAGGGTACTGCACATCCGCCTCCTGTTCAAATCAATAGTAGGCGGATGTGTAGAAGTGAGCAGTTGCGGCCGGAGGCCAACACGGATAACATTCGATCGGTAGAGGTGACGGGTGTCCGACCCCCGACGATCAGACATTGATGGCCTATCCTAAGGATTGATCATCAATGAAAAACTAGTGGACAACCTCTTTAAAGGGAATCTGTCAGTCGATATATACTTATTCATACCAAGTTTAAGAGCGGTCTTCGCTCGAAATGCGTCTGGTAGCGCACCCCTCCTTGGTGCCCCTGTGTTTTCCCTTCTATTATTGTTCTTTCACCGGCTGGAGTTACATTATCGCTATCTGGATATTTTTAAAAAATTCTAAATAAAAGACATTTGTTTTTATTATTGGAGTCTGTGGAGCCGGATCATCGTCTTTCCTATTACCAGTCGATATATACTGTCCAAACCACGGGCTTGATGAATCAGAGCGTATACATTTGATGCTAGACTTGAACGTATTGTATACAGATATTTAAATAATCAGTATGCTGACATAGACCAGACAAATGGAGGCCTAAAAGAGACCTATCTGGTAAACAGTGGCCTATATTAATTGTAGCATAGATGCCGGGAGCTATTCCTGGCATATACGCTCATCTAAGTCCATAGATGCAGTGTCTATTTGATAGGGGTAGACTATCAAAATACTTGTATGGGGTTGCTAAGTCCATAGTAACCAGGCTGTCTTACATTACTCAGTTCCTGTTCTTAAAAGGGATCTGTCAACAGGTCAAAAGTGTCCAGTTTTTGTTCTTATTTTATTTCCCCTGCTCCCCTGAATATGTTCTTTGTTTGTGTTTTTTTAAATCCATCATACGGTTCCAGAGATATGAGTCTTTTAATTTAGTGCTAATTCTTATGGTGTTTGCTAAGGGGGCATGGCTTACAGGATAACAATACAGAGCAGCCTAAAGACACGCCCCTGAGGATCCTGTGAGCCACGCCCCCTTATAGCTCTAAATAAAAGGGCTCATATCTCTGGAACAGTATGGCAGATTTAAAAAGTAAAAAAAATCATATACTCAGGAGAACAATAAGAATAAAATAAGAGCAAAAACTTGCCACTTTTGATCTGTTGACAGGTCATTTTTAAGGCTGAATTAGTACTGGTCAAAGAGGCTGGACACAAACCCCTCTAATTTATCTCCCACTGCCATATTAATCCGGATACTATAAGTTGTACACAGAGAAGGTTTATGCAATATTTTTGGGCAGATATGTCACCAGGCACTTGTACAAATGATCCACTCCTCGTTTTCTTTCAAGATTATTTTTCCATTAGGGGGAAAATTGGTGACATTTATTCTGACAACGGAAAGACAGAGAGAGAGGGTTATTACCATTATACCTACATCAACCCGAGAGGTGGTGATAGACATCACTGCTTGGCTAGAAGACAAAGATAAGTAATACAGATAATCATTCTCTATTCAATTTGCCCCATCGGAATAGATTTAATGGCAGAAGAAGTCGTTTATTACGCCGGTGACAATCTCGGGTTTCTTCGAGGGGGAATCCAACAAGGTTTTTGTTGCGCCATACTGAATTAATTTGGTCTTTTCTACTGATGCAATTGAATCATTGCACTTCACTTTGAGCAGAACAAATCTTGGCAATTTAGCAGACACCCGAGACATAGTGTAAAAGTATTTATGTAGTGTGTTAGCGTGGCACCCGGGGTCCATTTGTCACTGTCTCCGGGAAGTGTGTCTATCCCAAGCTCTGTGAAAGGGCTTATAAAGAACAGCCAAGAAGGTGCGCACCTTTCAAAGATCAGCTTGCCATTTAGAGAAATGTACCTTGTTGTCTCTGCAGACCATTTATATTCTTGACTGCTCTGTGCCGTGGTATAAATGCAAAGATTGGCAAGGGTACACTACCGGAGGAGGGGAGGGGGTCGGTAGACGCGCTCTTCATTTCTCGGCTAGGGCGATAAATAGTCTGCTGAAATAAATACTAAAACCGAGCCCTATTTAGTGACCGTAGTTTTGTGTCTCTGATTAAGATCTGCAATTTTCTTCTGATTCATGGCTGCCGTAAAGGCATTTATACACGTGTGAATCATTCGGCACATTGGGTCAGGTTGATCATTATTTCTGAGACTTGCTAAATCTGTTTGGTTTTGTGTTATCACACAATGCCTGGATGGAAATGTTTTCTGTGTGTGCTGGATGGAATTATTTGTAATAATAATAATAATAATTATTCTTATAATTATTATTATCATTATTATTTGATTACTTTGTATTATTAATTATTTATGATTAATTTCTTATTATTATTTATATTATTCTATTATTATGTATTACTATTTATTATTAATAATAATACTTAATATTATTATACGTTATTATACTATGAATTCGTAATTATGATTAATTATTAATAATAATAAATACTACATAGTAAAATTATAATAATAATAATAATACCTAATAAATAATACAGAATTATATAATAATAATTATTATTAGTATTATTAGTTCTGTATTATGTGACATTAGCGATCAATAACATGCAAATCATAGGTATGTCTTTAAGGGGTGCAGCTGGGGTGGGGGGGCTCAACCATGTTAAGGACCATTTAGGACTATTTTCTATTTATCTGCAATAGTGATCATTTAAATTATCTTGTGAAACAACACCTAGTTGCCAACCTGTCCAATTTTTCACCGATAGTTTGTGAAAAATGAGGTCATTATGGGCCTGTCTGAGCACTTAATGATGAAATTTTTCACGGTCTGTTTGTGAAAAATCCATGGGATTGGCATCCTCGCTACTTACCATCTATTTTCAGCTACTACTATTGTTATAGGAGTGATCATCATCAAATTGAGGGAGGGGGGTTATTTAAGGGAATCTGTAGGCAGAATTTAACCCCCTCCCAAACTATTTATATGTGCATGTAGTTCTTTCACTGTAAAGTCCAGCAATACCATTACATTGCCAGTCCATTCCTCAGTTACTGAGAATGTTGTCTGGTCTTAGGCTACAAGTCTGCAGTTACTCTATGTGACTGCAGACTTGTGAATCCTCACATCGCAGCACTATGCGCTGTGAGGATTTTCCAAGTATAAGATTTGCATACCACTGGCCTCATAGACATGTCCGGCCTCACTAAGTACACTTGCATTGAGTGAGGCTGCGCACATATAGGTGACACGTGACGTCATGTATGCAAATCGCATACTTGCAGTCGTGTGCCTGCCTTCTCCCGGCTCCAATATTATTTGCATAGATATAAAATGATTTGCAAATAAAAGATACAAGTTCATCATTTAAATATATAAAATAAAACATAATCTATTTTTTTTCATTAACAGCCTCAAGTTAATCCGCAAAAACAATTATTTCACTTACAACAATGCCATTTACCATAAGTGCCTTGGTACCGCGATGGGTACCAAGGTAACACCTGCCTTCGCTAACCTCTTTATATAAACCAAATGCAAACAAAAAATCATATGCTACCAAAGATATATTGATGATTTGTTTTCCATATGGTTTGGAGACAGCACAATTTGGCTAGGATATCAGCAACAGTCCATGGTGCATTCAAATTACCCTTAATATCCAAAAAGGAAGCATCACATTTTTGGATATATACACATCCTTACAAGTTTGAATTTCAATATTTGCCACCAAAACAGCAACTTAATCCACACTTAGCGCCTGATTTTTTGTATACTCACCTGACGAAGACACCGGTCCTGAGCCAAAAACCGGTTCTTGTTCTACTACTTTGCCAATAAAGGAATTGTTTTTAAGTAAGTGACCTTCTTGCAAGTGCTTCTTCACACAGCTGACAGTGCACAGTGACATCCTCACATGCCAACTTTTCTTTACTGAGAAATCAGAGTTTCAATTGATATGCAAATGAGGCTGAAGAGCTATGGTAGATCTGAATGGTCACTCCAGCTCTATTTCCCGCCCAACACCACCACCTCCTACTTAACTGACAGCCTCTATGCTGTGTGACTTCAGGCAAAGGAACTGTTAGTCAAGAAGGAGGAGGCGGCTCTGGGCAGTAAATAGAGTTGGAGTGCAAGAGGTTTCTGATCTACCATAATCCTTCAGCCTCATTTGCATATCGATTCAAACACTGATTTCTCAGTAAAGGAGGAATGGACTGACCATGTGGACTTGTCACTGAAACAGCTACATGCATATATAAATAGTTTTAGTGGTTAAAGCCTACTGTTAAATTCCCTTTAATATAACTATATGAAAGAGAAATTATATTTTGTTTTTAAAACATCTTCCAATAGTGGTCATATTCGACACACACACACGACCTTCTTAAACACTCTGAATAATCAGTATTATAGTGTGCTTGTGTTTTATGGCAGCTGCAGTTATTTGGAAGACATAGACACAAACAAGTCTGTAGTCATCAGTAAGAGATGGGTTACTGCCCATAGGTAAGTAATGGAAGTTGAGCTGAAAACAGAGCCCTACATGTGTCTGTACTGTGTAGATAATATTGAGATGACTCTGCTTACTCTTTCCCAATCTACACAGTAAAACTCAAATATGAACTGCAGAAAACCAGAAATATCAACCTTATTGTGAACTCTCCTGTGGCTAATGTGAAAGTGGTAATATTTTGGATTTTTTTGTATAGTGACAAAAAAAGGCTGGGCTTCGTAGGAGATAGGTTATTTTAGAATACACTGCATTATTAAACCTTAACATTGTATTCTATAGGTTCAAGTCCCCTAGGGGGACCAATAAAAAATGAGAAATATTTTACAAATTAAAAGAAATATAAAACTTTGTATCATCCCTCTTTTCCTAGAACTGCAATAAAACCTTAAAAATAAAAATATTTAGTATCTCTGTGTGCGTAATCTAATGAAATATCATATTTATCTGATATGGCGAATGCCAAAATTAAAAAATAAATAAAATAAAATTGGTAGAATTGCTATTTTTTTTGTTCTAAAAGGAGAATAAAAAGAGACTAAAAAGTCATATCGACCCACAAATGATTACAATAAAAAACTACATATCATATTACTAAAAAACAAGACCTGATCGACTTCAAAAGTTGTAGCTTTTATAGGGCGAGGAGAAAAAAAACAAAGCTAAAAGTCCCAATTGGACTCAAGGGCCTCCACAAACCTGGAACCCACCCTGTATCCAGGCAGAGCTGTCAATCAACTTCAATGTGTAGGGGGGTGGGATAAAGTCTGAACTCTCAGGTTTACTTCATGATTGTAGACTATTTGTGATGCTAAAATACCGCAGTAAGTCCTATTCACCTATACATCATGAGCCGATAGGGCAACACAGGACGGCTACATTTATAATCCTTCTCTCAGAGGACAGCGGTTTATTTTCAGAATGTCAGCTTTTTTTCTGCTGCTCTATGTTTCTTTGTGGCTTATTTATCCCTCATAATGCTTACTGGAAGATTTAGCTCATTTTGGGATTTTATGAGAGCAGAGGAGCCAAGGAAAATTCCGCTCTAATGTTGACCCTCAGGTGTCCGGGGAACAGCTTCCCCCAATAGGTCTTCTGCTCCTTATAATCCTGCTATTCTGAGCTACCACTGACATTTCACTTTCTGCATTTATGTCATTTTTCAGGTTCTTAGTGCCTTAGTAAAATTTAACAATACAAGTTTGGTATCTATGTATTCACCATTGTGTTTTGGTGGCACCTACACAAAATATTTCCACCTTAAATATACAGCAATACACAATCAGCATAGTGTAGTGAAAGGTAAGTGATAGACATGAATAAATTGTTTCGCAGGACCCTTCTGCAGAGGCCACATCAGTAATCCATTATGTGCGAAATGCCTCCATCCCCTCTTGTCTTTTGATTAGCCGGCCTGATGTGACATCATGTGTGCATCACTCCAGAACAATGATGTCACGCCAGGCCATCTAATCAATAGAGGAGTCTGGGATACCGGTAGGTAGAAAGTAGTTCCTTCCGGCGTTCCTGATATACTGATGTGGCCACCGGACCAGGTTCCTGTAAATTTATTTGCTCATCTCTAGTAAGTGGCAACTAGCAGTAATTTTGAATTCACCCCACTAAATACATTTAACACTTATCCATTGGCGTTAGGAGGACCTCCACCAACAGCTTGGACCTACAACAAACCCAAGATCATAGGTTCCAGAGTCCCCTGTATTAGTCGAGTGGTGGTGTGCATACTGGACTGACGCTATCTCCATCAGCCCCATTGAAATGAATAGACTGTTGGCTGAGCTTGTGTACCCATAGTCTATTCCTACAGCCCCCTCAACAATTCTGTAGATAGTTGATATATGTAGTGTGGAAAAAAAACATTCTTTTTTCACTTTCATTTATGGGAAAATATAGAATAAAGTGCGTTAATGCTCTAGAGTGGCCCTTTCTTCAGAAGCCCCCCGAATGTTTTAATATTGTGAATTTTATCTGGACAGTAATTTTTATTTTTTTACTGGTGAAATTCAGGTCTTGGATGACTTACAACTAGAGCTGAGCGAACCCGAAATTAAAAGTTCGGGGTTCATACCGGACAGTTACTGTCTGAGGCTAAACATCGAACACAGACTTCTCCCGGATGTCCGTTGCAATGTTCGGAATTCCGGGGGAAGTCCATTGCTGAGAGAGAGATTTTCTGCAGATTCAAAGTTCGGGTCTCCATTGTTTTCAATGATGTCCGGGTTTTGCTTCAAGTTCGGGTACCTGAACTGAACTTTGGACTAAAGCTCGGGTCCGGTACCAGAACCCAAACTTCCTCATCCCTACTTACAACTACACCCACCTTTTTGTTAACCCCATTTTTAATTTTAGCAAAGATTGATAGCCAAAGTTGACAGTGCTCCGTGTGAAGTAGCCTTGTGACTTCTCCTCTAGGATGAAGATTTGTAAAGTTTTCAATTAAAGAGAGGTCTGCTTTGATAATTTCTTTTATCGTTCGAAGGGTCTCTGACCGTAAGCGGATCATAGGGTGTCGTTCTTGTGAGAATCACAGCAATTACTTGTAAGTGTTTCATTCCCCTACAGCACCACCACTGGAAAAATGAAGCATTACACCCTTCTAAACTGAAATTCGTGAATCGGGTCCTCCAGAGTGAGAGATGGTCCTCAATTCAGAACCTTTTAAAAAGCTTTTTTTTCCTCTAACCCAGACAAACCTTTTACATATCCACCTCAGAAATCTCAGCATTGTATGAATGAGATGTGAGAATTATGGTAAGAAATTTTGGTAGTTGGCAGGGTCTCATCTCTGTCCTAAGCGTCCCACAGGCCATGCTGAGAAACTTCAGTTCATCAGGAGGAATTGAAATGGATGAGGAAAGGAAGTTAATAAAGTGCGGGCTATTTTAGTGACTACATTAATCATACATGAGCATGGCTGTGTTATTAGGATATGAAAACGAATCTCTCTGGTGCTCTTACCTCTATTGTATAACCATTTCTGGTTCTTTGATTTGCTAAGTAGATTACTATTAAAAATGAAATTCTAATAACGAGACGTTCAGAATTGGTTTTGTGCAGCAAGAGGAAAATTATAATCGGAGTGAGAAGGGTTTGTCACAAATGGGGCATGATTCTGTTTCATGTCCTCTGAATGGAAACTAAAGAGTACTGATAAAAATCTCTGTATGTAACGGATAGATCTTCACTTTTCAGTACATACACACAAAAAACCCTTGTTGGTCAGATATATAGATTTTTTAAAAGTGGATGACTAAATACCTTGGACATAAGCTAAATGTGAAATTTTGGCAAGTCAGGGTTAGTAAACTTGCCCCAAAGAATTTTAAAGTTATGATTATCTACAAGGATACTGTTGTGTGTCAGCCAAAGAGGCTACCAGAGGTAATTAATCTAAGGCGTTAACCTTCTTCTACCATATAAAACATGGGCCTGTCTATTTTAAATTCCATTGAAAACTACATTGCATCGTCAGGAGATGGTTGTCGGCTGATCAGTGCTTCGGACGACCATTTGGCCAACAGACAACTCAGCCGACACTTCCGTACACACTCTCTCGACTGAGCCTTCCTAAGTTTTTTATGAGAAAGCCGCCGACTGACATGTCTGCCTGTAGCTTATCTCAGGGGGAACAATGTGATCAGCAGTCCAAAATTGAACATGCGCGATCGACATCTTCCCCCGACCATAGGTCGGCCGGCGCCCCCATACACATTAGACTACCGGCCAAAACCGTCTAATGTGTTTGAGGGCCCTAAGATCCAAGGTTGCCAACCATGTCACCTTTGTGGTCACTGGTTAGCCACACATGCCCATTCCCACAGGACCAGACAGCAAAGAGTCCATTGAGGAACCCAGGCACTCCTAGGAGAGGAACAGAATCACTTGACTTTTCAGTACTTACATAAAAACACTTTCCCATTAGACGTTTTTCAAAAAAGTGGATTCTGTGGGAAATTTACTAAGCTAAATGTGCCATTCTGCCGATTCAGAATTGTCAACTTGCCCAAAAGAATTTTACATTTATGATTATCTACAAGGATACTGTTGCGTGTCATCCATTGAGGCCGACCAGATGTAATTACTATTCAGAACATATACCTACCTATTTATAATTGCATTGTAAACTTTATCACATCATTAAATTGGTGGAGAAAGGTTGAATCTGATGGACCCGAGTCTTTTTTCAACCTACGTAACTATGTAATAAGGTCCATGATTGCCAACCATCCAGCCATGTCACCTCAGTGGTCAAGGATTTGCTGCACATGTCCGTCCCTACAGGACAAGGATGCAAGGAGACCATCGGGAAACCCAGGTATTCTTAGGAGAGGAACAGCTTGGGATCACTAGGTGACTATGCTGTATTTTAAGTTAATGTTGGATCGTTTTGCCGCCACGCTCTTGCTATAGTTTCATAGTTTTTTAAGATTGAAGGTAGACTTAAGTCCATCAAGTTCAACCTATAGTCTAACATGTTGATCCAGAGGAAGGCAAAAACCCCATGGGGCAGACATTAATAGCTCCCTATTACAGGGGAAATGCCTTCCCAACTCCACATACGGCAATTAGACTAGTTCCCTGGATCAACGTCCCATCACAGAATCTAGTGCCCATAACCTGTAATTTTATATTTTTCAAGAAAGGCATCCAAAACTTTCTTGAATTTTAGTAGTGAATCACTCATTACAACATCATGCGGCAGAGAGTTCCATAGTCTCATTGCTCTTACAATAAAAAAGAAACCATAGTTTCACTGCTCTTACAGTAAAGAATCTGCATCTGTGATGATGATTAAACCTTCTTTCGTCTAGACGTAGACGGTGCCTCCTTGTCCATGTCACAGGCCTAGATTTAAAAAAATAATTAAAAAGGCCTCTGTACTGTCCCCTCATATATTTGTACATTGTGATAAAAGATCACCCCTAAGCCTTCGTTTTTCCAAACTGAATAACATGTTTAAAAACATGTCTTGGTATTGCAGTCCACCCATTCCCTTAAAGATATTGTCCATTACTAGGACAATCCCTTCGTGATCTGAATGTTTGATGCCAATAAAATAAAAGCGCGTATACTCGCTGAGGGTGCCACGCCGTTCCAGCGTTTTCGGCACTCGCGTTCCCTAGGTTCTCGCGTGGCTGTTATGACATGTGAGCCCTGCACCCAACCAGCGCTGGCATCACTGTCCTCGCCTTCAAACAAATAGGACATCAAGAAAAATTCAGAGAGCAGCCATGGTTTAATGTTGACCTACAATTTTTATGAAGGCGGGGATAGTGACGCCAAAGCTCATTGGGCGCAGGGCTCACATGTCACAATAACCCTACGAGTGCCCCAGGAACCCGAGTGTTGCCAACGCTGGAACGCCACTGGCACAGGAGGTGAGTAGAAGTGCTTTTATTTTATAGGTGCCAAACAATCAGATCTAGAAGGGGTCATCTTAGTAGTGGACAGCCCCTTTAATACCTATGATTTTGTGGCTATATCCACAGGACCACAGTACTGGCTATACCTGTCGCTGTGCACTTACCTGAAAAGATTTATGAACAGATTAATAAAGTATAACCTCCCAAGCCTAATATATCGTTAGCTCAAGTCCCTATAGGGCTACATACAAAGTCTACTAATTTGGCCATCATTTTTTAATGAAACAGTTGAGACTTCCCTAGATTTCCTTATCCACTCACAGCACGGGAAGGAAATATCACTGCACCCCAATGGCTGTGAAGATTGTTCATCCAATCCCGTCGCCCATGCTGATCATCAATTCTGTGAGTCATGCTGTGCAGCCATCACCGCGGTGCTATCACTCCCAGCAAGACGGCTCCTCATTAATATTCTAATGACGTCAAAAGGAGCGTTCATGATGCTTAACTTTGAAAGGAGCGCATCAAATTTAATGCACTGCTTTACATTAGCGAGAACCGTTCAGACATGCCCGTACTCATTAAGGACCCTTTCCCTTCATAATGATACGTAGGAGCTGTACACTATTTTCCGCTTAATAGACCAGTTACCGATTCTGAGATTTGGAATTATACTACCGAGTGACCAACGATAGCAAGTGGATTGAAGTGTGTATTACCATTATTCTGTATTTCACGCTACCAAAGCTTCAGTCAAATTAAATAGACTCCTGTACATTTCACACGAGACACTTGTAAATCAGACCAGGGATATTTCTATCTGGATGCCCACTTTAGTCACAGAATCACTAGCAATAATGAAAAAGAAAAACTCATTCTATCATCAACTTATATTCCAATTCTGATTTTTTTTTTTTTTATCCGGTTACGGCTACTTGAAGTCAATGGCGAGAATTTTTTATTTGTGAGAAATTTTTCCGATTCCGAGATATGAGTCCTAATAGAGTAAGTTGTCTTACGATGCTCAGCGTTGCCGAAAGAGTATAAAATTAATGCAAAGCACCTGAGTGAATTTTATGAAAATGGCACTTCTCCCCATCTTTCTGTGCATTGCGCCAAGGTCCGTGGACAGTCAAGAAAAAGACCTGAGGCGTTTAATTGGTGAGAAAAGGAGAAATGCAAAAAGAAGTTGTAAAATTGACTGAATCGTTTGCTTCCGTGAAGTAAAGAGCTTAAATTGACCTGTTGATTTTCAGAGATAGAGAAAGTACTTTGTGTGTTAGGTTTGGAGCTGGCAGTGAGACGGTTTGCAAAACATATGAAGGTTGTTTTTTTTTTACATTATTTCTTCTGGAAATAAAACAGGGAATAATAGAATCATAGAATGTTAGTGTTAGAAGGGACCTCCAGGGTCGTCGTATCCAACTCCCCTGCTCAGTACAGGATTCACTAGATCATCTCAGACAGATGTCTGTCCAACCTCTGAAGACGTCCATTGAAGGGGAACTCACCACCTCTCGTGGCCGCCTGTTCCACTCATTGATCACCCTCACTGTCAAATTTTTTTTTCCTAATATCTAATCTGTATCTTCTCCTTTTCAGTTTCATGCTAATATCTAATCTGTATCTTCTCCCTTTCAGTTTCATTCCATTGCTTTTCATGTTTCCATGTGCAAATGAGAACAAGGATGATCCCTCTACACTGTGACATCACTTCAGATATTTGTAGACAGCTATTAAGTCTACTCTTAGCCTTCTTTTTTGCAAACTAAACATTCCCAGATCCTTTAACCGTTCCTCGTAGGACATAGTTTACAGTCCGCTCACCATCCTGGTAGCTCTTCTCTGAACGTGCTCCAGTTTTTTTATGTCTTTTTTAAAATGTGGTGCCCAGAACTGGAGACAGTATTCCATCTGAGGTCTGACCAAGGAGGAGTAGAGGGGGATAATTTACACTCGAAAAACTCAAGCAATTATTCAGATTTTATCTCGCCTTCATTTGTAAAGGTGATTCCTCAATTTCTCTTCTTACCCAAAATTAAAGTGTATGTGTCATCAGATGAAAAGAGGCCAACGTTTTCTCTTATTTTATTCCTGCTGCTCCACTGAGCTTTCCCCTTTTATTTTTTTTTTAATTCTCTATACGGTTGCAGAGATATGGCACTTTTTATTTAGGTCTAATTTATATGGTCTTTACTAGGAGGGGCTCACAGGGTAGCCAGAGACACGCCCCCATAGAATCCTGTGAGCCACGCCTCCTTGATAAAAGTCATAAAAATTAGAACTAAATAAAAAGGCCCATATCTCTGGAACCACATTGGCGATTTAAAAAAAGAAAAAAATGGAATATTCAGGAGAGAAGCGGGGAAAAAATAAGCTCAAAAACTAGCCACTTTTGACCTGGTGACAGATTCTCTTTAAAGTAAATTTTATAGAGATGCATGGAAAAAATTCAGTAGTAGCATAAGACTAAGTTCCTACAAGACGAAAATGCAGTAGATGCTACGTTCCCTAATGCAACTTGATAACAAGATGTTTTATCTGTATTTTGACACAGTAGTGCAATAAACGGGTGTTTAAGTTAGTAATAACATGCTGATCCATGGGGGTCCCACTACTAAGACCCCCTCAGAGATCCAACAATTGGGGCTTTAGATCCCTGAAACAGAGCCTCATTAGAGGCGGTGCACTCGTCATCTGTGAGACTACCGGAAAAAGCCAAAATCAGCACTCAACTCTTTCCAGCAGTCCCACAGAAGAACGTGTTTGCGTGTTGCATTATGTGATCCCGCTTCTGTTTGACAATATTTTTAAAATATTGCAAATTTCTTTTCACTGAATCCGTCAAGAAAAACTAGGATTTTCATTCATTTTATTAATTAAAATGAAGCCTCTTGGTTTTGTTTTTTTTTTACTTCAATTATCCCTCTTACACAGCTGGCAATTTTATTCTTTGTTTACTCTTTAATTAGCGAATACTCTTCATTTGGCGAGCGATGTATTTTTGTAAAAGCCGGGCGACACTGAACAAATGCTGTTTTGTGCGCACGCAGTGCATTAGAATGCTTTTTCGTCAAGGGAACAGATTGTTCTCTGGCAGCGAGGAGAAGCTTGAAATTGTGCCATGTAAGGGGTTAAATCTAGGCTACCGTGTTACGTTTCAGTCACTGCGTCAAAAATTCAAGGATTCGCTTTAGTCGGTCTCAATGGATTGTGTTTTAATAAAAAATCTGTTTCATAAGTGACAAGTAATTTGTGAGCACTGAGTGGTGAGAAGTGACAGTCTAAGATTCTGGGACCATAGACCGCAGATATTTTGGCTTCTTTATGAGATAACAAGCACTTATTCTATGCAACCGCCCTTGGCTCAAATTGAGAGGGTCCTTTCCGAAGAAGAGAACTTCCAGATAACTGACTCTACTCGTTCCAACCTCCAAATCAGCAACAAATGTTTTGCCTTACTAAAAGAGATATGCAAATTGATTTGTAACTAATCAAATTCGTTACAAATTTTTGGGCATTCGATGAACATGAAACTAACAAAATGGCGGCCGGTTGGTCACTCTACAGGGACAAGGGGTTAAGAAATAATAAAAGCTTATATTTGCCTCTCCTGGGCCTTCCTCTCACCTCTCCTCTGGCCTACAGAGGGCTAGAAGAACCAATTTGAAGAGAAGTCCAATCCAAAGTGAGCAAAGGATTAGGCAGGAGTATAGGCTTTTATTATTTTTTAGCCCTTCTCTGCCCACCATTTATTATGTTTTGGATGTGGATAGCCCTACGAGGATGATAGATGTATTTTCAGGACATTTTCAATTCGGACCGAATTTTATTTGGACCGAATCGAATCTGACAGCCAATTCGAGCCAATCTGCCTGAAACAAATTTATGGAAATTCGCTCTCCTCTGCTTCCTAAGCTAACCTATTTCTCTTTTAGGATATGTCAGCATCCTATGGTGGGTCCCCCACTTTGGATACTTCTATGAGATAAAGTATAGAGCCACTAACAAAGAGCAGCTGGTGAGAGGGGTTCTCAAAGTCTCTGGCCTGAGTGAGCAACACAGAATGGGGGCAATTATTCAGCAGAGTGGGTTTTGACAATCGACACGTGAATCAGTATTAGGACAGCAGGGTATGCATTATGTCAAGCCACTGGTGGACACAGACAGAAGAGGGCCCCTGTGCAGGAGCAATATATGACCCCTTCACAGTCCAGTAGGTCTTCATAATGTACAATTTCACATGTTTTGGAGGTGGAAATGGGTCCCCTTAATTCTTGGACCCCTGTGCAGCTGCACAGGTTGCACCAATGGTATGTCCACCTCTGCGTCAGGCAAACAAGCAGAGCAGGTAGCGCTAGATGAAGCTGAGCCAGATATAGAGCCAGATGTGTATGCAAGAATATAACAATGTAAATGCAATTTGGTATCTTCCAGCAAGGATGCAGTTAATGTCAAGAAATACAGAGGCGTAAATGTAGTCTTGTATCTTCCAGGAGGGCAGTGGTTAATAGCAGCAATGTAAGTAAACTGGGAATTGTAGCAAGGAAATGGGAAATGGCTAACCACAGGATAGCAATGAAGTATAATCAAACTTGCTTGAAAAGATGTGTTACCTTGATTGCAGAAGCTAGGTGTGAACAACACTGAGAACAAATCATTACCAAGTGCACTACTGCAAGGGAGGCAGCAATAGGAGAAGGGAGCAAAGCCCGGCGCTGGAGCTGGTACAAGTAACATAATTAAGAAACTATGTCACATGGCACAGTCATTGATTGATCCCCAGTGTTAATTTCTCTGCTTGTTACATTTTAATGGAATAAATCAAGGCATAAAATTATTTACAGAATCATAACACAAAAATATATAAAGAATACAAAAATAATAATGACTTCTTAATGTCATTACATGAATCACCTGCTTTATGATCACTCTTCTCAGTGTAAGGAGCCAAGAAGCATCAGGATAAAAATTGGGTTTTACTGAGATCTTGGCAAAATGGCAGGAATCCCAGATTACATTCACGGAGCCGCTTCGCAGACGACGATACGCTCTTTCCTCACGTTAGCATCTCATCCAGGATTTTAATTCAAAGCTTCTTCTAAAATGTAAAAATGAAAAGATATAAAACATGGAACAGATACAGGCAGATTCCCCAATCCTTCACGGCAATGATCTCCTTAGTTATATATCCCTCAGCCTTACGGTACATGATTGATTCCTGAAATCTATGTCATCCAGGAGAACATAGCCCCGGAGTATGTTAAGCCAAAGTCCCATGCTGCATTTCTTTTTAATGACTAGTCAGTATTTTCACTTCACAGCCCTGGGGATAAAAATATATTAAATAGATTATCCGTCTATTTCATTAAAGTTGATTTTGGGGGAGTAGGGAAGAGAGGGTCATTTTAATATATGGTAAAATGGAAGCAGCATGGTGACTATAATGGCTTAATGTGTCATGTATTCGCACTATGATTTTACTTTTTGTGGGTTTTTTTTGTAAATTAATAGCATATAATATGTAAAGATTTTGTATAAAGAATCTTTACAACCCTCAAGGCTGCTCAGTGATTGACAGGCAAATGCATCACTGTAATGACTGCTTCGTATGCATTTTGTACACAGATCCAGCAATCAATTATCAAGGAAATTTGCAAATTACTTAGCTTGACTTATCTTGTATACAGTCATGGCCAAAAGTTTTGAGAATGACACCAAAATTATATTTTCACATGATCTGCTGGCCTCTGGTTTTTATTAGTGTTTGTCTGATGTTTATATCACATACAGAAATATAATTGCAATCATATTATGAGTACCAATAGGTTATATTGACAGTTAGAATGAGTTAATGCAGCAAGTCAATATTTGCAGTGTTGCCCCTTCTTCTTCAAGACCTCTGTAATTCTCCCTGGCATGCTCTCAATCAACTTTTGGACCAAATCCTGACTGATAGCAGTCCATTCTTGCATAATCAATGCTTGCATTTTGCCAGAATTTGTTGGTTTTTGTTTGTCCACCTGTCTCTTGATGATTGACCACAAGTTCTCAATGGGATTAAGATCTGGGGAGTTTCCAGGCCATGGGCCCAAAATCTCTATGTTTTGTTCCATGAGCCATTTAGTTATCACCTTCGCTTTATGGCAAGGTGCTCCATCATGCTGGAAAAGGCATTGTTGGGCGCCAAACTGCTCTTGGACGGTTGGGAGAAGTTGCTCTTGGAGGACATTCTGGTACCATTCTTTATTCATGGCTGTGTTTTTAGGCAAGACTGTGAGTGAGCCGATTCCCTTGGCTGAGAAGCAACCCCACACATGAATGGTTTCAGGATGCTTTACAGTTGGCATGAGACAAGACTGGTGGTAGCGCTCACCTCTTCTTCTCCGAATAAGCTGTTTTCCAGATGTCCCAAACAATCGAAAAGGGGATTCATCAGAGAAAATGACTTTGCCCCAGTCCTCAGCAGTCCACTCCCTGTACTTTTGCAGAATATCATTCGGTCTCTGATGTTTTTTTCTGGAGAGAAGTGGCTTCTTTTCTGCCCTCCTTGAAACCAGCCCTTGCTCAAAGAGTCTCCGCCTCACAGTGCGTGCAGAAGCACTCACACCAGCCTGCTGCCATTCCTGAGCAAGCTCGGCACTGCTGGTAGTCCGATCCCGCAGCTGAAACAGTTTTAAGATACGGTCCTGGCGCTTGCTGGTCTTTCTTGGGCGCCCTGGAGCCTTTTTGACAACAATGGAAGCTCTCTCCTTGAAGCTCTTGATGATGCGATAGATTGTTGACTGAGGTGCAATCTTTGTAGCTGCGATACTCTTCCCTGTTAGGCCATTTTTGTGCAGTGCAGTGATGGCTGCACGTGTTTCTTTAGAGATAACTATGGTTAACTGAAGAGAAGCAATGATACCAAGAACCAGCCTCCTTTTAAAGTGTCCAGTGATGTCATTCTTACTTAATCATGACTGATTGATCGCCAGCCCTGTCCTCATCAACACCCACACCTGTGTTAATGGATCAATCACTAAAACGATGTTAGCTGCTCCTTTTAAGGCAGGACTGCAATGATGTTGAAATGTGTTTTGGGGGTTAAAGTTCATTTTCTGGGCAAATATTGACTTTGCAAGTACAGTAATTGCTGTTAAGCTGATCACTCTTTGACATTCAGGAGTATATGCAAATTGCCATTACAAAAAATGAAGCAGTAAACTTTGGAAAAATTACTATTTGTCTCATTCTCAATACTTTTGGCCATGACTGTAGATATGTCCTGTCTCAAAAGTTTGCAAAGGATTATGAGCAAGGGCGCGAAAGCAAAAAAAGCACACATGCACAAATGCAAATTTCTTATAACAAGTACAACTGACATTTTCTTCTTAAAGGGGTTGTCCTGGATTTAGATATTGATGACCTTGGGAAAGGTCAATAATTTATAATCGGTGGGGGTCCGATAACAGCACTCCCAATGATCAGGTATTTTCAGGTTGGCAGAGAACAAATATTATACTGTGCTGGGTTTCTCCTTCCTGGCTTTATCCAGGGCTTATGCGAAACCTAGGTCAGGTCAGGTGTGCTGTTTTATGTTCGTTTTTTCGATGATCTTAAAACGCTTTTTTAGCTACTTAAGTAATACATTGGACCAAATAAATCAAATGCTATGGTTGCATGTCTGAAGATTATTCTTCTGGATGTTATGCATTGTGTAGAAACGGATGGAGACATCTAACTTATGAGACAACAGATTATAGAAACATCTGACTTCCGTCGTGAGTGGACACCGAAATTTATACCTATTTCATAATTATTCAGTAACCAAAAACAGGTCATTTATACCCCACCCTAGGACTGTCCTCAAAATGCCCAGGAATACAAGATTTGGGTGATGTTTGCGTAAGTCAGTCCCTTATGGACTTTAGGTCATGGGGCTCTCCAGGCAAAATCGGTACCGTCTGCAAGCATGATTTGCTTTTCATCATATATATTGATAATCGTGAAAAAATTTGTGCATTTGAGAACAGTGGTGTTGGAGTCTAAGTTGCAATTGCGTGCACCTTCTATTTTTCCTGTGTTTTATGGGATTTGTGACTATCTCAAAGTTGTTGTTTTGCACCATGCACACATGGAACAAGGATGAATTTATCACTTTTTTTTTAATTAAAGGGGTTGGTAACTGACCCTTTTATTCAACTTGAATAAGAAGGTCCTTAAACATTACCTACCTATCTCTAATCCCTGTTTGTACTGCACAACTCTCCTTGTTCTGACTGCGACTGTGTAAAAGGTGTGGACTGGACTGTCGCATTCCTACCCCTTGAGACACCAAATTGTGTCATGTGTATAGTGTCTCGTGTCTTTTGTATATATTGTGTCATGTTGTGTTTGCCTATGTAATGTGTAGTAATGTATAATTTAGGATGTGATAACATAAGATAAATAATGTTGGTAGTGTACAGTATAGGATACTATAGGGTAAGATATAGGTTACGGCTTAGGACATTAGATATGTAGGATAAGATAGTGACTGTAGTGAGCTAGTGACGTTAGTGTAAGGATAGAGTTAATGTTTGGGACTAGACCATAGTGGGAGGGGATAAGTGTTAGGGCAACTGTAGATGGTCAGATAGGGACAAGTTTGAGTTTAAGTAGCAAGTGTCTGTGAGTAATGCTGCCTTTGTGGGTGAACTACAGCAAGGGAGACTAAGGGACAAGGGAGTAGATCGACCTTGAAGTGACTGACGAGACAGAGTGGCCTTCCACCTTATTGGGTCTTTGAATAGGACGACGTGTAACGAGAAACCCTGCGCTTGCTAAATACCGAAGGTAACGGATCTAAATAGGACTGAGTTTGTGGGACTAGTGGGGCTCCCAATCGGTAGATCCAGGCCACTTGTAGTGGAAGAAATAGGATGCATAAACACTGAGCATGTAGAGAGGCTTGCTGAACAGGATTGTGGCGACAAGCTAGGCTATGATGAAGTAGGGCGAGATAGTGTGCTTTACCGGCCCTGGAGTAGACTACAGTGGAAGGATGCCGTGTGTAAAAATTCTTTACACTCTAACAGAAACGTCCATAAGACATAACCCTGACCAAGTTACCGTTCAGGCTGTGTTTTAGAACGGAAGTCTCCTTTATTGAACACTGAAACTTATGGTCCTGACCGGCCAACACCATCGGCTACAAGTGGTCTGCACGGGCGCCAGGTTCTCACAGCACCAACACTCAACCAGGACCCACTCTTTCATGTGGCGCGCCGGAACGTGACAGGAGAAGACGATTTCCTCCACGCTGCCCTACAAAGTGCACCATTAGCTAATCAGGAAATCAGTGCTTGAAGAACATCAGTAGGGACTAGTGATGAGCGAGCATGCTCATTACTCGAGATTTACAAGCATGCTTGGGTGTTTTCCGAGTATCTTCAGCGTGCTCGGGTGTTATGTTTTAGTCACGCCGTGCACATGATTTGCAACTGTTTGACAGCTTTAATACATGTGAGGAATACCTGTTTCTTAGGTATTCCTCACATGTATTAAAGCTGTCAAACAGTCGCAAATCATGCGCACGGGCGTTACTAAAACATAACACCCGAGCACGCTAAAGATACTCAGCGAGAACCCAAGCATGCTTGACGAAAGGGTTAACAGAACATACTCGCTCATCGCTAGTAGGGACCTGATGAAGAGCATGGAGGTCCGCAACACTCAGGAACCAATTTACATAAATGAGTAACTAGTACTGTTTACCAATTCTCTACCACCTTTAGAGGAACATATTGACATATGTAAACCACTATTCTTTCAACTTTGCTCTGTTTTATCTGGACTTTGACAAGGATCTTGTTTTCTTGTATCAAAGTCCTAAAAAAATTAATAAAAAAAGAAAATAAAAAAATCTGAATCCCTGCGCTACAGTCTGTTTGACAGATCTGACTTATTGATTTATTTCAAGGTGCCGCTACATAGCGCGAGCCTTAAATGAAGAAATCATTCAGCGTCAACATCCATATATCAAGTGTATTGCAGGAAGCCCGGTGTCTTGTGTTCCTCTTTCCAGATTATATTTATCATTAAAAAACTTCTGTGCAAGGAGCTTAGACGGCAAGTGAGTTTGATGGAAATCCTCTAAATTGCTGCTTTAGGAATTTTCCATATTAATATGTTCACAAGAATTTTGGTCGTGGACTTTGGATTCGACATCTGTTAGATGCTGGTGTACCTGGTGACTTTTTCAAGCAGAAGGCGATTCAGGAAAATGCCGGCAGTGTTTTTCCTGAAACATCTTTCTTGGCGTCTCTTTGGTCATTTTTTGTGGCGGCTTTTACTTTTTTTTTGCTTACTTACATGTATAAAATAGTGAGCGGCTTTCAAGCAGAAGCCATCTGAAGAATGGTCAGGTCAGTTCTTTTAACTGCTTTACGTCTTTACAGACTAGAAGAAGCTCAAAGGATTGAACATATGCACAAGTCCATTATACGTTTCATAAGTTTATTCTTTTTAACATACCCACCTGAAAAAGGTATCATGTGCACATACCCTTAAAAAAAACACATCAAAAACTCTTTTACTGCAATTCCTATTAATTTTAAAGGAAAATCCACATTGCTGTTCATACAGCAAGTTTTGTGCAAGTTTTCGTTCCAAAGACGTCTTGAAAACCTTGCCGTGCAAAAAAGAGAAAGTGACATGTTAGTTCTTTGATGTGCATTCCTTGTGAAATCCATTCCGAACTTGACGCTGTCAAGTTAAAAGGCTGAAAAGAAAAATGTGTAATAAAAAAAAAAAACACTGTAAAAATATCGTCAACTACCGCATGAATTGTGACATGGCGCTTTCTCTTGAAACCCTTGTTGAATTGTTTTCCATCTCAAGAAAACTCTGAACATATCCTAAAGTTACATGAACAGGTGTATGGTGAGAAAGATATTGGAAAAGATGAAAATCTACTGAGGCAAAAAGTTTTTCATTGTAGGGTTTTATCTGATACATAGGAAATAGTGATGAGCGCAAGTTCTCGTTACTCGAGTTTGCCTAGGGTGCTTATGTATGCACCGAGTATCGTGAGTACTTAAGTGACATGTTTGAGTCCCCGCTGATAGACAGCCACAAAACATGCGGGGATTGCCTGACGTACATGGGCTATCCCCGCATGTTTTGTGGCTAACTTTCCATGAGCTACAGATTTACATCCCCACCCAGCTCTGCCCTCTCTGTTTCTGTTTATCTCTTCACGCAGCCGAAGGTATAGTTTCTGTTTTATATGATTGCATTTGTATAATAGATGACTCTGTGCAACAATTAGCTGCAGAATTATAAAACTTTCTTAAATCACACTGACTGTGACACTAGTGAAGTGACTGCGGGCAAGGCCACGCATTGGTATCTATGATCTGGCCCAGCAAGATCCCCACACACAGACTCTATCTTGATAACCGTATCTTTACTCGTATACATTTTTAACACAGCAAAGAAAAACAATAAATGACAACCGTAAATATGCACAGTAATAACGTGTACTGATAAGCTGACCCTCACTGTCTCTACTCACACGTTACCAGTCCTTTACTCCAGAAGGATGTGTCCCCCGTCGCAGGCCTGTCTGTCTTTGCAGGAGGGCGTCCCAGCCGGAAAAAAAACAGGAACAGCGGAATTGGCGGAAAGAAAGGAAGGGATACTTCGGCCTCTCGCCAGAGGTCCCGCTTACAGTCTCTCTGATCCGGATAGAAGCTCTGGTGGGTCCCCTTATGTAGTCCACACTCCAGTAGCAGGGAGTGTAACAGCTGAATCCTTCAGCAGTGCAGAAGCTGGGTAAGGCCCCGAGGATATGGTGTCAGATAGAAGAAATCACGTTGAGAGTCTCTTCTGCGCCACACACGAGGGCCTGCACACCGTCCTGGCTCTTTTCACAGACCACAGCAGACTCTTCGCGCGCTTTTTTCTGCTTCCCACTTTGGTCACGTGACTCTCTAGGGCGGGACACAGGAGGCACAGTCTTTTTCTCTGTCATCACACCCTGCGCAGGTGCAACCTCTGGCCACAAGGTGGCAATATCATCCTGCGTAATCACTTCTGTAACAGACTCTATTTCAATGATCACAGAACAGCCAGAGCCTGCCAGCTCACTACACGCCCCCCCACTCAAAGGTTGGCAGTCCCTGTCAACGACCGGCTCCAGGGCGGCGATGCCTGGGAAGAGGGCCACACATATTGGTCTCTGTAGGACTGTCCTGGAGGTACCCCTGCAGTGGTCCTCGTTGTCCGCCTAACGGGTTGGATCCCCTCTCTCCTATCAGTCACCCCACTCTCTTTCCCAGTCGACATGTCAGTAGAGGAGGTAATCGGTTCAAGTGCGTCAGTCGGACGGACAGGGGTAGGCATGCATTCAGTCTCTACATCCCCGGGGTCAGTGTCTCCGACAGTATTAGTGATATCCATCTCTCTAGGTATCACAGTAGGGGAGTCAGGCTGGGAATGGCAGGGGCGCAACATATTACGGTGCAAAGTTCGGATGCTGCCGCTGTCTTCGCCCTGCACTCGATAGACGGGGCCACCGGGGTACGGCTTTCCAATTACTCGATAGACTTCGGTCTCCCACTTGGGCCGGAGTTTCCCTTGCGGCTTCTTTATTCGGACTAGGACCAGTTGACCTACATTCAGTGGGTCTTCTTGTACCGGAAGTGGGTCAGCGTGCACTTGATCCTGAATTTGTCGGCCTACTAGCCGGTAGACAGTCTCCATTCTCTGGCGGTGTGTTTGTAGCCAGGAAGGATAGGTACCACAGGTATCTTCTTCGGAGCTAGACAGTTGCAACTCATGGATGTCTTTGCCTGGACGGCCAAAGAGAAGGGTGTATGGGGTGTATCCGGTGATGGAATGGACCTGATTATTATAGGCCCACAGCAGTTCTGGGAGGAATAGAGGCCAGTCGGGCTTTTTGTCTTCAGCCAAAGTCCGGATCAGTTGTAAGAGGGTCCGGTTAAAGCGTTCACACGCGCCATTCCCTTGTGAATGGTAAGGGGTGGTCCTGGACTTCTTGATTCCATACATCCGTTGGAGTTCTTCAATGACTCGCCCTTCGAAACAAGCCCCCTGATCAGAGTGTAGCCGCTCCAGACACCCGTAGACCCGAACGAATTGCTGACAGATAGCCTGTGCAGCTGATTCAGCAGTCTGATCCTTGGTAGCAACAGCGACAGCGAATTTCGTGAAGTGGTCCACCATCACCAGACAGTACTGGTAGCCACTATTCGCCGTTCCGATCAACAGATAGTCCACCATCAACAGCTCGAGGGGCCTCGACGTCTTAATAGTCTGGACGGGGGCACGCTGCTCCGCGGACTTGTGGAATTCACAGGTACGGCATGCTTGACAGACGTTTTCAACCAACTTATGGAGCCCCGGACAAAAAATGAACTGCTGGGTCCTCCGGAGGGTCTTGTCTATGCCGAAGTGGCCGTTCCTCCTGTGAGCTTCGCCCACCATCTCATGGGCCAACTGCACCGGGACGACAATCTGCAAACACTCCTCCAGCATATGGGATAAAAGGGCCCTGCGACACAGGACTCCATCTTTCACGATCAGCCGATCCCACTGGGCAAGCAGAGCCAAGGCTCCGGTCGATAGTCGGGCTCTCACTTCGGAGGGCGGTTTCTCTTGTTTATTCACATACTGTTTCAGTAAGACGTGCTCGGGATCTCGATCTTGAAGCTTGGCCTATTCTTGCTGGGACAGGGGAGATCCCACTACGGCTTCAATCCCTCCTACCGCATACTGGCGGCTATCTTCTATTTGCTTTGCGAGCCGGGCAAAGTCAGGCATCTCATCTTCCTCCAACTCTTCATCCCGGTCCCCCACTGGCGGGGATGACGTCACTCTAGACAGGCTGTCAGCATTCTGATTCTCGTTCCCCGCTCTGTATTTAATTTTGTACTGGAATCTAGAGAGCCTGGCCATCCAGCGCTGTTCCATTGCCCCTAGTTTGGCATTCTCTAGGTGGGCAAGAGGATTGTTGTCCGTCATGACCAGCACCTCCGCTCCTGTCAGATAGCCGGCAAATTTCTCCGTCATAGCCCAAGTCAGAGCCAAGAGTTCCAAGCGGAAGGAGCTGTAGTTGACGGGATTCTTTTCGGTGTCACGGAGAGACCTACTGGCATAGGCTATCACGCGTTCTTTATTATCTTGAACTTGAGAGAGGACCGCCCCTAGACCTTGAAGGCTGGCGTCGGTGTGCAACTGAAACGGTAATGTGTAGTCTGCATATGCCAGAACAGGGGGTGATGTTAGAGCAGCCTTAAGTGCCTGAAAGGATTTTTCTCGGTCAGGCCCCCAACTGATGCGTCGTCCTCTGGGGCTGTTCGCGGTCCCTCAGAGAACCTCATGCAGTGGTTCAGCAAGCCGATCAAAGTCCTTGACAAACCGACGGTAGTAGCCTGCCAGCCCCAGAAAAGCCCGGACTTCTTTGACGGTAGTTGGCTGCGGCCACTCTTGAACGGCTGCTATCTTCTCCGGAGAGGGCTGGACGCCTTCGGCCGAGATCCGGTGACCCAAGTAGTTGATTTCCTGCTGGAACAGACGGCACTTGCTGGGCTTCAACTTCAAGCCGTGTCACCTCAAGCGCTGGAACACTTGGCCAAGCTTGTGAAGATGATCTTCAAAGGTGGCGGAGTATACCACGATGTCGTCAAGGTATATCAGCGTAAACTCAAAGTTGAAGTCCCCCAGACAGCGTTCCATTAGTCTCTGAAAGGTCCCCGGTGCGTTATTCAAGCCGAACGGCATCCGGTCGAACTCATACAGGCCCATGGGAAGGATGAAGGCGGTCTTTTCCCTGTCCTTCTCACTCATTGGAACCTGCCAATATCCACTGGCCAGGTCTAGGGACGAAAAATATTTGGCCTTCTTCAGGGCGGTCAGTGACTCTTCGATCCGAGGAAGTGGATATGAGTCCCGGATAGTGCAAGCGTTCAGCCTACGGTAGTCCACGCAAAACCTTAGGGAACCATCTTTCTTTTTGACTATCACCACGGGTGCAGCCCACGGGCTCTGGCTTTCACGTACCACTCCGGCGTGTAGCATAGATTCTAACAGGCTTTTCACCTCCTGGTATTGCTGAGGTGGTATTTGCCGGTACCTCTCGCGGATAGGGGGGGTATCGCCCGTGGGTATCTCGTGCTGGATACTGGTGGTACACCCAAAGTCTGTGTCATGCTTTGTAAAGGAGTCTTGGTGTTCCCGCAGGAGTTCCTCCACTTGAGACACTTCTTGTTTGGTGTACTGAGACGTGTCTAGCTGCAATTTTTCCCGTAGTTTTCGCCCAATGTCTTCATCGTCTACTTGAGCGCTTATGGCTGAGACGGTTACCGTCCAGTCGCCTTCTGTACACGGGGTGAATTCTAGGGGTCCAATGGGATTCACTTCCGTGGGTAGAGCATATACCCGGGCAAGTTGAGTGCCGGCTTCAAGGGCTAGGCCTACGTCCGCAGTGTTGTTTAGCCTGACAGGGACTCTCCCGTTCCTCACGACGGCTAGAGTGCGAGCAACTAGTGGGTTTAGCTTACCCCCACTTGGGGTCCTCGGCTCGATCAACACTTCAACCCCCTCAAGTTGTCGGTGGGTGTTAAGGGGTAAGGAAATGACTGTCTCTTTTTCAGCGGGCAAAGTAATTCGGGTACGGCGTGGCACCGTAATGGCGGCTAGGGGTAGTTGTTCCTCTGCCATCTGTTGAAGTCCAACGGTCCGGATTACGCGCTGGAACGCCAGACGAGTCGGCTTATGTTTGGTGACCTTCTGCCAGTATTTGGGTACTTTTCTTGTCAACAGCATAAGATCCAGGTCTTTCAAGATGTTCATTCCTACTATCACTGGGGTCTCGGAGCCGAAACCTTCCTTGACAATGACGATCCCTCGTTTCCCTAAGTCCTGTCCGCAGGCCTTTGTGTCCATCCAAGCAACTCCGGTCACCGGAATGGGTAGATTATTAGCTGCAATAATCTTAATGGCGGTGTCTGGGTCACGAGCAGTTCTTGGTTTGAGGTAATTTTCGTAAAACTGTTCAGAGATCGTGGTCACTTGTGACCCGGTGTCCATCAGTCCCTGTACGGCAATTCCTTCCAGGACAACTTCAAGTGTCGGGCTATTCGAGGCAAGAGCACTCCGCCATCGGCTCTGTTTTTCCACACCCCTCTCCTTGGCCTCCCCTGCTGCGCGAGCCTCAGCTGCAGGGGTGTCTAGTTTAACGGCGGCCATTGTGGTGAGGCCCGGCGTGGTAGCTCTGCTTGTGGATATGGCTGGGGTTCCATTTGCTGGTCTGATCGAAATTCCCTTCGCTGGGGTGACTGAGGGTTTGGTCGTTGGTGCGACGGAGGTTGTTGCGGAGGGAAGTGTTGAGGACAACGATTTGCCCTATGGCGAGGATCACCGCATGACCAACACTGTCCCACGTGACGACTAGGCTGTCTTCGCTGGTCTCCCTGACGATCTAATGTTAACTGTAATATGTGTCTCTGTAAGTCTGCTACCATCTGTTTCAGGTCTTCCGTGTCACTGTTCGGATTTTTAATGTCAGATATGGATCTGCACGCAGCACCTTGAATCCCCACATCCATGACGGGTCCCCTTGAACGTTCTATGGCTTCCTGTTTGACGTCAGCAAAAGTAAGAGCCGGCATCATCCGGATCAAGTCCTGTAACGTGCGGTTAAGATACTGGTCTCTCAGTCCTATTACAAATTGGTCTCTAAGTACCAGGTCACGAGAAGCCATACCAGCTAGTTGCTCCCCTTTTCCACAGGTTTGTTCAAGGAGTACCTGAAGGGCGTTCGCATATTGGGGAATATCCTCCCATTCAAGCTGCGTCCGTCTAAAGAACATGTGTCGCAGTGTTCCCTGGTATGTGGTCGGCCCATAGGTGTTCTCCAGCACCCGCACCAAATCATCTACTGTACGTTGGCCCCTGACCGTCTCCAGTCTGACTGTCGTCCATGCTTCCCCCTCTAGCGTCAGTACCGCCATTTCTGCCAAGGTCTTAGGGTCAATATTATACATTTCCCCCAGTATCCGGACTTGTTCCGCCCACTCTGGTACAGGGTAGTTTCGTCCGCCAAATTTCCTGACCTGATTCACAATAGACACCGGCGGGGGTTTCTGACTGTACACATGGCCTGGGTGGGAATCCTGTTGGTCACAGATCCTGCCGACTACGCCAGATGAAGTGACCGTGGGCAAGGCCGCGCATTGGTATCTATGATCTGGCCCAGCAAGATCCCCACACACAGACTCTATCTTGATAACCGTATCTTTACTCGTATACATTTTTAACACAGCAAAGAAAAACAATAAATGACAACCGTAAATATGCACAGTAATAACATGTGCTGATAAGCTGACCCTCACTGTCCCTACTCACACGTTACCAGTCCTTTACTCCAGAAGGATGTGTCCCCCGTCGCAGGCCTGTCTGTCTTTGCAGGAGGGCGTCCCAGACGGAAAAAAAAAAACAGGAACAGCAGAATTCGCGGAAAGAAAGGAAGGGGTACTTCGGCCTCTCGCCAGAGGTCCCGCTTACAGTCTCTCTGATCCGGATAGAAGCTCTGGTGGGTCCCCTTATGTAGTCCACACTCCAGTAGCAGGGAGTATAACAGCTGAGTCCTTCAGCAGTGCAGAAGCTGGGGAAGGCTCCGAGGATATGGTGTCAGATAGAAGAAATCACGTTGAGAGTCTCTTCTGCGCCACACACGAGGGCCTGCACACCGTCCTGGCTCTTTTCACAGACCACAGCAGACTCTTCGCGCGCTTTTTTCTGCTTCCCACTTTGGTCACGTGACTCTCTAGGGCGGGACACAGGAGGCACAGTCTTTTTCTCTGTCATCACACCCTGCGCAGGTGCAACCTCTGGCCACAAGGTGGCAACATCATCCTGCGTAATCACTTCTGTAACAGACTCTATTTCAATGATCACAGAACAGCCAGAGCCTGCCAGCTCACTACACTAGTGTACACTGTAAGATACAGCCTCCTCTTGTCTCCATGGCTCCTGCTTGTAAGAGCTAAAAAGGAGAAACCTATCACCAGCAGGAGGCAGAGGAAACATGCAAACTATACATCTCTTAGAATAAAGTGAGACTCTGCAGTGTGAGTCTAAGGTCAACACTTCTATGTCACTGATCTATTACTACTGTGCTTAACTGGGACAAGAGCAGTGTGATGACACTCCGATCTTGTACACTGTATGTCAGCACATCATATGGGGTCTGCAATATAAGGTATGCTTTTTTTCACCATATGGGGCAGAGGAAACTTTAAGACCCCTCAATCTCCAGAATACATACAACTACAACTCATATAGTTAAGAATTAAAAAATGAGTACCATCTCTGACGCATATTTTCCATGTAAAGTTGTTTTTTTTTTGCCGCACGAGTGTAAACATTTTTTTCGCTGACATTGTATGTTGAAACAATGGGAGAGAATTATTTCTTTGTCTTGTATATTTTGTTTGTATTTTGCACCTACATTATTTTTGACTTGTAAATTGTATTACTATTCAATTCTCTCCCTCTTCTGCTCCCGTACATCTCTATCTCTCTTAATTAATGCTTGATGAAATCATGTTGTGTTACAATTGATGGATTTTCTAATAGCTCTGCTAATTTATTTGCAAGTAAATTTGCATTGCATGGTGCGCTCATTTTCGAAGCCTGGCTTCTGCGGTATCGGACGTCATTTCTCCTACCGACAGTATTTACATATTTTATCTGCTCTGTTTAAATACCGAAACTGTACGGATAGGTGTCAGAATGCTAGCTAGTAATTACTCTGTCTCTTGGTGGGGATCGCTTTCTGGACCGTGCCGTGCTGATTGAAAGATCTCCATGTGACAAGTCTCCTCCCATATAATAATATTTAAGATTTCAAAGCAGGGGAGGGATTCCCAAGACTACTTTATACATCCAGCTCTGTCCCCTCTGGAGCAGAAGGGGTTACACCTCTGTCTGTTGCTCTGTTGGATTTCTGTCTTATAGCTTTGATATGCTAATGCAATTTCGCTCAGTGGGAAAGCTCTCTCCATCTACATCAAGACCGGAGTTTTCACTCGCTGTCTCCAGACTAATATACTGTATGCTTGTGTTCTTGGCTTTTAAAGATTACAGTAAACAAAGAGCAAGATGAAGAATCGAGTTTTATAGCCCATTCTTTTCTTAAATGTAATTTTTGCATTAATTTTTAATTTGTTTGTGTTCATTTTTTTCTTTAGTATTCGCCTTATAAGGTTTGAGTCCCCCATGCCAAGCGAATTGTCAATTCCATTACATTTCATCATTGTGTCTGAATGTTTGGATTTTCTTGTTTTTTACTTGATACAATACCGTGCAAAAGATTTAGGTGTAGAAAAAAACGCTGCAATTGAAGAATGCTTTCAAAAATAGAAGTGTTAATAGTTTATTTTTATCAATTTACAAAATGCACAGTGAATTGTCTCGAGTGTGTCAGGTGTGACCTACAGTCGCTCTGGATCCGGCTGTAGAAGGTCACTGCGCTTGGCATTGCAGACACCTTCTTGATCCTCTCATCTCTGTAGTATAGTTATATCCTTCTCCCTTTAGGACCTAGCAGTGACCTCCACCTTCTGCTGCTGATTGACACACCCTAGCTTGGTAGTTAAAAACTCTCAGTTTCTCCAGAGAGTTGCCAGTGATAATTGTATGTACTTCTGTGCAAGCTTGGAGTACTAACAGTTGGCTAGTCTCGTCTTTGGTGCTCTTGGAGGACAGTTGGCATTATCTCTCTGGTGTCTGCTCAAACTAAGTGTCTCCCCTTTGTTTGTTTACCTTGTGTCTTTAGTTTGTAGTGGGGCCTGACTAGTGTTCACCCTGTCCCCTCCCTATCTAGGGCCTAGCTCTAGGGACATTCAGGGTTTAGGTTCCTGCTCAGCAATAGGTGCAGAACCTATATAGGGACAATATGGTAAGCAGGGTGTTATTAGATTTGCCTAGGGGTCTCCACTCCTCATTTCCCTAGTTGTTTGGCTCCCTTCCCCCTCTTCCCGTTGTTGTACACTTATGCCTTCCCTCACCTTGAGTGACATAAATATATAAAGAGAAATCTAAATCAAGTCAAAATTTGGTATGACCATCCTTTACCTTCAAAACAATCAATTCTTTAAGATACCATTGTCACACAGTTTTGGAAGGAGCTCAGCAGGGAGGTTGTTCCAAACATCTTGGAGACAGATTTTTGGATGTAGACTTGTGCAAATCCTCAAGAAGTCTCTTCATGCAGATTCAATGTTGTTGAGATCAGAGCCCTGTGGGGGCATCACTTTCAGAACTCCTTGTTCTTCTTTGCACTGAAGATAATTTTTAATGACATTGGTTGCATGTTTGCGGTCATTGTCCTACTGCAGAATAAATTAGGAGCCAATCAGATGTCTTTCTGATGGTATTATATGATGGATAAGTATCTGCCCGTATTTCCAAGAAATGGACATCATTGATGACCATAGGTGCAGTGGCCAGCCGTAGAAAATTAGTGCTGCAGATGACAGACACATCACGCGATGGGGTTAAGTTCTGTTAGGTTGTGTTTCTTCTGTCAGCACTGGGTGGGGCGAGTTATTATTTGAACCCCTGAGAATCAGTTTTGGCAGTGAATAGCTTTGCGGTCCTGGTTTACACCTCTGTGCCTTGCTCCTCTGTTTTGTCCTGATTATTCCGGTTCTTTGACCTCGGCTTCACTTTTGACTACCTGTTTTCTTTATGAATTTATCCCTGATGTGACCTCTTGGCTTTGACCCTGCTTGACCAACCTTCCTGCCTCTGGTTTGTTCCTCCATCTAGCAGCCCCTCAGTGGAAGAAATCCAGTGGACCCCGTTGTAAGACTGGACCCCTGTACAGTGGTTAAAGGATGAAGGTAGGGTTTCTCAGGAATCTGTCAGATGGAGTGGCTTGCACCAAGTCTTTACGAAGTAAAGTTTTTGAGCCTGTGGCCTCTGACAGACATGACAGATATCGGTGGATATCCAGCAGTGCCATCAACACAGAACTTTCACCAACCAGTGGGGCAAACCTACAGCATCTACTGTTCAGAGAATTCTGGCCAGAAGTGGTTTTCATGGAAGAACTGCAGCCAGAATCCATACCATACCTCCATACCTAAGGTGTAGAAATATGGCAGCAGGTGCTCTGGACACATGGGTCAAAATGTGAAATATTTGGCTGTAACAAAAGGCAGTTGGTTTGCTGAAGGGCTGGAGAACAGCACAATAATGTGTCTGCAGGCAACAGTGAAGCATGGTGGAGGGTCCTACGTTTTGTCAATTGATCAAAATAAACTATTATCTCATCTATTTTTGAAAGCATTCTTATTTTCCAGCATTTTTTCCACACCTGCCTAAAACATTTACACCGTACTGTGTATTTTTTTTATGTTTTCTGCAGATAAAAAAAAATGTTAAGCTCAGTCTCATCTGTAGAGACTGGTTCAAATCTTAAACTTTGTGAAAAGGCTTGAAATATTCTTTTTAATCTATTTGCTTTCATAGTTTTAAAGGAAATGTCTATTATTTAACATCATGTGGTTTTTAGGTCCAACTTTCAGTTCTGGCTAGTCAAATAACATATCTTTAGAACAGGTGAAGTGGTGTTTTTATGATACAAAGCACCAAATCCTTTGCGTAGCATGGAGGTAAATTATAAACTTCTGTGTGACTGCAACCACCACTAGCCCTTAAGAGATTATTGGCTTTTGTTTGGTTATTGATTTTAACTTATTTTAAATTAGAAAGAGCATGCAGTTCCCTATGAGGACCAACTACTCCAGTCAGCTTCTCATTTTCAGATGGCAGAGGTCCTGCATTAAATATTTAGGGGTTAAAATCCTCTCAGGCCCTAAGGAGATCATTAATCTTAATTCCAAACCGTTGTCGCTCTCTCTTGAATCTGATCTAAAACAAAATGGAATCAATTGGAACTTTCTTAGTTTGAGAAGATAAATGTTGTACAAATAGACTCCTTACCCAAATTGTTAGACGTATTTCAGACCCTTCTCACTTTCTTCCTAAATTTTATTTTGTTAATCTAGATAGAATGGCTCTTTCATTTGTTTTGAGAAATTGTGAGATGCTCTTAGTGAACGAGAACCAAGGAGCACTGGAACACCGGCCTTCTTTATTTTTCCCTTTATCATATAGCGACTACATGGGCAGCATCATGGTGGATCAATGGTAGCACTATTTCTTTGCAGCACTGGAATCTTGCCGAGGGTAACATCTGCAAGGAGTTTGTATGTTCTCCCCGTGTTTGGGTGGGTTTCTTCCAGGTTCTCCGGTTTCCTTCCATACTCCAAAAACATACTGATAGGGAACTTATATTGTAAGCCCCAATGGGGACCATGATGATTTCTGTAAAGTGTCGTGGAATTTAATTGCACTACATAAGTGAGTCAAATAAATATATAGTTATATTCTAGATTTACTCCACCACCGCCACAATAAATTATGAGTGGAGATGAAATTTGGGATGAATTTTAGCTAAGCTCAGGGTGTCTCCAGGGACAATTAAAACAGTCTAAACCTATATCCGGCCCTATAGAACCTCTCTCTAATTTTGGACAGGTTTGGGACACATTTTGGTCTGGTTTCTTCCCTGGGTCCTCTGACTTCCTTGCTGGAAAATCCTAAACTGGGAACAACTAGGAATTCCTTATTGCTTCTATCACGTCCTACTTCTTTTATACCGAGGAACAAAGATGAAGTGTTACCTTCTAGAAATAAAGAGTGGACAGTCGTAACAGGCCTGGATGCAGTACTTATAATTATGCATTCATCTAAAATCTTTGGCAAGGGGTTTGAGGCTCCAACACACACACAATTTCTTAAATCTAAGAACATAATGGTCTTGGAGATTTGGGGGACTCCAAACCCATTTTTATTCTTGAATGGGAGGAAGAACTTGGTCAAAAATACTTTTGCAGGAGCTGTGGGACAAGTCTTTTATACTATCACACAATTATCAGTCTCCTGTAGATTGCAGGAGCTCAACTTTAAGATCCTTTCCCAATTGTATAGAACCTCTCAAAAGTATATAGACTGTTTCCCTAGGTCTCAAACTTTTATTGGAGATGTGCCCCTGACGCGCCCCTGGGCCTGTGTCGCGCTGCGTTGCGCACGCGGGAGCTTACCCGGAGCCGGATCTCTTGAGGGTTGTAGTCTCGTGGCGGTGACCCGGTCCGTGCCCAGGGAGTCAAACTGAGCGGCGATGTAACAGCGGTAAATGCAGGACGACTACGCCACCCGTTGAATGCAGCTATGGAGCTGCCGCTGCAAGACAGTCCGCTGAGGCCGGTGGATGGATGGTGCAGCGTAGATGGTATAACCCCCAACGGGAGGGGTATGGCCTCAGGGCAGCAGATGTGGATGATGGGGGTAGCAGGAACCACTCAGAGACGGTGCGGTGTAATTCAGGGTCTTTACTGGTAACAACGATAGACCCTCCCGGAGTACTTGCTAGTGAACGGGGCCTGGTCAGTCCTTGAGCAGATGGGATCTCCCCTGGCCAGGCGGAGTTGTAGGCCTCCCAAACTGACTGTACTCTTCTGGCTACCTTGCTAGAAGCGGATATAAGTAGCCCACGTCCCTGAGTGTACCGTGTGGTGCTCACCCGTATGGCCGGTGACTCGGGGCCTTCTAATGGCTTCCGCTCCACGATGGCGGTGCTGGTCCCACGCGTGTGACCGTGCCTTCGGGTTTCTGGGCCTGAGGACCTGAAATCCCCTGCCGGTCGGCTTCTGCTGCTGGGTAAGAGTTAGTCCCCACAGCCTCGGACGCCGGGTCCGGTAAGAAAGCTTCTCAGTCAGGGCGAGCTCTGCAGCTGCCAGCCCCTGACTCGTAGTAATATTGCTCCCAATGAGCTTCTGCTGTTTCTTCCTATGCTGCTTCTCTGTCTCTACTCTCCTTGACTTCAGGCTCAGGCCCCAGGACAGGGCCTGCCTGTGGAGCAGAGCCCATAGAGCAGCTCTGCTCCCTGTCTTCTCCTCTCAGAACTCCCTACCCTGCCTCAGCCCCAGGTTTATATAGGGGAAGTCCTTCCCCTCCCAAGACTGGGCAGGAGGTGTGGCATGCACAGGATCCCTGACCAAAGGACCTCCCACCTGCTCTCAGACGTAATATCTCTATCACTGTGGCAACCAGACCCCTGGGGTGTCACATTCCCCCCTAGTGAAATTTAGTACTCCGGGACTAAACATATTTTTTTTAGAAAAACATAACAAGGTATAACAATAACAATACAATAAGAAAAACACATAAGATGGTTACGGCGTGTCCGCAACCGGGTGCAGTTTTGAAAAGCAAGGTGTCCATTTCACCAAAACAGGGAGACGTAACCAGGTAGGGGTCTGTCCTACCCCGAGTCCTTAACAGTCTTTTAGTCTATCCTGGGTTACGCTCCACTAACTGTACAAAGGATTCCCGGTAAATCCACCAAGGACTCCTATAAATAACTGGAAACACATAATATTTACAAGATATGGCCGCTCTCAGTCCTCGGCCAGTGGGGATAAGGATTGGCTGCTCACAGTCCTCAGCCTGTGGGGAGATGGGATGGCTGCTCACAGTCCTCAGCCTGGTTAAGGATAGGGGACACACGGGAACAGTTCACTCTTTTGTCCCAACGGGGAACATATTTTAAGCAGCAACAGTTTTTTTTTGGTACCCCTACGGGCAACTATATACAGTCTCTTCTCTACCGTACTCAACGACGGCGTCCTCCTGCTCCTTCTTGTGTGTAGGCTTCAGACCCGTCCGGGTCCTCTTGGCTTTCCTCGTATTGGTAGTACTGCAGCTCCTCCTTGGTTAACGTGGAGGGCGTACAGTCCTTTTGCACCTGGGGAGTTCAGGCCTTGCGACCAGGCGTGGAGAGGGTCGCCGTTGATGACGCCCGGGGTCAGAGGGTGCAACTTTGGGCCTGGGCGCGGGCTGGTGGTGGTAGTGCCCAGGGCTGGAGGGCTTGGCCGCAGGGCTTGTTGCGGGGGCTGGAGCAGGTCGGTGTCTGCAGCGCCCGGAATCGGCGGCTCCACCAGGGGGCCCAGGAGCAGGCTGACGCTGGCAGCGTCCGGGACAGGGAGACTCCTCTTACCTGCTCCCGCGACCGCTCCTGCGTCACGCGTCTTCTCCCGACACTGGTCGGGGCCGGCGACGACTGGGGCACTGCCGATGCTGGGCAGCTTAGTCTGCTGCCGGTCCGCCATCTTGCTGTCCGTTCCTGGTGTCCTCCTCCCCCCTAGTGGACCGTGGCCTACCTTCCGGAGATCCTCTTCCGTAGGCCGCGGCTCCGCAGTCAATCGTCGGGGTAGAGGACCTGGCGTCGCGCTCCTGTGACGTCGGCATCTGCTGGGCTCCTTCCAGGACCTTACGCAACGTCCGGACGTGAGGCGGGGCTTCAGTTCTCGCGTGCTTTCGGAGTCCACGCCCCTCTTCTTCCCGCGCGGCGTCTCCAAGATGGCGCCGGATGGCGGGAAGAAGGCAGAAGATGGCGCCGGATGGCGGGAAACTTCACCGATGGCGGGAAGAAGGCTGAAGATGGCGCCGGATGGCGGGAATCTTCACCACAGGTAAGTTTGAAAAGTCTCTTTTTCAGGCACGCAGTACCCGGTGGTTGCGGGCACGAAATCCTGCCGACTACGCCAAAGTTGACGCGCCCCTGGGCCTGTGTCGCGCTGCGTTGCGCACGCGGGAGCTTACCCGGAGCCGGATCTCTTGAGGGTTGTAGTCTCGTGGCGGTGACCCGGTCCGTGCCCAGTGAGTCAAACTGAGCGGCGATGTAACAGCGGTAGATGCAGGACGACTACGCCACCCGTTGAATGCAGCTATGGAGCTGCCGCTGCAGGACAGTCCGCTGAGGCCGGTGGATGGATGGTGCAGCGTAGATGGTATAACCCCCAACGGGAGGGGTATGGCCTCAGGGCAGCAGATGTGGATGATGGGGGTAGCAGGAACCACTCAGAGACGGTGCGGTGTAATTCAGGGTCTTTACTGGTAACAACGATAGACCCTCCCGGAGTACTTGCTAGTGAACGGGGCCTGGTCAGTCCTTGAGCAGATGGGATCTCCCCTGGCCAGGCGGAGTTGTAGGCCTCCCAAACTGACTGTACTCTTCTGGCTACCTTGCTAGAAGCGGATATAAGTAGCCCACGTCCCTGAGTGTACCGTGTGGTGCTCACCCGTATGGCCGGTGACTCGGGGCCTTCTAATGGCTTCCGCTCCACGATGGCGGTGCTGGTCCCACGCGTGTGACCGTGCCTTCGGGTTTCTGGGCCTGAGGACCTGAAATCCCCTGCCGGTCGGCTTCTGCTGCTGGGTAAGAGTTAGTCCCCACAGCCTCGGACGCCGGGTCCGGTAAGAAAGCTTCTCAGTCAGGGCGAGCTCTGCAGCTGCCAGCCCCTGACTCGTAGTAATATTGCTCCCAATGAGCTTCTGCTGTTTCTTCCTATGCTGCTTCTCTGTCTCTACTCTCCTTGACTCCAGGCTCAGGCCCCAGGACAGGGCCTGCCTGTGGAGCAGAGCCCATAGAGCAGCTCTGCTCCCTGTCTTCTCCTCTCAGAACTCCCTACCCTGCCTCAGCCCCAGGTTTATATAGGGGAAGTCCTTCCCCTCCCAAGACTGGGCAGGAGGTGTGGCATGCACAGGATCCCTGACCAAAGGACCTCCCACCTGCTCTCAGACGTAATATCTCTATCACTGTGGCAACCAGACCCCTGGGGTGTCACACCCCGGCTACAGACTCAATGTTCCATGGTCGAGTTGTCTTCCTCTTTTACGACTATGGCAGGTGATTACTTTGGTACGCAACTCATTGTGTCACACTAATCTCCTGATAACTTCTGAGGTGGCCTTGTGTTAAGTGCTTCCTGTCCCCATTTTTTTAATGAAACATGGGCTACACTTTATTCTGGCAGGGTGTGGCCGCCCTTTGTCTGGGCTGAGACGCTCATTTCACCTTGGTTTATGCTTACACCAGGGATCAGTCTCTCTGCCCTTGTCCATATGTATGTCACTTGACAAATGGTAAGGTTTTTAATATTAGAGTTAGGACTGTCCCATAAGGGTTGTCGTGAAGTGGCGGGATGGCTTTCACATTATTTTGATCAAAATTATGTTAGCTAAATACCCTTTATTATTTATTATTATTTTTGCACTGTGTTATTTATACATCTACTTTCAGTTATTTGGGTATTTTTCTTGTTCTTGGTTTCTCTCTGTTTAATGGCCTTGTGTGAACATGCATTTACATTTTGCATGCACATCAACTTACCTTTCAGTTCAGACCTTCAGGTTTTACTTTATTCTGGCAGTCTGCCAAATTTTCCTCATCATTCCGGAGAACAGGGCTGTGCATCCATTCCCAGAAACCATGAACAGAGTGGAGGTCCATGTGTTTAACCTTCACTCCTTTGTCTATAGGATTGCCAGAGTAAGCCAAACTTAGCTTCCTCTTCATCCTCGGGATCAGTTGGATCATTAAGTGATGGTATTTAGTGAGAATATTCCATTAATATAAACTGAAACTATATAGCAAAGGGTGAAAGGACATTTTAGATTTGGAAGTGTAGATAAATAATGGTTTGTACAACCTTAATCCAGTCTGACAACCAGGTTGGGATTTAGTGTGTATCACGCATCTGCTTCCATCGTCCATTATATAGCTGCTTATCTCTGCATTTGAATCTACCATCCAGAAACTTGTAAAGGACGGTTTACAAAGTTAAAAAGATTTAGAGAGGGAAAAAAAGGCAAAGACATGTTTAGAATGAATACAAGGGAAGATTTGTATCCTGTATGCCAGTGAAATGTGTAAAGGCAAAGAAGCATTCCTGCCGTATTCTAGATGTGATCTCCGTAGATAAATGTTGGACAAAGGATCAACGATGATCGGCCCTAATGCCACCAATGACATGAACTTTTGTCTTGGCCAAAAATAGCCCCAAAAAATAGGATTTGGAGTGTTGGTTCCACTCATCCCTGGAAAGGTGTTGCAAAAGTTGAAGCTTGTAGGCCACAGTGCAAAATCTCCAACAGAACCCTCAACAATCACTGGCCTTTAAAGGTGTTGGCCTTCTCATATGAGCCAAAGGGATCTATTGGGCCTCCCTAAATTCCAGGGCTGTAATTCTAGCACCTAGTATAGTTATGGCCCTACCTGAATAATCAGTATCTGATTGGCTGAAAATATTCCATGATTTTGGCCAGGGCTGTAGAGTTGGTAAGCAGAACCTCAATTTTCCGACTGTGACTCCGCGACTCCGACTTCGTGTTGAATGACTTTGAGTCTGGTTGTGCCTGTACATAATTGACAATAAAACGTAGATACAGTATGTATGGTGTTTTAGGATTTTTTTAAGGGATTTTACAACATGACATATCAATAAAATCGAAAGGATGGATCGACACGGGCCCTACTTAAATTGATTAGTCCCAATTGATTAAACATGTATGGCATATTCTAACTATAACTATATATTTTATAAATGTATCTCTTGGGAAATTCTCTCTAGGTTTGTATGTTGCCTTGAAAGTATTGTCCTAGTTTAGGGAAAATAATTTTTACATATCCCATTAGTGCTTTCTAAATGGTGTTCAAGATCAGAATGTGGAACGTCTTTCTCTTTGGAGGACATGTCCTGTCCTGCAATACACAGGCAACTCATTTAATTAGATTGGATTTGTGTAATACTATATTTCTCCTGTGGGGGCACTGTAGGGAAATTGAGCACCTACTGCCATGATTTTTCACCAATCACAGCTGATTGCCTGGGATTTGGGCAGGGGCGCAAATTGTAATCTCCCTATTGTGAATGGACCTTTTTGTGAAGAGAATCCCCATTAATGTAGAGAATTTGATGGCATAGAGCGTAAAGTAATTGCACCACACTTTGTGAACTATCACAGACAGTTTAAAGGGAACCTGTCATTGGGTTTTCCCAATATAAACTATGGTCACCACATTTAATGCCTCTTTTTCAGCAGTTTGGCGTGACAGCTGCATAGAAATATATGAAGCTGTCACGGTCGGATTGGGAGAGCCGCTGACCAGTACATGCATTGTGGTCCGATCTCAGTCCGATTTATATGGTTGTCTGACTGCGTCATTGAACCGTCATAGCGGGCTGACTGATGGATTCTCAATTAACTCATTCTGCTGCTAGTAGAGATGAGCGAACCCGAACGTAAAAGTTCGGGGTTAATGTTGTTAGTTCCAGGACAAGTCCGGAGAGGGGGAGAGCGAAAGGGAGAGGAATGGGGTTCGGGTACAGGTTAAAGTTCGGGTCAAGTTCTGCTACCCGAACCTAACTTTAGAGTAAAGTTTAAGTCGGGTACCAGAACCCGAATTTCTACGGGTCGGCTCATCCCTAGCTGCCAGCTAGAAACAGAGGCTATAGAAAGCAGATGGTGCAAAATTTTTAATGAAACCCAATTGCAAAAATGATTTTTAGCCCCAAATAGATGAATTTAAGTAAAAAAAATTCTAAAGATGGTGGACAACCCCTTTAAGGGATTCCATAGAGCATAGCATGGCTACTGTGACAATGCACACGGCCTACAGTAACTCAATGATGCCAGCATAATGTCACACCCGTTCCTCCAGTCACAGAATTAATGTGAATTTTATTACTTTTGTGGAGATTTTCACATCCGCTGACTCCTTTCTTTTACGCAGGAGGGAATGTCTGAATTTTTAGCAGGCTCCGGAGAACTCGGCTTGTTTTCATACAATCTCATTGTGGCACCGGGGTCCTGGGCTGGGACATAGGTGACATTTTCCCAAACTGCTGCAGATGCTGATTTGTGCGGGAGGTCATGGCGGGAAATAATGGATTTTTCTCCGGAGGTTATGATAACTTACTATTTTGCCAGTTTTGATTGCTTGTTCGCATAAACAGTATTCCTCCATATGCAAAGGGGAGTAAAGGCCAAAAGACAGATTTATGCAACTCGAATGAAAATTAATCAACATTCACGTGTATCTGGTGTAGTCACAGAATAGAAAATTATTTTTCAGTAGTGTTAAAGGGATTTTCCAGAATACAAAATGGGCGATGCCATGCGATGGGACGCTTTTCTGTTGTAACTAATACTATCCATCTTTTTGTGGCTATGGTCATCATTGGCCAAATTGCATGATGCAACCCCTTTATATGTGCACATTGGCCATTTACATCTGGAATCTAGACAGAAAATAAAGTGTGTTATGTAAGATATTATTATGTACAGTTTCCGACTCCATTAATTTATATTGATTTCTTTTTTTTTTTATCATGCGTTGTCCACGTCAGTGATCTCTACCAGCAGGTCAAGAGCATCTTGCCTGTAGTGAGATTTAGCGAGCAAATGACTCAATCCAGTCACTAGGGTCTGACCTTGAGCCACTTTGTATATAATGTAAATCCGGTCTATCAGCTCTATAAAATAATCGTGAAACATTTCAATACGATGGTCACAGTGTGTTACTGGGCCATTTCTCGTTCCTCGTGTTAACCCTGTGTATCACTTGATTTTGCAGTGCAAATTGCCTCTTCACAGAAGGAGAGGACTAGAACTCTAGTGCCAGCTACCGGAAGTAGCAATCCTAAAAGTCAGTATCTACCCTTTAGCGAGCCTTGCCACATGACTTAAGATAAACACCAAACCAGAATCTCAATTTGCAGACACATGTTTTGGGGTGTTTGCCCCTCCTCAGTGCAAACCATGAGCTCTGGTTTGGCTGAATGAGAGGCCTCTGACTGGGGTCTCCTTGTGGAGAGTAACATGCTTGACATACCAGTGTAAGGAGACTTATAGGCCATGCAATGATCCTCTGGGAAATTAAGTATGCAAATTGCTTCTTCACAAAAGAAGAGGACTAGAACTCTAGTGCCAGCTACTGGAAGTAGCAATCCTAAAAGTCGGTATCTAACCTTAAGCGAGCTTTGCCACATGACTTAAGATAAACACCAAACCAGAATCTCAATTTGCAGACACATGTTTTAGGGGTGTTTTCCCCTCCTCAGTGCAAAGCATGAGCTCTGATTTGGCTGTATGAGAGGCCTCTGACTGGGGTCTAAAGGGTAATGTCCCTCCTTGTGGAGAGTAACATGTTTGACATACCAGTGAAAGGAGACTTATAGGCCATGCAATGTTCCTCTGGGAAATTAAATATGCATATTGCCTCTTCAGAGAGGAAGAGGACTAGAACTGTAGTGCCACCTACTGGAAGTAGCAATCCAAAATGGCAATACTAACCCTTTAATGAACCCTCATGTGTCTTCAAATTGAGATTTGGTTTGGCTTTTATCATAAGTCATATGGCAAGGCTTGATAAAGGGTCCATATTGACTTTTAGGATTGCTACTTCCAATAGGTGCCACTAGAGTTCTAATCTTCTTCCTCTTTGAAGAGGCAATCTGCATATTTAATTTATTTTTTCTACAATTATGGCTTATAGCATTCTGTCCCCTCTTTTTTTTTTTTTTACTTGGACCAGCACTCCTCCCATTTGACCCAGGTGTTTTTAAATTAGCAGGAGACTGCAAGAGGGGTTCCGCCTGTTTTTGCTCTCAGCTCACATTCTAAGAGCTTGTGGAAGGTGAGCTTTTTACATCCATTCACGTGGTGTTGGTGCTGTGTGGCGGCCATTGCTGCTGTGGTCTTGTGCCTGTGGGGCGACATGGCCTGGAGTCATGGGGACTCTACCTCGCAGCATGGGTCCTGTGGGGCACCAGGTCGCCCTCCCTGCTGGTGCACTGTCGCTGTGACAGTGCACTAGCAGAGGCAATCTGCATATTTAATTTCCCAGAGGAACATTGCATGGCCTATAAGTCTCCTTACACTGGCATGACAGGCATGTCACGCTCCACAATGAGAGATTTTACCCCTTTTGATTCTTCAGGATACAGTATTTAAGTTTCTTTTATCCAATTGAAATGGCGAACTTCAATCTTGTCTTTATTCCTTGACATAAAAAAAGTTTCAAAAACATTTCCTGGACAATTCTTATTAAATGTGCAGAGGTGCAGTCAAAAACTGCACAAAGAAACAGCATACGGAACCTTTTTTAAGAACGTGGAAATGAAATGTGAGTTTTAACACAAGTATTTTGTGTGACCTATCCTTAGTATAGGTCATCAATGTCAGATCGATGGGGGTCCAACACCCAGCACTTCCACTGATCAGTTGTGATCAGCTCCCGTAGCGGCATCCCAACGGATTACCTGTTGCCAGCTCCGACAACCAGATGTAAACAATGAACGGAGCTGAACAAGGACCCCTTAGTCATTAAAGGGGTTTTCCAGGCTGAATAGGGGACCTCTTAGTCCTTGGAAGGGCTTTCCAGGCTTTCGATATAATTGAACCATTAGGTCATCAATATCAGATCGGCGCGGTCCAACATCTGGCATTCCAACTATTACTAGCTCCGACAACCAGGTGGAAAAAGTGAATGGAGCTGAAAACATGGCCGAGTACACAGTGTTGCGGCTACTAAACACTGGACGAACCTATACTGTTCAGCACCATCTGGTTGTCGGAGCTGATGATAGCTAATCAGTTGGAATGCCGGATGTTGGACCGCCACCGATCTGATATCGATGACCTATCCTTGAGATGGTTCAATTATATCGAAAGCCTGGAAAGCCCTTCCAAGGATGCAGACATGCACACACACGGTAAGCAGACATGCACGCACACGGTAAGCAGACATGCACATGGTACACAGATATGCACATACATATACACAGTCATACACACTGACATACACACAAGACACATTAGAAATATATTTAATATAGGGATTGGGGAATCTGGCGACAAGCCTCACTCACCTGCCCTTGGCCTGTGTCCGGTCCAGCTGTGCAGGGCCGCCAGCTTGTCTGATGGCCATCACAGGCCCTGGACCATCAGAGAGGCCCACTCGCCGTTGGGACCCACACTGCTTCCCCAGCATCTCCGCAGGGAGGACCTCCAGCAGTGTTTGATTGCCGGCACTTCATCAGGGCCCCCCTCCTGCTCCACCGGCGCTGCTTAATTGACGGCACTTCATCAGGGCCCCCCTCGGGGCCTCCCTTCATCAGGGCCCCCTTCGGGGCCTCCCTTCATCAGGACCCCCCTCGGGGCCTCCCTTCATCAGTGCCCCCCCTCGGGGCCTGCCTTCATCAGGACCCCCCTCGGGGCCTTCCTTCATCAGGGCCTCCCTTCATCAGGACCCCTTCTTCATCGGGGCACCCCTCCTGCACCCCCTGCTCCGCTGCTTGATTGCCGCCACTGCCCCCCGGCACTGTTTTCAGGCATGGCCGCGCACAGTGCGCTGTGCGGCTGTGTCTGCTAGTAATGACGGCAGGGGCGACACAAGCACAATTAAAGGCGCAGTGTCGCGCCTGCCGTGTCATTACTACAATACACAGTCGCACAGCGCACTGCGCGCGGCCATGCCTGAAGACAGTGCCGGTGTGTGGCGGCGGCAATCAAGCAGCTGAGCGGGGAGTGCAGGAGGGGGGCAACTGCTATGGGGCCCCCCCCCCCAGCTCACGGGCCCCATAGCAGTCGCGTGGCCTGCCGCCATTGGCGATACGCCACTGCCTGGGACCTAATGCAAAATTAGTAAGTCCCCTACCAACCGATATGGCATTCAGGCCCCATAAGACATCAGGGCCTTTGTGTAACTGCTGTTAAACAATGTAATTGTCAAAATTTTGTAGAATTACACTTTAACCTACAGGGCATGTCCCAGCGTTGAGTTCCCTTTAAAGCTTACTGGATGATTTTAAAATGATGAGTTCAGTACTTTGTATGCCGAAACGACATCTTTAATGCTCCTGCTCCAAGGACATATAGAAATGAGGTAGGAAATTAAAGCAGTCAGTACATTAACATACTGCCACCAGATACTAATGGGGGAGTTTATCAAAATTAACAAGTTTGTTAGAAACAATGAGGTTCAGAATAGATCTTTGTTGTCACCATGGGCCATTCATTCTAGCTGCCAATGGCGTACACGAGGCTACGGGGTTCTTAACACTGATCTGCTCGAGCCAAGCTTAAAAAAACAGCGCCACTTATATGTATTCCATTTGGGGTTTTTTCTTTATCCATTCCTGAAGTTCTCATATTGTAGGTTCTCCATAAGTAGTTCCATAGAATTCCCCTCGAATGCCGGCCATAGCTGTCTACCTGAGTACCAGTCAGATACTATATAGGGTGCAAGCAACAAGGAGCTCCTTGTTTCAGAAGCCAGGTAATGTTTACTTGTTGCATTGAGATGCCCGATCCATAAATCTTAATTTATACTCTTATTGCACCAGTACCCCTATAAAGATATGCTCTATATATACGAAAGTATTGGGACGCTACAGTTTACATCTTCATCCAGAAGAGCATTTGTGAGTTCAGACCCTGAAGTCGGAGGAGACGTCAGGGTCAAAATCTTTGTTCTAGTTCATCCCAAAGGTGTTGGATGGAGTTGAGGTCCGGGCTAGGTGCGGCTGGTCATGTTCTTCCACAAAACTCCCCCCAACCATGTCTTTATGGACCCTGTTCACTGGGCACAGTCATGGAGAACAGAAAATGGACATTTTCCAATTTGTTCCCACAAAGGTAGAAGCTACAATTGTCTAAAATGTCTTGTATGCAGAAGTATTAAGAAAGTTCCAGGGCCGACCCCTGAAGAGCACCCCAACAGCATTATCCCTCCTCCACCAAATTGTGCAGCGGGCACAATACAATCAGGCACGTAACATTCTCCTGGCATTCACCAAACACAGACTCATCCATTAGACGCTAGATAGAGAAGTGTGATCCGTCTCTGCACAGAACATGTTTCCTCTGCTCCAGAGTCCAGTGGTGGCGGCTTTACACCACTCCATTCGATGCTCAGCATTGTGCTTGGTGATGTAAGGCTGCATGCAGCTGCTCAGCCATGAAGCTCCCTGCGGGGGCACAGTATTTGTGCTGATGTTAATACCAGAGGAGGTCTGGACTCTGCAGTTATGGAGTCATCAGAGCGTTGGTGACTTTTCTGCCATCTGCCCCTCAGCACACGGCGACCTTGCTCTGTAATGTTACGTTTCATGACTGAGTTGCGATTCCTTCCGCTTCTCAATAATATCACTAGCAGGTGATGGGGGATATTTAGCAGGCAGAGAGGCCTCATGTTATACACTGGGGAGTGAGGAGCTGGATGTTATACACTGGGGGGTGGGGGCCTGGATGTTATAAACTGGGGGGCGAGGGGTTGGATGTTATACACCGGGGTCGAGGAGTCAGATGTTATTCACCGGGGGCAAGGGGCCGAATGTTATACAGTGGGGATTGGTGTCTGGACGTTATACACTAGGGGCAGAGGGCTAGATGTTTTACACTGGGGGGTGGGGGCCTGGATGTTATAAACTGGGGGGCGAGGGGTTGGATGTTATACACCGGGGTCGAGGAGTCAGATGTTATTCACCGGGGGCAAGGGGCCGAATGTTATACAGTGGGGATGGGGGTCTGGATGTTATACATTAGGGGCAGAGGGCTGGATGTTATACACCGGGGGCGAGGGGCCGGATGTTATACACCAGGGGGCAAGTGGCCGAATGTTATACACCAGGGGGCAAGTGGCCGAATGTTATACAGTGGGGGTGGGGGTCTGGATGTTATACACTAGGGACAGAGGGCTGGATGTTATACACGGGGGCGAGGGGCCAGATGTTATACATGGGGGGCGTAGGGCTGGATGTTATACACTGGGGACGAGGAGCCAGATTTTATACACCGGAGGCGAGGGGCCGGATGTTATATACCGGAGGCGAGGGGCCGGATGTTATATACCGGAGGCGAGGGGCTGGATGTTTTACACTGGGGGCGAGGAGCCAGATGTTATACACCGGGGGTGAGGGGCCGGATGTTATACAATGGGGGCGGAGAGCTGGATGTTATACACTGGGAGAGAGGGGTCAGATGTTATACACTGGGGGCGAGGGGTCAGATGTTATACACTGGGAGAGAGGGGTCAGATGTTATACACCAGGGGCAGAGAGCTGAATGTTATACATGGGACGAGGGGTCAGATGTTATACACTGGGAGAGAGGGGTCAGATGTTATACACTGGGAGAGAGGGGTCAGATGTTATACACTGGGGGCGAGGGGTCAGATGTTATACACTGGGAGAGAGGGGTCAGATGTTATACACCAGGGGCAGAGAGCTGAATGTTATACATGGGACGAGGGGTCAGATGTTATACACTGGGAGAGAGGGATCAGATGTTATACACTGGGGGCGAGGGGTCAGATGTTATACACTGGGAGAGAGGGGTCAGATGTTATACACCAGGGGCAGAGAGCTGAATGTTATACATGGGGACGAGGGGTCAGATGTTATACACTGGGAATGAAGGGTTGGAAGTTATACCCTGGGGACGAGGGGCTGGATGTTATACACCGAGGGGCAATGGTGTTGAATGAAAAACCTGAATTCAATGGTTAAGATGTGCATCCTTAGACTTTTGTCCATTTATTGTATATTGCATCAATCTGGGCATTGCAATGTTAATTTTTGCCCAAACGTACATGCATTATCAGCTGTGCCTCTATATTTAATGTGTTTTTTTCTCTCTGTGTTAAATCAGCTTGTAAGACCCCCCTCTTCTTCCCAATGCTCAAAACCGGCACTATTATCATCTCTTTCTTAATCCCTCTTGTGGAGTCAGCAGGTTCTGTATAAAATTCTTCACTGGAGGGTTTTCAGTTCCCAGGGGGGCTCTGTTTGGTCGTACTGTAATCACTAATTCAAAGGTATCTTGCTTTGTGCACAGAGCGATGCACATTTATCACATTTTTCCTCATACCTTTATATATTGTTTGCTGGGGAGTCAGTCTGCCCCCACTGAGGTGTATGCACAAATAATAAGCATGGTCTGGGGGAAGTGGAGTAGGTCCTGTAAGTAATGCTTTATATGATTTACTCTTTGTACAAATAAGGTTGCAATTTTTTTTAGTAATTCTTTTATGTCTTTCCATCATTCTACTTCCTTACCTTGATCTTGACCTTCAAACTATCCTTCGTTTTTCATTTTCTTTACACTGTAATATCACATCTTTAGCAGCTCATCTACAAACTTGTCCTTGCGTCCATCTCTTCTGACTCAAGGTGACGTAATGGGAACAATTAACGTTCGTTGGTTCTTGGGTTGGTTTCCATGATCCCTTCTTATTCTTTGATCTTTCTAAACTTTTTCGAATTACCATTTATCACCCTATCCTTTCTTTACTCGCCCATCCCTAATCTTCTGCATCTGTCCTTACACCCCTATCCTCAAACTTGTCCTTTGCTTATTTTTGAACTGAGTTTTGCCAATTATTCTGCTAATTTTTCTCTTCTCTGCCTTATCCTTTTCTCCCCCACTTGTGTCCTCTTGTCCTCGGTGACTTTTTCAATTCTCTTCCCTCATTTGGCTTCTTTTACATGTCTGTTTGGACATTCTGTTTGTTTTCTTCCGTTATGGGGTTATGGGGCCCCATAATTTATTCCAGACAAATGGAATAAGTTATGGGGCTCCATTAATTAGGGACTGTTTTTAAGAACGGGAAAGCTGTTTCGTCCCTTCTAAAAAGAACAAACCCCTTAATAATCAATGAGGCATCCGTTTGCATAACTGATGATACAGATCACTTATTCCGTTGCTTCCTACAATAGAACAAATGGAACGTAAAAACAGACATGTGAAAAGAACCGAATGAGGAAGGGGAATTGAAAAAGTCAACGAGGACAAGAGGACTCAAGTAGGGGAGAAAAGGATAAGAGAAAGAAGAGAAAAATTAGCAGAATAATTGACAAAACTCAGTGGGTAGCATGTATCGGACACTGGCTGCATTGTTTCAGCCATTTATGTTTGACATGTCTTCCAGCATGCTTGTATGGGGAGAGACCTGTCACTCTAGAGCAGTGGGCGGAGAGAAGCCACCAGGAACCCGCCTGTCCCACTAATCATCCAGGTGGCTCACTCAGAACCAACTTTTAAAGTATTTTTTTCTCTGAGTTCCAGAGTAAAAAATCCATGGCTGAAATAATACAGACAGTGTCTGATATACAGTACAGACCTTCTCATTTCAAGATTTTTCTGCATTTTCATGACTATGAAAATTGTACATTCACACTGAAGGCATCAAAACTATGAATTAACACATGTGGAATTATCTACTTAATAAAAAAGTGTGAAACAACTGAAAATATGTCTTATATTCTAGGTTCTTCAAAGTATCTTAGTTTCAGCAGTCTAAAGAAGCCAGCCCAGTTTTGGAAAAGCATTCTTTCGATGTTTTTTGGCAAAGTAAAATCTAGCATTTCTATTTTTAATGCTGTGTAATGGTTTGCACCTTGTGGCAAACCCTCTGTATTTGCTCTCATGAAGCCTTCTCTTTATGGTAGACTTAGATACTGAAACACCTATTTCCTGGAGTGTTCTTCACTTGAGTGGATGTTTTGAAGGCGTTTTTCTTTCATCATGAAAAGAATTCTGCGGTCATCCACCTCTGTGTTCTTCCGTGGACGCCGAGGTTTTTTTGAGTTTCCAAGCTCTCTAGTGCTTTTTTTTTCTTTGCAGAATGTACCAAACTGTTGATTAGGCCATCCCTAAAATTTCCGCTATCTTTCTGATGGATTTCTTCTTTTTTTATTTCTACCTAATGATGGTCTGTTTCCCTTCCATTGAGAGCTCATTTGACCGAATGTTGTGGGTTCACAGCAACAGCTTCCAAATGCAAATGCCAGACCTGGCATCAGCTCCAGATCTTTTACCTGGTTAATTGTTGATGGATTAATGAGGGAATAGCCTGCACAGCCCATTGAAGAGCTTTTGAGATAATTGTCCAATTACTTTTGGTCAATTTAAAAAGAGGCAGCTACATATTAAAGAGCTGTAATTCCTAAACCATTACTCCAATTAGAATGTGAATTCCCTCAAATTAAAGCTGAGAGTTTGCAGTTTTTGAAGACTTTTTAATGGAAATAAAAAGTTGCCCTGTTCACTCCTCTCTAGGTGTGACCTTTTATAAATGGGGCATGAAAATAATATATATGCCATGAATAAAGAATGAGATCTAAACATCCTCCAAGAGCAACTTCTCCCAACCATCCAAGGGCAATCTGGTGATGAACAATGCTTTTTCCAGCATGATTTCACAAGACAAAGGTGATAACTAAGTGGCTCGGGGGAACAAAACATTGACATTTTGGGTTCATGGCAAGGAAACTCCCCAGATCTCAATCTCATTGACAACCTGTACTCAATCCTCAAAAAGCAGGTGGACAAATTAAAAATCCAAGAAATTCTGATAACTCCAAGCCTTGATTATACAAGAAGTAGCAAACTTTGAAACCCAAAATTTGTGTCAGTCTCAACATTTTTGGCCAAGACTGTACAAAGGGTATAAGCAAAAATATATCAATCAAGTCTTTCGAATTCCAAAAGTTTTTCTTTTATTAGCCAGGCTTCTGACTTTCAACTAAATCAACAATTTACTGGGGGTGCCATGGATGGGAATCACATTTATAACCTGACTCTTTTCTGAAATAGTGTGGCGTACCCCATAAAAGACCCTCATCTATCTGCCAGAGTTGAGATACCCTATAAAGAGTGTCTGTAACTTTGTAGGACCTGACATGTCCATACATTATACACAGATAGTTCATTGATTATAATGAGCTCTATGTAATGATTCCTTCTCCCTGTGGAGGCACTGTAGAGAAACGTTATGTCACATTTCCTGAATGTGATTTTGTGATGTCTGCACTGATCACCATCTGCCGGAAGATGCCAGTTATAGTTCTGTTTGCCTGGTTCACACACGCAAATCTTCTGCTCCTATTTTCTAGTGGATCTTCCTATATCTGACCTAATCTCGTTTACTGACCCTTCTCTTGTCTGATGATTTTGGCCTTAGTCTGCCCTCCTGGTTCTGACCTGGCTACCTGACCATTCCTGCCAGCCAGCACCACCGGACAGCGGATGAGGATTTTCTGTGTAAGACCAGATACCTCTATACAGGTTAAAGTGTACAGGGTAGGGAAATGGTAAATGGAGTGACTAGTGCCAAGCATGTTCATGGTAGCCATTTTTAAAGCTGCCAGGCAACTACAAAGTGTACCCCCCATTATAATTAACACTTACTGCCAGATTTCCCCACAGATCACAGCTCATCAATAGGGTTCCCAATAGTGGGATACCCTATAAAAAAAAATTGTTCAATGTAGACATACCTTTTTATAAAAATATATCTTTAAATTTCTTGTATTTTCCCAATACCCTCTACAGTATTAGTAATGCCTCATTTTACTTCAAAATGATAGCGTGAACCCAACTAGATATTGAAAGTGCCAACACTTTGTATGACCCTGAGATATAACCTTTATCTCCCAGGCAACAAGAAGTATGAAGGGAACTATATTATCTCCACGATATACAGGGACTAGTACGCAAACACATTGGCGTAATTATATAAGACACTTGGTGATTTCCACTTCCATCTCGTCTAAGCAGGTAATTTCATAAGTAATGTCATAAATGTGTGGACTTAAAATGGCCAAAGTAAGACGCTCATTTATCTACGACCTCTGCAATCTCACAGACATCTCAAGATTATATATTTTTTATATGATCAAAATAATGAAAAGCACTAAAGATGAAAGAAATTTGTGTATTTTTTCATATAAAGGGATAACAACAGTAATGAATATGTATAAGATGACTATAGGCTTCCATACACATTAGACTATTGTTGGCCGAACCTGCTGATATCGGCAGGATTGGCTGGCAGTCTAATGTGTCTTGATTCTCCCCCGACAGATGGTGTTGGAGGAGAGAGGGATCTGAGGAGTCCGCCAGTGACTCTCTACTAGAGAATACAATACTGCTCGGCTGGGCTGAGCGCACACTTGTATGGAGGGACTTGGGAGGGATAGCTTTTGGCCAAACAATCGGCTGAATGATCGTTCGGCCGACAGTTATCTATCATGTAATGGGGGAAAAGGCGAGGTGCTTCAGAAGGGAAAATACATGCCACCATTATATACCTAACAGAGGGTCTAAGGGATGACGTCTCTCCTTGTTGAGAGTGGGAAGTTGACGTAAGGAGACTTATAGGCCATGCAATCCTCAAAGGAGTTGAGGCCTCTGGCAAGAGGTATAAGGGGTAAAGTCTCTTTTTGTGAAGCATGCGAAGTTGACGTAAGGAGACTTATAGGCCATGCAATGCTCAAAGGAGTTGAGGCCTCTGACAAGAGGTGTAAGGGGTAAAGTCTCTCTTTATGGAGTAGGCAAAGTTGGCGACAGGAGACTTATAGAACATGCAATGCTCAAAGGAAGTGGTGAGACCTCTGACAAGGCATGCAATCAATCAGCTTCGCACTCTCCACAAGTAGAGACTTTATAATGTAACGTCTCTCCACAAGTAGAGACATTACCCCTTAGATCTCCTGTCAGAGGCCTGTCATCCAGCTAAAGCAGTCCTTTTGCTTTGCATTGATGAGGGGCAAAAACCCTGAAACACGTGTCTGCAAATGGAGTGTCTAGTTTGGCTTCTTAAGTCATATGGCAGGGTTAGTTAAAGGGTTGATATTGACTTTTAGGATTGTTGATGGCTAAAACGAAGGAGCTGAGCTTTGCTTTCCTAGAACACTGAAGGTGGACTCAATAGACTTTCTGTAGAGCAGTGCATGGCTGAGCACTTCTACTCGCTCCTTTGTTTTAGCCATCAGTAAGAGTCTAAGCACCCGAGCCCCACTGATAAAAACTTCTGACATGTATCTACAGTATGTCATGTACAAAATAAATGTTTAAATTACAGGAATACTTTAAAGGGGTTGGTTATTTTATCCTTATTTAAACAAATGTGTTGGGGACATGATTTCATGGTACTATATTTATAATATAACGGGATATGCGTATCTCTGTCTGAAGCCTTTATAGTCTGCTCATGCGTGACGCGCAGTCTGGCTCCAGACAGAATCACGCATCCAGCCGTTACAGGTAAGAGGAGTGTATGGCGCTGGAGATCACGGTATGCGTAGACACTGAACGCACCCCGCGATCTCTGGCGCCATACTTACAGTCATGGCCAAAAGTATTGAGAATGACACCAAAATTATATTTTCACATGATCTGCTGGCCTCTGGTTTTTATTAGTGTTTGTCTGATGTTTATATCACATACAGAAATATATTTGCAATCATATTATGAGTACCAATAGGTTATATTGACAGTTAGAATGAGTTAATGCAGCAAGTCAATATTTGCAGTGTTGCCCCTTCTTCTTCAAGACCTCTGTAATTCTCCCTGGCATGCTCTCAATCAACTTTTGGACCAAATCCTGACTGATAGCAGTCCATTCTTGCATAATCAATGCTTGCATTTTGCCAGAATTTGTTGGTTTTTGTTTGTCCACCCGTCTCTTGATGATTGACCACAAGTTCTCAATGGGATTAAGATCTGGGGAGTTTCCAGGCCATGGACCCAAAATCTCTATGTTTTGTTCCATGAGCCATTTAGTTATCACCTTTGCTTTATGGCAAGATGCTCCATCATGCTGGAAAAGGCATTGTTGGGCGCCAAACTGCTCATGGACGGTTGGGAGAAGTTGCTCTTGGAGGACATTCTGGTACCATTCTTTATTCATGGCTGTGTTTTTAGGCTAGACTGTGAGTGAGCCGATTCCCTTGGCTGAGAAGCAACCCCACACATGAATGGTTTCAGGATGCTTTACAGTTGGCATGAGACAAGACTGGTGGTAGCGCTCACCTCTTCTTCTCCGAATAAGCTGTTTTCCAGATGTCCCAAACAATCGAAAAGGGGATTCATCAGAGAAAATGACTTTGCCCCAGTCCTCAGCAGTCCACTCCCTGTACCTTTTGCAGAATATCAGTCGGTCCCTGATGTTTTTTCTGGAGAGAAGTGGCTTCTTTGCTGCCCTCCTTGAAACCAGCCCTTGCTCAAAGAGTCTCCGCCTCACAGTGCGTGCAGAAGCACTCACACCAGCCTGCTGCCATTCCTGAGCAAGCTCGGCACTGCTGGTAGTCCGATCCCGCAGCTGAAACAGTTTTAAGATATGGTCCTGGCGCTTGCTGGTCTTTCTTGGGCGCCCTGGAGCCTTTTTGACAACAATGGAAGCTCTCTCCTTGAAGTTCTTGATGATGCGATAGATTGTTGACTGAGGTGCAATCTTTGTAGCTGCGATACTCTTCCCTGTTAGGCCATTTTTGTGGAGTGCAATGATAGCTGCACGTGTTTCTTTAGAGATAACCATGGTTAACTGAAGAGAAACAATGATAACAAGAACCAGCCTCCTTTTAAAGTGTCCAGTTATGTCATTCTTACTTAATCATGACTGATTGATCGCCAGCCCTGTCCTCATCAACACCCACACCTGTGTTAATGGATCAATCACTAAAACGATGTTAGCTGCTCCTTTTAAGGCAGGACTGCAATGATGTTGAAATGTGTTTTGGGGGTTAAAGTTCATTTTCTGGGCAAATATTGACTTTGCAAGTACAGTAATTGCTGTTAAGCTGATCACTCTTTGACATTCAGGAGTATATGCAAATTGCCATTACAAAAAATGAAGCAGTAAACTTTGGAAAAATTACTAATTGTCTCATGCTCAATACTTTTGGCCATGACTGTACATACTTACCTGACCAGGAAGAGCGTTGCCGCGGCGCCTCTCTTCGCCGGAGATCGGGGCAGGAATGAGGCGTCGGATCGGCGCATGCGCACAGTGCTATCCGGCGCCATTTTACTGAAGACACATTTGCAGTGTGTCTTCAGCAAAATGGCGTCGGACAGCGCGGTCCTCCGGCTCCGCACTCCTCCCCCTGTCTCTGGCAGAACAGGACACAGCAGTGCTGGAGCACAGGAAAGAAAGGTGAGTATAAGTGTTTATTTTTTTGTATCTGTGTACTGCGTGAAAGGGATGAGGGGAACACACATACCAGGATTGGGGGGTGAGGGGTACCACACATACCAGGATTGGGGGGTGAAAGGGCCATGCATACCAGGATTGGGAGGTGAGGGGTGCCATGCATACCAGAATAGGGATGAGGGGTACCATACATACCAGGATAGGAATGCGGGGCACCATGCATACCAGGATGAGGGGTACCATGCATACCAGGATAAGGATGAGGGGTGCCATGCATACCAGGATAAGGATGAGGGGGTGCCATGCATACCGGGATTGGGGATGAGGGGTGCCATGCATACCGGGATTGGGGGTGAGGGGTGCCATGCATACCGGGATTGGGGGTGAGGGGTGCCATGCATACCAGGATTGGGGGTGAGGGGTGCCATGCATACCGGGATTGGGGATGAGGGGTGCCATGCATACCAGGATTGCGGGTGAGGGGTGCCATGCATACCGGGATTGGGGGTGAGGGGTGCCACGCATACCAGGATAGGGGTGAGGAGTACCACGCATACCAGGATTGGGGGTGAGGGGTGCCATACATACCAGGATAGGGATGAGGAGTACCACGCATACCAGGATTGGGAATGAGGGGTGCCACGCATATAGGATTTGGGATGAGGGGTGCCACGCATACCAGGATTTGGGATGAGGGGTGCCACGCATACTAGGATTTGGGACGAGGGGTGCCATGCATACCGGGATTGGGGGTGAGGGGTGCCATGCATACCGGGATTGGGGATGAGGGGTGCCATGTATACCGGGATTTGGGATGAGGGGTGCAATGCATACCATGATTGGTGGTGAGGGGTGCCATGCACACCAGGATTGGGGATGAGGGGTGCCATGGATACCAGGATTTGGGATGAGGGGTGCCACGCATTCCAGGATTTGGGATGAGGGGTGCCATGCATACCAGGATTGGGGGTGAAGGGTGACATGCATACCAGGATTATGGGTGAGGGGTGCCATGCATACCGGGATTGGGGATGAGGAGTGCCATGCATACCTGGATTGGGGGTGAAGGGTGCCATGCATACCAGGATTGGGGGTGAGGGGTGCCATGCATACCAGGATAGGATTGTGGACACAGGATGGGGGCAGCGCAAATACCAGGAGGGGGGCAGTACATACCAGCATGGGAGACCATATACCAATAAAAATGCTCGCCACCTGGGTGTAGAACGGGTTCAATAGTTAGTAGAAGTATAACAGGATTTCCTCCGGCAATTGTTAGTGCCACCTTCTTCACAGACTGCACAGTTCTCCTGTCCATAAAATGGCTTCTTATAAAGAATCATGTGACCGGATCTGTCCATCAGTCTCCTCCAATTGAAAAACACCTAACAAGAAAGCTGCTTTCCAATTGGAAGAGGCTGATAGACAGATCTGGTCACATGCTCCTCCATTTGGTGGAAAGGAGAGCTGTTCAGTCTGTCAGGAAGGACAGGAGAAGTTTAAATACCTATTGTATATTAATAGGTGACGCAAAATCATGTCATGTTAAATAATAGTTCTAGTTATTAACATCAGTTTCCTTGAAAACTATTTTCTAAAAATGTTTCCTTTTGGATGAGGAAAATGTACTTATGTCATATGGGAGAAATAGTGCCTACACCGGTGCCAAAGTAATCCCAACAGATAATATATTGCAGATGTCACTTAGAGAAACCACAGTGCTAACTATTTCTTTAAAGAACCCATAAGAAATGGTCTAGTGTGGTTCCTGTAAGACAAAATTGGGGAACACCAAGAAAGTAAAGGTGAAATCCAGCAGACATAAAAAGTGTAGATTAAAAACATCAAATGTATTAATGATCCATTAAAACCCCCCCAAAACTTGGTAGAAACACATGAACAACAGGTTTCGAACCCTGAGTGAATTGTTAGTCAAAACTCTGGTTAAATTTTAGGTTGAACCAACGGAGGTTTAACTAGAAGGGGTACAGTGGTTGGATTTGCACCTTCCTCCTGGTGTCTGAGGAGGTCCAATGGCAATTATGTCACTTAAAGAGGACCTTTCACTGGATTTTTTTTATTTAAACTGAGTACATCCTACAATTGCTGCTGCTCCACTGATTCTTGTACCGTTTTTATTTTTCTTCTGTGCCCCTCTGTTCCAAAGTTATGCCTCTCGGAAATAAAGACATAAGTTTTCCTTTTAACCTACTGGGCGTGTACCAAAGAACTTCTGTGGGCAATTGCGTTTTCTCCTCTGATGCTGGCCAATCAAAACATGGCCACGCCCCCAAGGAAGCTCTGTTGCATACTCCCAGTTGTTTCAAGGACATGTTTGCACCTTTACTATCGGGGGACATAACTCTGGAACGGAGGGACGCAGAAGAAAAATAAAAACTGTTCCACAATCAGTGGAGCAACATCAATTGGAGGAGGTACTCGGTTTATAAAAAAAAAATCCAGTGAGAGGTCGCCTTTAAAAATACAACACTTCTATAAATGAGCCATCGTTACAGGTTTTTCATAAGGGGCCTATCATCCAAGTTACGCCACTACCACAAATAGCTATGGGAGTATTCTAGTCAGTTTGGTATCAAATTATGTGTTCCTAAACGCTATAAGCTATAAGAGAATTCCAGAAGATCATTTTTTTTATTTGTACATTAACCAGTCTTTTTCGCGAAGAAATTATGGAGCACAATGTATTAGTGCCTCTCATGTAGACATGACAAGGATTAGAGAATGTCCTGAAGCCAATTAGAAACTGTTTTTGACCTTCTTCCTCCATGGAGGAAATTATAGTGTTCTGAGCTGTATTTGCAAAACCTCAAAGACTTCTACCTGAAGTGTACACTTGAAGACAACTACATTATTTCAACAGCTCTTCATGTAATAAATGACAGGTTTCTTCATAAATAAAATGATAGAGATGAGAGATTTGGAAACCTTGCGGTGCTGAAGGCCTCGTCATGAGTCTTATTAAGTGTTCTTATAAAGTGTTTGACTTCATTGAGAGCTCATAAATCCTTTGGAAAATGATGTGGAAAGCTTAGTTTTCTAATACAGTAGGAAAGTAAAATTAGTAATGGTTCTTACATTTTAGGTTCTTTATGCCTTGTGTGACATAGACAGCTTAAGATGTGCTGTACCATTAGATATGTTTTTGGAAACATTATAATTGATGGGGTGGGTACATGAGAAGATCATTTGGTTGGCAAATGCTCTGACAGAATAAAAGGTCCCATAGAGATAGCCTATGATATCCAGGAGAACAACCTCATAAAGGCAGCACACAAGCTGCAGTAAAACATTACCTGTAAGACAGCCCACTAGGTCCAGCAGAACATCCCCAATATGACAGTCCATCAGGTTCAGCAGGACAACCCCAACGAGACAGCCCATATGATTCTGGAGGATACCCCTAACAAGACAGTCAATGAGATCTAGCAACACAATCCCAACTAGAAAGCCCATGAGGTCCTGCAGGATAACAGCAACTTGAGAGTCCATGAGGTGCAGCAACACAACCCCAACATGACGGACGGCCCATGAGGTCTAGCAACGCAACTCCTCGTACAAAACAGCCTATGAGGTCATGATGGATTTCCATAACAAATAACCGCACACGCAGGAAGGTGTTGACTTTGTAGGGAGTGAAAAGGGTTCTCCTGGTGACCAATTAGGAAACACTAATTTTCCTACTAATATGCCATCCCACCAACTCAAAAATGTAGTATTAATTTTTGAAACAATTTTTTTACATTTTTTATTAAGAAAAATTCACTTCTAAAGTTTAAAAAAAAATTGGTTTGATATTTTTCAACAACTTTACCTTTCCTCACAATTCTGATCAAGGTGCTACTAGGAAAATTCAACTCAGATATAGTCACAATAATATTTAATTGCACCCAAACTTAGAATAATAAATTTTGTTTTTTGATTTTTTTTTGTGTTGATTCACAAGAAAATCATTGATTGTAAGTCCTACATCTGCAATGATAAGAACAAAGATTACGATTCAATCAAAACTAGACATGTTCTAGATGGAGGATGGACCTCAGAGTCATTTCCTCAGGTGGAACTTAGAAGTGATAATTTAGGGCTAAGAGTACATGTAGCCCTATTCCCTGGGATCTCTTCTCAAGTTCTGGTTATGTACAAAGTACATTGCATTTTTTGACCAATAGGGATTAGTCCACGATAACACATGTCCATCAAAAGTTTATGGCATACATGTCCAAAAAGTTTCACATTTTGGAAGTTTGACCACATGATGAACATATGAAATCAACAGTGTAATATTAAGGAAATCCCGAAATCTTGGTCTTTTGGAGATACTTGAGAAATACTGAGACATAATATTATCTTGCAGGTATTGGATTGGACTGGATTGATACAATCTTATCGGATACGTGTTGGTTATGAAGATTGTGCATGATGGTTATGATCTTAGAACATGGAGCTTTAGCTGATTCTCGTCTTGTGTTTCTACGGCTTTTCTGCATCTCACCTCTCTCATTAGTTCCCTTTTCCATGATTATTTGGGCTCAGCATGTGAGGTGGAATAGCCTCCCCAGATTTTACTGCTGAAATGTTAAAATATTCATGAGACGCTTCAGCTCCACACGCTATTGCTTATACTGTTAACCTGTTATTTCCCATGAATGTGCTCCATACCAGGAGGCATGCAAATAATTTGAGAACAAAGCAAAAACCATCGGTGTTAAAGGGCTTGCCTTCTACGTACTTATTATTATTTTTATTATATTTGCTTATACAGCACTAGCATATTCCACAGCGCTTTGCAGACATTATAATAAAACTTTATGCATCACTAAGAGTCCAAGTAGCCCTTCATCCTGGAATCTCCTGTCGGGTTTCTGATTTCTTACAAGGAGCATTTGCATTATTTGACCAGTAGGGATTAGTCCTCTGTAACGCATTACATAGCTATCAACGGAAAAAGTCATAAAAAGTACACCCCAAAATATTTATTTTTCCTTTTTGGAGACACTTTACTTTTTTGAAACTTCGGCATTCCCTAATCATTGCCTTCCTAAAAGTGACTTAATAGTTTTCAGCACAGGTGGACACCACACAGAAGAAAGCCTCTATACAAAAACAGTATATGGGCCCCTTTTTGTCCAATAGTTCATTATAATACACAATTCCACTTGCTTTGGAGTATGAAATGGCCCCCTTACCTCTTGGGCCCCTGTGCAGCTGGCCACCAATGTTATGTCCATCCATGGTTTTCAGCCTGTTACTGTTGCCTTGCAGGAGTGTGCTTGGTCTTTCATGTCAAAGCAACGTCCACATGACAGTGAGGATGATTAATGAGTGGAACAGGCGGCCACGAGAGGTGGTGAGTTCTCCTTCAATGGAAGTCTTCAAACAGAGGCTGGACAGACATCTGTCTGAGATGGTTTAGTGAATCCTGCATTGAGCAGGCGGTTTGACACCATGACCCTGGAGGTCCCTTCCAACTCTAACATTCTAGGATTCTATGAATTCCAGGACCCAATTTTTCCAGGCAGATTATTGTCCAGACCATCACTCTACTTATCTTCTTCCCATTCCGCCGCCATCTTTTCCCCACATAAGTGCGTACTTACTAGAGATGAGTGGATCACATTGAGCAACCCAAGGCCACAATCCAGGTCAGTGCACTTTGACCACGGACAGGAGCTATGAGAATTTGCTTAGCTTCTGGGATCCCAAGCTCAGTTTATGATTCTCCAGGGTCACATGTCATCACCTGTGCACCACGTTGAAGATGTCGTGCCAGGCCGGTGTATCAAATGCTGCATCGGGAACCTGTAAGCTCAGTGGGCTGTAAACCAGGGTTCGCTCATCTCTAAGTCTTACCAATATTTGTTTAGGATGAGTAAGGGTGTTTAAGTTCGGCTCTTTGCCCTTCCTGGAATGCCTTCTTTTGGGCAGGGCTTAAAAATCTCCACCCTCTTTTCAGATAAAATTCCGAGGACTGTATCTGAAAATTCTGGATAGTTGAAACTATGTAACTCAATGCACTCAACTATCCAAACGATATCAAATAAAGCCAAGGCCACTTTCTTCCATAGTCCATTACTGATAGTCGCATGGCCATTGTGGGCACTTTCAGTGGTGTACAGGGGTTAGTATGGGCTGTCTGACCATACTGCAGCTACACAGCCCCACGCACAGCAAACTCAATAATAATTTTGTACTGTAGTAGCTCTCCTGTTGGATTAAACCATACAGGCTAGACTTTGCTCCCCACGTGAACCAGTGAGACTTAGCTGCCCATGATCCAGTCTATGGTTTACCGGTTGTTATTCTTTTGGTAGGTACCAACCACTGAATATTGCGAACACCCCAAAACACCAATTGCTATTTTGGATATGCTCTTACCCAGTTGTCAAAACATGAAAATGTGTCCCTTGCAAATGTCCCTTAGACCATTACGCTTTTCTTGCTTCCAACTTTAAGAACTGACCGTTAACTTGATGCCCAATACATAATTGCCATCCTGATATTGCCAGGACTATTCCAAATTTTCAGATACAATTCCTGCAAATTCAGCCTGCCCCAGATTGAAGAAGGGCAGTGTTAGTGTGAAAAATGCCCAAAAGCGGGACTAGTGGGAAGAAAGTGTCCATATCCCCAAAAAACAATGATGGTACGTATGCAAAGATATACCACCTCTTAACAGGTACTATTGTCACCAGATAATTAATGTTATTTGCTTCGCTTGTCAGTGGCCATAATTTGATTGCTGATGGGTGCACCTTAGCCCCTTCCCAACACGTTATGTACATGTACGCAGGGTTGGACTGGCCCACCAGAAAACCGGAGAATCCTCCGGTGGGCCCTGGTTGCTACTTCAGGAGAGTTCATAGTGCAAACTTTGCAGCTGCTATGGGGCTCTTGAGTGGGGGAGAAAGGTGGACCCTCAGAATCAAATCCTCTGGTGGGCCCAATGTTCTTCCGTCTGACACTGCATGGACATATTACATTGGGTGCAGGTATGACGTTCCATACAGGGCAGGTGCTGGCTGTGCTACCCAGCCGGCACCTTCATCTAATAGCAGCGACAGGAGCTCACTGCTTTTTTAATAAACCCATAAGGTACACATTTTCAAAAGAAAAAAAATTATAACCGCCGAATTGCCATTTATGGAAAGTGTATCTCCATAAAAAAATGCAATAAAAAACATCGTAGAGACCCTAAACTGGTCCAATAAAGACATCAGCTCACCACTCCAAAAACAGAGCTCCATCATAGAATAATCAAAAAGTTACCAATCGTAGAAAATGCCAACACAAATCAGTTTTTATAAACAAAGTTTAGAATTTTCTTTTTACTACTAATATATATATATGACTTGCCCCCTGGGCCTGTGTTGTGCAGGGGATACCCGGAGCCGGATCGCTGGGGGTTGTAGTCTCCGTGGCGCTGACCCGGTCCGTGCCCAGGGTGGTCAATTCAGTGGCAGTCTTAGTGTAATAACAAATGTCCGACTACGCCACCCGTGGATTGCGGTCAGTGGGGACCGTCGCTGCGCTGCAGACTGCTGAGGCTGATGTTGTAAGCGCAGCAAAGTATGGGATAACTCCCCACAGGAGAAGTATTGCCTCAGGGCAGCTAGTGTGGATGATGGGAGTGATGGTGTGAGCGTCCCAGTACTAATGGTGCTGGTGCGGCGATGAAACACAGAGACGTGTGGTGCAGTTTTCAATGCTTTACTCACAGTTCTCATCCAGATCACTTGTGCACATGAAGGACCGCCTGAGCCGTGCTGTGTTCACCAGGCAAGGGGCTCGACCAACTCCCAGGCAATTCCAGAGCGTGGCACAGGGCTCCCTTCTCTTCCCTTCTCTGGCCGTCCCCACCAGTGACCCACCTGTGTCCAGCTTCCTCGGGCCTATGTGGTATGCTTTCCTGGTGGATGTAGTGAGGGGTCGCACCAAGATGTGGTCACAACCTCCGGTCTTTGGCTGAGGAATCTGTTGCCTCCACCAATTTGGGTCCCGGTACCCTGCTCTGCCAACCCTTCACCCGCAATCTCCTGTGCCTTTGGGGTTCCTTCTGCCTTCGTGTCTCTGGGCCTTTCTCTGTGTTTCAGTTCCTTGTTTCCTTTCTTACTTCCTTTGCTGTTCCTTCTCCTGTCTCTCAGGCCCCGGCCTCCTGACAAGGCCTGCCCGTGGAGCAGAGCCCATACAGCAGCCCTGCTCCCTGTCACTTCTCTTCAGACTCAACTTCTTCTTTCTTCTGACTGAACTGAACTGACTACTCTAAGATGGTGCCCACCTTATATACCTCCTTCTAACACCCGAGCCCAGGTGACTAGCAACCAATGGGCTCCTACCTTTGCCCAGAGACCCACCCCTATCTGCTCCTACACCACTGGGTTTTCCTCCCCCTCCCCACTCCAGCCAGGGACAGATGCTGTCGTGCCTGCACTTCTGTCTAGTGGGAGCACCGTTGAGCTGTCCCTGGGAAATGGGGTGTGTGTGATGCATGCAGCCTACCGAGCCCTAGTCCACACTCCATCCTTACCCGGGAGTGGAATATCACACCTCTGGTTTGAGGTGCAATACCCCTGTAGCAGCCGAGCCCTCGGGGTGCTACATTTATATATATATATATATATATATATATATATATATATATATATATATATATATATATATATGCTATACATGCTATACATGTTTGGTATTATTGTAATTGTACTGACCTGATAAATCATATCATCAGGTTCTGTTTGAATATTGAACACCGTAAAAATAAAACCGTATTTGCTATCATTTTCTTGTACATAAAATGGTAAAATTAACTACAACTCATCACACAAAAAAAGCCCTCATACGGCTATGTCAACGTAAACATAAAAACTTATGGCTATTTAGAAGGAGAGAGAAAAGAGGAAGCACAAAAATGAAAAATTGCCCAGGAGGGAAAGATTTAGAGGAAATCTGTCATCAAGCTTTTCCTATATAATCTGAGAGCAGCATGCTGTAGAGAAACAGACCCTTATTCCAGCGATGTGTCACTTACCGGGCTGCTTTTTGTCATTTTTATAAAATCCCTGTTTAATCAGTAGGAGATTATCACTATAGGACTCGTAAACCTGCTGCCAAATAGTCCTCCATATTCCTAAACTCTGTATAACCCCACGCTCTCCACTGATTGGCAGCTTTCGGCCTTTGCATATTGAAAGCAGCCAATCAGTGGTGTGGGCGGAGTTATACAGAGCTCAGCATTCAGAGAACTGCTAGATCTGCTGCAGAGAATACAGTTTTTAATCAAAACCACAGTAAGCAGCCTAATAAGTGATACATCGCTGGAATCAGGGTGTCTGGCCTTACATCATGCTGAGTAGGACTAACCTGCTGATAGGTTCCCTTTAATAATGCTATGCTCTTTCTATTCTACAATTCAGTGAGATCCATTATGAATGGAAGCCATGACCCTAGTATGAACAGAGCCCAAGGTACGATTCACATGTGATACACATACAGGTATGCACAGTGTACACAATGCACGTTGAGCAGCGTGCAGGAGACATATGGTATATGAGTGTGTATGAGTCTATCAGTAAGCAGATGCTCGAATTACTTGCATTATAGAGTCACACCTGACTGTCATGAATGAATGGCAGCTCCGTGCTGCAGCAAAGTATAGGAAGACTGCTCCATCTGTTTGCTCTGTTAGCATATGTCATATTGCGCTTCCCACGCAATAACACAGTACTATATAAATGACTGTTAATAATGGTAATCATCATTATAACAGAAAGAACAGCATGTTGATACAGAGTGATGTGCCACCCAGAGAAATATTAACTCTCTAAAAGACAACGCAAAAATCCGCATCGCATCCAAAAATGAATGAATGTCCCAAAAAAAGGCGATGTGATATAAATCAAAGGGGTCGGCATTGGCTGTCTTCACATTTTCCCAGGATTCAGCATTTTTCCCGGGTCTCCGAGCCCTATTTTCAGTATCGCTGGGGGACCCGGCAGTTAGAATTATTCATTATATAAGACTTACAGTTTCCAATATTCTTCTTTTAGTAATGATTACATACTGATGGGCAGTGCACTTTCTTAATGAATTATTAATTTTCTTCAGTGTCTGAGCCTAGCAGACATGTTTTTTTCTCTCTCTCTGACTTCTCTGTCAAAACTTTCCTTCTTGCATTGCCTGGCAAATGAATGTGAGAGGCTTTAATAATACTTACTAATCAGGAGGAGTATAGGAGACAGAAGTATTTATGCTTTACATTATTCATAGGGAGAGTGGAGAGGATAGTACTATCTGTGCCTGTATAACTGGCAGGCGGACAACACTATACTAAAATCATTTAAATCAAAAATAGTTCACTAAGTACCCTATATTTAATATGCAACTTTGCTTTACATTTATATATAATAATGGTAGGGTATGAGATATATTTTTTGTCTATTGTAGGTTTTAAAATCATTTAAAGGTAGTGCTAGAAAGCAGTAGTATCTGGGCCTATATAATTTGCAGTGTGAGACTGGAAGGTGGTACTATCTGTGCTTACATCATTTCCAGGTAAACTTAAGGAGGCAATGCTTTCTGTCTCTGCATAACTTACATGGAAAGAGTACTGCAGTACTATCTGTGCTTACATCATTTATAGATAGAGCTAAGGAGGCAGCTCTATTTGTGCTTACATACTTTCCAGGGAGAGAGCAATGCAGTACTATCTGTGCTTACATCATTTATAGATAGAGCTAAGGAGGCAGCTCTATTTGTGCTTACATACTTTCCAGGGAGAGAGCAATGCAGTACTATCTGTGCTTATATCATTTACTTTTTTAATAAATTTGCAAAAATTTCTACATTGTTGTTTTTTTCAGTCAAGATGGGGTGCAGAGTGTACTTTAATGAGAAAAAAAATGAACTTTTTAGAATTTACCAAATGTCTGCAATGAAACAAAGAGTGAAAAATTTAAAGGGGTCTGAATACTTTCCGTACCCACTGTATATAGTGATTTTTGGGTTTCTTAATCTCCCTGTTTGTATCAATCTACAACAATTCTTTGTATACTGATGCATTATAGTGTGTCTTGCAGGAATAGTGTTCCGATACATTTACATCAAGCAGAGATATTAAAGAAGCACTCCTCCTCCCATAAAAGATTTCATCCTCTTACTATATTGTAGTCATCATATTATACAGCACTGTGTACTTACAATTGCTCATTTTGCCTTTCTACCCAGATAATTCTTCTCTTTTCCATTAGGTCTATACCATCACGTGATTAAAATCTGACCAGCTGAATCCTCCTATGCTCTATGTAGAAACAGGAGGTCAATTTTCCCTGCATGAATCATAAGTCACTGCAAAAGTCCCTGACAGGACGGAGCAGGGAACAGCTGGGTCAGGAGTTGGAGAGGGGAATGATTTCTGCAGGGACTAGAGACTTCCTGTTTCTACATAGAGCAGAGAAGAATTAGTAGAGTAGAAAGGCAAAATGAGCAATTGTAAGTACACAATGCTATATAATATGATAATTGCAATATATTAAGAAAACTTTAACGATAGTGCTTCTTTAAATCTTTAAACATAGTGAGTAATCAATTCATAACATATACTTTATTAAAAAAAAATGAACATTTCTTTAAAAGGGGGTTATTGCCTTTGATATACCTGCATTTAGACTAATGACTTTTGGACAAGTCCTATTAATAATTTGGGTGCTACACATCCATGGCTACTGATCCAGAGGTAAAAAAGAAAGACAAATATCCAACAAGTTCAATCTTTCTTAGATCATAATCATCACATGCATCATTCAATTCTAAAATCAGACATAAATAAAAGAAGGGTTCTTTATAGTTAGAGTAGTAAAGACTGCTCAAACTGTAAAGAATCATTTCCCATATTTATGTCTGAATTTCCTTTCCTCTCTACAGTAATGTTGCCTTCTGGTCCTTCATTCAGTTGCTGGAAGGAATAAATCATTTGTCAGCTTAATGTACGGATTTCACATATATTTATATTTGTGTGCTTGCTAATAGACCAGAGAATAGAACCACAAAAAGGGGTGGAGTTTGGATAAAAACTACGCCTGAAAGGGGCAGTTTGGAGGCCGTTCCTGGATATGCCAGGGGATAGGGCTGAAATGTCCAAATTTGGCATTCTAAATGTTGGTACATTTTCTTCTTAAGAGTCTTTCTTCCTAGTCTGAACAAGCTCAATTCTTACAGCTCATGGTAAAGAAAAAAAAAAAAACCCGATCATCTCATTTAATACATTCCCTCTCTCTATTCTACTTGGCCACCGTTGAACTGTCTACAGCTCTCTTACATTCTTTTTCTAATGTGTAGCCCAAAATAGATTCCCATATTTGGGCTGTGGTCTTACAAGGTATTTAGAATCACCGGTTGTTGTCCTGCTGGAAGGAGAATCTACACCCTAGTCTAAAGTCTTTTGTAGCCTCTAACAGGTTTTCCTCCAGGATTGCCCTGTATTTAGTCCATCCATCTTCCCATCAACTCTTACCAGCTTCCCTTTCCTTGCTGAAGAAATCCCACATGATACTGACACCACCATGTTTGACCATGGGGATGGTGTTTTCATGGTGATGTGCAGTGTTAGTTTTCTGCCAAACATAGCGTTTTTCATTTAGCCCAAAAAGTTCTACTTTGGTCTGATCAGGGCACCTTTTTCCACATGCTACCTGTGTCCCCTACATGACTTTTTGCAGACTGCAAATGGAACTTTTTATGGCTTGCTTTCAAAAAAGGCTTTCTTCTTGAAACTCTTCCATAAAGGCCAGATTTGTGGCTATATGACTAATAGTTGTCCTGTGGACAGATTCTCCAACCTGAGCTGTGGATCTCTTCATCACCTCCACTGTGACCATGAGCCTCTTGGCTACTTCTCTAATTAGTCCTCTTCTTGCTTGGAATGTCAGTTTAGGTGGACGGCCATGTCTTGGTAGGTTTGCATTTGTGCCACACTATTCCATTTTTGGATGATGGATTGAACAGTGCTTTGCAAGATGTTCTGAGGTTGGGCTATTTTTTTTTTTTTTTATAACCCAACCGTGCTTTACTCTTCTCTACAACTTTATCCCTGACCTGTCCGGTGTGTTCCTTGGTTTACATGATGCTCTTTGATCTCTAATGTTCTCAAACAAACCTCTGAGGCCTTCACATAACAGCTGTGGCTATATTGGGAATAAATTACACCCTCAATTTACTCATCATGTAACTTCTTAAGGCAATTGGTCACTCAGGATTTTATTTAGGGGTATCAAACTACAGGGGAGCTGAATACAAATGCACGTCACAATTTTCAGATTTATATTTTTAAAATATTTAGAAAACCTTGTATTGTTTCCTTTACACTTCACAAATACTTACTACTTTGTGTCGGTATATCAAAAATCCCAATAAAATACATTTAAGTTTGTAGGTGTAACGTGATAAAATTTAGAAAAGTTCAAGGGGTATGAAAACTTTATCAAGGCACTGCCTATATACTCGTATGGTAGAATTGTGGGCTTACCATTTATAATAATAATATGATCCCATATGACATAATTTCACCCCATATATTAAAATTCTTGAATACTTTTTTTTTCTGGAAGTCCGTTCCTACAGTATTGCTGAAAAAACAGCATTTTGCCTTCTTTCTTCCTCGACGTCTTGTGTCATGTGTGAATTTAAATGTCTCCCTGTGTTCCCAGCTTCCATTATTCTGATCTTTGCCGCAGCTCTGTAGACTTGAGTGACAGACATTAGAAGTATGTGACAGCTGAGAAGGGTGCAGCGGAACTGTGAACTTATCACAACAGCGGGAATATACTCATAAGCATATTTAGGAAATTCTGTCAGTCAATTAGTGGAATAATTTATACTCAGCCTTAATAGGCAAATAAATAATTAATGCTATTGCTTTTTGTAAATTCAGCTTTTTTTTCCCGAGATAAATTAGCATAATTAAAAGTAATATTTTTTTTTCTTCTTTTTTTTGCCAACGAGATCCAAATCAAGCAATTAAACCGCATGTTTTCCGCATCAAACGAAATGCCCGTGTAATACGAGATAATAATTGTTCTTTCTCTCCTACCCCCTTCCGGGTCAAATTTATTGCAAGGATGCAGAAAGAAATTATTTTTTGGAATGAGTTATCAGCAAGTACGATCCTAATATTGTCCCTACATGAACCCCCTGTGAGTTTTATCTTTCATACTGTCCTCTATTTGACAAAAAGAAAAAAATGCAGAATTCGGTAGTTTAAGCCTTCGTGTCCTTGTGGCTTTATGATGAAGGTTGTCTGAGATATTATTTTGTTCTTCAGTTTAAAGTTTTACTATAATATATTATAAGAAAAAGAACAGTAATATAAAATAAGAATAAAAGTGGGTTTAGACCAGCGTCAGAAAAATCATCCTTTTTTGATCCCACACCCACCCCCCAAAAAAGGGACAATTTTCATCCATATTGTTATCCGTATTCCATCTATGTATAATCCGTTTGTCTTAGATTTTATTTTGTTCTTCAGTTTAAAGTTTTACTATAATATATGATAGGAAAAAGAATAATAATATAAAATAAGAATAAAAGTGGGTTTAGACGAGCGTCAGAAAAATCATCCTTTTTTCATCCCACACCCACCCCCCAAAAAAGGGACGATTTTCATCCATATTGTTATCCGCATTCCATCTATGTATAATCCGTTTGTCTGAGATATTATTTTGTTCTTCAGTTTAAAGTTTTACTATAATATATGATAGAAAAAAGAATAGTAATATAAAATAAGAATAAAAGTGGGTTTAGACGAGCATCAGAAAAATCATCCTTTTTTCATCCCACACCCACCCCCCAAAAAAGGGACGATTTTCATCCATATTGTTATCCGCATTCCATCTATGTATAATCCGTTTGTCTGAGATATTATTTTGTTCTTCAGTTTAAAGTTTTACTATAATATATGATAGAAAAAAGAATAGTAATATAAAATAAGAATAAAAGTGGGTTTAGACGAGCATCAGAAAAATCATCCTTTTTTCATCCCACACCCACCCCCCAAAAAAGGGACGATTTTCATCCATATTGCTATCCGTATTCTATCTGTGTATCATCCGAGTGTCCTTTTCTTACATATATGTCATCTGTTTTTATACATCAACAGCTAAAAAAATTTACAAAACTAAATACAGTTTCCTACATTAATAATTTCAGTGTGTCCGTAAAAAAACGGATGCATTATGAATGACCTATATGGGATCCGTTGTTTTGCGCACCCACAGACTTTAATAGCCGAGTCTCTGATATACGGAAGAGATTAGTGCATGATGAGATTTTATTTCATGTGGTCACATGAAAAAAAAATCATCTGAAAAGCCCTATTCAATAACATTTAATTGTAAAGTGCTGTGAAATATGTTGGCGCTAAATAAATGAAATTATTATTAATTATAATATTAATAACAATGGTCCAAGTGTTGTCCGAATGACTTCGAATTTTTCACATGGATGGCACGCGTACATATAATACATTCGTCAGAACCAGGTCTAAGAATTATAAAATGAGAACAGAATGTCGTCAATGTAGGAACGATATAGGATGGAAATAATCAGCGCCCGTTATAATAAAAACAATGGCTTGGTTAAAGGGAAGTTATCATCAGAAAATGAACTATTGATTAAAACAACAATTTTTAACATTTTTGCCAATTTTTTATATATATCATAATCTGCATTCTAAAAAAATATATAAATCTTGCATTTCTTACATTGACCACTTGGGCTTTTTAGACTCTAACTTCTTGTGGTTTCAGGAAATAACTGTTATGATCTGCTACAGGGACTAAGGAAAGACAGGAGAACTGTCCCTACAATAAAACTAAACTAGATCCCTACGATGTAACGGGGAACCTGATCCTGCGATCAGACCCGCTAAAGTCCTCGGCTAGTCTGTACGAAGACCTATAGATGTGAGGGAGGGATCCCTACAAGAACTAGGGACTGGGATAAGTTGGACACCTCCTAGCAGAAATAGTAGCAGTCAAAGACAAACACACAACAAAAAGCATAGAGGTCAGAAGACCTAGCAAAACTAACAGAGAACGGCAACAGAGCACCAAGCTAGCTCAAGAGTAGTAAATACAATTGAAGTCCAGCAAGACCAGGAGGGCGGAGCCGGATTAAATAGGTAAAAATGGTCATGTGACCAGCAAACTAAAAAAAACCTAACAGGAGAGTTCTAACAGTACCCCCTCTTCTAAGAGGATCCTCCGGATCCCCTAGGCCCAGGCTTACCAGGAAACCTCCTGTGAAACGCTCTGACCAGTCTGGAAGCAGAAACATCATCCGCCCTCACCCATGAGTTATCCTCAGGTCCGAAACCCTTCCAAGCGACGAGATACTGCAAACTCCCTCTATACCGTCTAGAATTTAGGATGCGGGAAATTTCATATTCCCCGTCCTCCACCACCGGAGGAACAGTGGCAGAGGCGTCACCATGCGACACATCAGCTTTTTTCAACAGAGAAACATGAAACACCGGGTTAATCTTCCAGGACGTAGGAACCTCCAACCTAACAGCAGATTGGTTAACTATCTGAAGCACCTTAAAGGGCCCTACGAACTTGGGACCCAATTTTTTAGAAGGAATCCTCAATCGCAGATTCTTAGAGGACAACCAAACCAGGTCACCAACAGCAAACAAAACCTCTTGCCGTTTCCTATCAAAGTACCTCTTAGATTTTTTGTTAGCCTCCTGAAGATTACCACGCACATCCGTCCAAACTCTCTCCAAATCACCGGAAAAACTCTCCTCCTCAGGCACAGCCGAAACCAATTTGGAGAATGACCCAAAAGACGGATGTCTCCCAGAACAACAAAAAAAAGGCGAACACCCAGCAGAAGAGGATGTATGGTTGTTAAGAGCAAATTCAGCAAGTGGCAGAAACTCAGACCACCCCTCTTGATTGTCTGCCACAAAACAACGCAAGAACTGCTCAACATCCTGGTTCTTCCTTTCTGTCTGGCCATTAGACTCAGGATGATATCCAGATGAAAACGACAAATGAACTCCCAACCTGTCACAAAAGGCACGCCAAAAACGAGCCACGAACTGAGGTCCCCTATCAGAAACAATGTCAGTAGGAACACCATGTAGTCTGACAATTTCCTTGACAAAGGCCTTAGCGAGTGTCTTAGCGCAAGGCAGTTTGATGAAGGGAACCAAGTGACACATCTTGCTAAAACGGTCCACGACCACCCAGATGACCGTGAAACCTTCAGAGGGGGGAAGGTCAGTAATAAAGTCCATAGCCAGATGTGTCCAAGGTGCACTAGGAACCTCCAGAGGGCAAAGCAACCCCGCAGCAGGAGCATGCGAAGACTTGGATCTAGCACACACAGTACATTGGCGCACCCACTTAATGACTTCCTTCTGCCATCCAGGCCACCAAAAACTGCGACCCACAAGTCTCTTGGTCTCAGAAATTCCTGGATGACCTGCCAACCGAGACTCATGACACTCAACAAACAAATCTCTCCTAAAGGTCCTAGGCACAAACAACCTCCCATGGGGAGTGTTAGATGGGGCATTCTCCTGAGCTTTAAGAATCTCATCCTCCAAAACGGAGTCCAAAGCAGCAATCACAACACCTTATTGTAAAATGCTCTCCTCTTCCTCCTCAACACCGACCATGGGAGAAAAGCTGCGAGACAAAGCATCCGCTTTAACATTCTTGGTACCCGGGATGTAAGTAACGGAAAAATTAAACCGCGAGAAAAAAAGTGCCCACCTAGCCTGACGGGCATTCAAGCGCTTGGCAGCATCAAGATAGATCAGATTTTTATGATCAGTGAAAACCTGAATGGGAAATTCAGCACCTTCCAAGAGGTGACGCCAGTGTTCAAATGCGAGTTTAATAGCCAGCAATTCCCGATTACCAATATCGTAATTAAGTTCAGTCTCAGAAAATTTTTTGGAAAAAAAGGCACAGGGATGTACTCCATCCTTGTTTTCCTGAGACAACACCGCACCGACCCCCACAGAAGAAGCATCAACCTCAACCAAAAACGGCTTAGTCACATCAGGCTGCATAAGGATGGGGGCAGAGGTGAACCTCTCCTTTAGAAACACAAAAGCTTCAATGGCCTCAGAAGTCCACTGAACCGCATCAGCACCTTTCCTGGTGAGATCGGTCAGCGGTTTGACAATAATAGAAACATTTTTTATGAATTTTCTGTAATAATTGGCGAAGCCCAAAAACCTCTGTATCGATTTCAAACCAATAGGCCTAGGCCATTCCTGTACAGCTTGAACTTTAACCGGGTCCATCTCAAAACCTTCACTGGAGATAATGTAGCCCAAAAAACGAATTCTCTGTACAGCGAACTCACATTTCTCCAGCTTAGCAAAAAGCGAATTGTCCATTAATAACTGTAATACCTCACGTACGCTCCGCCAATGAGACTCCAGATCAGGCGAATAAATCAGAATGTCATCCAAATACACAACCACATTTTTGCCGATCAAAGGTCTAAGGATGTCATTAATAAGATTCTGAAAAAATGCTGGAGCATTGGTAAGACCAAAAGGCATAACCAGATTCTCAAAATGACCCACAGGAGTGTTAAAAGCAGTCTTCCATTCATCACCCTCCTTCATGCGCAACAAATTGTATGCCCCCCGGAGATCAATTTTAGAGAACCACTTGGCCCCCACTAACTGGTTAAATAATCAGGAATCAATGGCAGTGGGTAAGGATTGCGTACAGTAATTTTATTAATCTCACGAAAGTCCAGACAAGGACGTAAACCGCCATCTTTTTTTTTACAAAAAAAAATCCAACAGCCACAGGAGACTTGGAAGGCCTAATGTGACCGGCGGCCAAGCTTGTCTGTATGTATTCCTCCAAAGCCTTTCTCTCAGGAATAGTAAGATTAAATAAACGACTTTTAGGAAGAGTCGCTCCAGGGACAAATTCAATGGTACAATCATAGTCTCTATGGGGAGGCAAAATTTGTGACTCCTCCTCAGAAAAAAACTCTCCAAAAATCCTGAATAGGTACAGGCAATTCCCCTCTATCCACAGCAGCAGTGCGCCCGTTACAACACTTGTCATAACACTTAGGGCTCCAGGACTTAATTTCATTGGTAGACCAATCCAGTACAGGATTGTGCAATTTTAACCAGGGTAACTCCAATATTACTGGAGAAGGCAAATTATCCAATACCACCAAATCCAAATTTTCTTGGTGAATACCATTAATAGTGAGGGGAAATTCACAGACCTTATGAGTAACACTCTTCAAGGGAGAGCCATCAACAGAAACCACAGCAATAGGGGATGACAAAGTTTTAGGTTCTAATCTAAGTTTTTCCAAGAATCCCCCATCAATCACATTCAGAGTAGAACCACAATCCACAAATACCCGAAATTCAATTAATTTATCCTGAGCAGCAGTAGTGGCAGATAGGAATACTCCCTTAGAATTTAAACAGGCAATACGGGCATAACTGACCATTTTTTTTTCTTTCTTCATACGAAGCACACAGTTCTTAATAAAATGACCAGAATTTCCACAATAGAAGCACAAGCCTTCAGAAAGCCTGCGGTCTTTTTCCTGAGAGCGGGGTGTCATCGCCCCAATCTCCATCGGCTCTCCATTGTCAGCACAGACCCTCTCAGGACTCGGAGCTGACATAGCAGAGGATTTGCTCTCATTAACCCTTGCACGCAGTCTCCTGTCCACCCGTATAGCTAATTGCATTGCCTCCTGCAAGTTTCCAGGTGTGGGATAAGCAATCAGTAAATCCTTAACCCTTTCACCTAGCCCTGCAAGAAACAAGCTTTTCAAAGCTGAATCGTTCCACCCCACCTGGGCAGACCACCGACGGAAGTGAGAACAATATTTTTCCACATTACCTGATCCCTGCCTCAAACGTCTCAATTCAGACTCAGCAGATGAGACACGATCAGGATCATCATACAGCAAACCCAAAGCAGAAAAAAAACTATCCACTGATCTAAAGCACGGATCACTAGGTTGGAGAGAGAAGACCCATCCCTGAGGATCTTTGCGCAAAAGTGACATTATGAACCCTATGCGCTGTGATTCATCACCAGAGGATCCGGGTCTCAAACGAAAATACAATAAACAAGCATTTTTAAAAGAAAAAAAATCTTGTTGTTCGCCAAAAAATAGATCAGGCAGACGTACCTTTGGTTCCACAAAATGCGCTCCAGAACAGCTACTCACGTGTTGTTGGAGCTCAGCCACCTCCAGAGAGAGTCCCTGCAAGCGTTGAGCCAAATCTTGAACCGAGACCATGATGGAAAACTGGAGGTCTTTCCTTAGAGAAATTTTTTTTTTCTTTTAGGGCTGGACTTACTGTTATGATCTGCTACAGGGACTAAGGAAAGACAGGAGAACTGTCCCTACAATAGAACTAAACTAGATCCCTACGATGTAACGGGGAACCTGATCCTGCGATCAGACCCGCTAAAGTCCTCGGCTAGTCTGTACGAAGACCTATAGATGTAAGGGAGGGATCCCTACAAGAACTAGGGACTGGGATAAGTTGGACACCTCCTAGCAGAAATAGTAGCAGTCAAAGACAAACACACAATGAAAAGCATAGAGGTCAGAAGACCTAGCAAAACTAACAGAGAACGGCAACAGAGCACCAAGCTAGCTCAAGAGTAGTAAATACAATGAAGTCCAGCAAGACCAGGAGGGCGGAGTCGGATTAAATAGGCAAAAATGGTCATGTGACCAGCAAACTAAAAAAAACCTAACAGGAGAGTTCTAACAATAACACATGTACATTAGCCACAATGGTCAATATCTTTTGTATTGAAGTGTCTAATGAGCGTGTGCAAAGGTCATTGTAAAGGAAGGAGGAGCAAAGTAAGGTGTGACATCGGCTATTGTGATTGTTGGATCCTGTTGGATACTTATCAGCTGTGTATAGAAGTGTTACCTGTAATTGTAAACCTGCCACTGATGATAATGAGCCTGCTGTAAACTCTCCCTGAAATTACAGGAAGCATGAATTTAAAAAAATCCAGTATCCAGAGTGAAAATTGCAAGATTACTCATTTTGATTTTAATAAAAAATTGTGATTTTAATTGAAAAACAAAATTGCCACAAAAGATAAATAAATAAATGATTTGAACAATAGGTTATTTTCTGATGATATCTTAGTTATTTTATTACAGACACCTCCTATAATATGACAGCTACCGTCACTCCCAAACTCTCCAGAAAACACATAATTTGCCACTAATTTGCTACAGTGAAATGTAGTATTACAAGTGGTCAAAAAAAATACACGCAGACAGATTTTTTTTTATTCTCTGATTTTATATTTCATTCCTTGTTTATGGGGTTAGTCTCTTCTAGAAGCATTTCTTCTACGGGAGAATATCTTTGACCCATACTTGAAAACTTTTCTTGGTTGCCATACAGTAGTTTTCTGTCCATGCCCCCTTACTCCTTTAATAAGCCATGCCCCTTCACACCTTGTTTCTTGTCTATAGATAGAGCGTCCCATGTTACATATAAGAAACCTTCCAGAATTGCAGGTTTCCACAAGGTTCCTAAAGACTTTGGTGATTCATGGAAGATTTGCCAACATTTTTAAAGAGAATCAGTTACTAGGTTTTCGCTACCCCATCTAATAGCAGCATGATTTAGTGGCAGAGACCCTCATTCCAGCAATGTATCACTTACTAGGCTGCTTGATGTAGTTTTAGATAAAATCATTGTTTTATTTGCTGCAGATCTAGCAGTGCTCTGAATGCTGAGCTGTGTATAACCCCGCCCACACCACTGATTGGCAGCCTCCTGTGTATATTGTCAACAAGCTGCCAATCAGTGGTGGGGGTGGGGTTATACAGAGTTCAAGAATAAGGAGAACTACATGGCAGCAGGTTTACTATTCCAATAGTGATAATCTCCTGCTGATACAGCAGGGATTTTATCAAAACCAAAGCAAGCAGCCCAGTTAGTGACACATTGCTGGAATCAGGGTCTCTGTCCCTACATCATGCTACTCTCATATTAGGTAGCATAAGCCTGTTGACAGAATCCCTTTAAAATTCTTCCCTCCTTGCCAATTTTTCATTTTTGCGCTTGGATCCATTTTTAGTTCCTGCATAGTCAAATGGCCACAAGGTGGCATCAGTGCTAAATGAGAGCTGCTACCCCTTAATTTTAAGGATTTGTAAGGGTCCCACCCATCGTAGCGATATGTCACCAGTTAGGATTACCCCTTTAATTTAAAGGATCTAACGACTAACGCAAATGGTTCATATAAGCGATTTGCGAATGCTTCTGGTTTAAAGTATCTAGGCTTTTGAAGGTGACCCAAAAAAAAAATTCTCTTGCGATGCGTTCTCTCTCCTCTTCTTGAGTTTCCAGTGTAGTGAGAGACACATTTCATATGCAAAAGGTATTTTATTCCCACAAGTCAGAACAAAAATACCCTTAGGGCAGACACCAAGTTTCGAGTTCCCAAGCATTATAATGCTCATCCCAATATATTTCTCCTTGATTTGCAGGTGGCACAGATATAGACCCCCCTCTGGGACTGCGACGAGTCTTGTATAGAAACTCTAACTCACATCTCTCAACCATCCTACGTCTAGATGCTTTGATACGGATTCTGCCCAAAGCTGATTAGGACTGATCAAGGTAAGGTTCACAGTGCGCCAGTTCCCATTCACCAAGAAAATGTAACACCTTGTTATCCAAAATTGATTTCACTGAATGGTTCAACGTCTTTATGTACAATGATCATGGCGCTGCTCGATGATTTCGAGTCTAAATCCGCTGGATAGGTGATAAATGTTTGAATGGTCGGGTCCGACCACTGGGACCTGCTCTGTGGACCAGTGGTGGCCACTAGTGATGAGCAAGTGTGCTCGTTTTAATCCTTTCACTGAGGACGCTCTGGTGCTTTCCGAGTATCTTCGGCGTGCTCGTATATTAGGTTCGAGTCCCTGCGTCTGCATGATTTATGGCTGTTAGACAGCCTCAACACATGCAGAGATTGCCTGTTTGTTAGGGAATCCTCACATGTGTTGGGTCTGACTAACAGCCATAAATTATGCAGACGCAGGGACTCGAACCTAATATACGAGCACGCCGAAGATACTAGGAAAGCACCCAAGCGCGCTCGGCGAAAGGGTTAAACAAACACGCTCGCTCATCACTAGTGGCCACGCTTGTCTATTCACTTCTATAGGTTAGGATCAAATACAGTCAGAGACAGTGACACCAAAGTTCGGTTCAGACACGGCTTCTACTTTTCTTTTGTTGTTTAAAATTAATGTATAGGGCCTGGTTCATCATTAGCGTTTTAAAAGAGAATCTGTCAACAGGTTTTTGCTATTTATTCCGAGAGCAGCATGGTGTAGGGGCAGAGACCCTGATTCCAGTGATGTGTCACTTACTGGGCCGTTTGTTGTTTCAATAAAATCAGTGTTTTATCTGCAGGAGATTATCACTACAGGACTAGGTGTTTCATGCCTCCTAGTCCAACCACACCCCCACCACTGATTAGCAGCTTTCTATCAATATACAGTGTACACAGAAAGCAGCCAATCAGTGGTGTGGGTGTGGTTATACACAGAAAGCAGCCAATCAGTGGTGTGGGCGGGGTCATACACGTCTCAGCATTCAGAACTCGGCTATATCTGTAGCAGAGAAATCTGTGATTTTACTAAAACTACACCAAGTGATATATCGCTAGCATCGGGGTCTCTGTCCCTACATCATGCTGCTCTCAGATTACATAACATAAACATGGCTCTGCTAGATCTGCCGCAGAGAAAACTGATTTTATCACTGATTTTTATAACTACTGCACCTGGTAAACTAAGTGACACATTGCTGGATTCAGGGTCTCTGCCCCTACATCATGCTGCACTCAGATGGGTTATCAAATACCTGCTGACAGATCCTCTTCAAGTCATTTTACTATTTTTGTTTGTCTCGAGGTATTCGTTGACATTTTTGCACCAAATTGTTCAAAATGGTGATTTTTGTGCAAAATGCTTTTAAACTTTTTTTTTGCAACTTTTTAAGCACAAAAAGTCTTACATTCTGCTAAAATGTTACAAAATTTGCACATGAAATCACTCCAGGAAGGGGTGACTGCTTTTTAAAAAGTTGCAATTGATGAAGTCGTTACTGCTTCCTATTACTGTATACTTGCATACAGCACGTGTTTAGCCCCTTCTATACAGCAGTTGAGAAGGCAGAGACGGTAATAAACCGTCTGTGCCTTCTCTATAGGGATTCAGGCTGTGTCTGACAGCCGACTCTCCCTGCAACTGCTTTACTATGCAGTGATGTTTCAGAAGGTCACATGAAGAGTAGAAGGCGGACCACTAGGATGTTTAAAGTCAATGGGAGGTCCGGAAGTGGTTAAAAAATAATGATTTAAACAATAGGTCATTTTCTGATGACGCATTCCCTTTCAGTTTTTTGTTAGTTTTATATATATACAGTGCATTGTGAAAGTATTTGCCCCCCTTGAACTTGTCTACCTTTTGCCACATTTCTCTCTCTATATATATACGTATATATATATATATATATATATATATATACGTATACATATCTACTATATAATTGTCTTGTCTGTCTGTCTGTCTGTCTATCTGTCTGTCCTGGAAATCCCGCGTCGCTCATTGGTCCGGCAGCGGCCAATCAGCGCCGCGGGATTTCTGAAAAAAGATGGCGGCCGTTAGCGGCTCATCTGCGGGACGGAGCTCAGCGGCGATGCAGCCTTATATATATATATATATATATATATATATATATATATATAGTTTCATGCCAGAGATGACTTGTAGTACATGTTATACTCTACTAAATTGTGTAATGAGATCGCCCTCTCGCCATGTGTGTATCCATGTGTTTCTGGCTCTGAGGCATCAGCGGCACATGCTATATATTTCGTTTTTTATTGGCTTGACACTCCTTCAGGGTTCCTGGGAGTTCTTACTGTATATATAGTGGAGACATCTGTTGGCTTTGATGAACGATGGCCATGGGGTTATTATCAGGCAAAGACTTGTTCTGTCTCAATAGATCTAAAATTCTGTCCTTATTAATTTCATAATTTTTCTTTTTAGTGGTTACAGTTATTTTTTTTCTGATAGAGTGGTCCAAATCCCAAGCCTAGATATGGTCACATGATAGCAGCATTGTGGAAGCTTATATTGTTTCATTATTCATTTCAGTGTATACCGGTATACAGTATGCGCCCTCTAGTGGCAGCTTCAGGCATCCAAAATATTGTGTTTTACCTCTATGACTATGCAGGGATTTGGAGCTTTTGTATCCAAATATTGGAACTAATATTCTTTTTAAGATATAATGAAAAAACGATTCAGCACAGGAGTGAAAACTGATTTAGATCAATTTATACCCAAACCGTAGCTTGGATCCAAAATGGAGAAGAGTTATAAAGGAAAGGGTTGGAAAAGTTAGATCCTAAGTTTTCATATTATTATCACACTCTGTTCATATAATTGTATTTTCATTGTGGAAATTTACATGAAATGCAACTCCAACTGATTACATTGGAAAATCCAAGTCGCTGTACAAAAGGTGCCGACCAAAAATCAATGCTACAAAAAAAATTAAATGTAGATTCCACATTGAAAATCTATTGTATTTCCATGTACAGAAGGTTATTGTTATGTAATCTGAGAGCTGCATGATGTAGGGGCAGAGACCCAGAATTCAGTGATGTGTCGCTTTACTAGGCTGTGTGTTATTGTTTCAATAAAATCAGTATTTTATCAGCAGGAGATTATCACTACAGGACTAGGTATCTCGTGCCTCCTAGTCCAACCACGCTCCCAGCACTGATTGGCAGCTTTCTGTGAATATAAATATAAAGCATGAATATAAAGCAACCAATCAGTGGTGTGGGCTGGATTATACACAGCTCGGCATTCAGAGTTCTGCTAGATCTGCAGCAGAGAAAATTGTGATTTTATTAAAACTACACCAGGCAGACCAGCAAGTGATACATTACTGGAATCAGGGTCTCTGCCCCTACATCATGCTGCTTTCAGATTACATTACAGAAACATGCTGACAGATCCTCTTTAAATGGGGTACCCTTGTTGTCATGATCATAGCAGTGGTACCTCCATCGACTAGCAAAGCAACCTATCACTAAAGTCTATTCACACATCTCATTCCATCTGCCTTGAAAGGGGTCTTTTACCTGTCAATATCCGAGGCTCTACTTTTGATTAGCCACAGTGACTCACACATGACATGACACGGACCAATTCGTCAATAGAAGAGCCTCTGATGCCAGCAGGTAAGAGGCGGTACTCCCACTTCTGTGCATCTGTCACAGCCCAATATCGTGGGTGATGGAATGGGACACGCAAATCGATTTGAGCCAACCTCTACTTATCCTTTGGATAGGCGACAAGTTGTGAAAGTGGACTATCCACTTTGTGACACTAGTATTACTTATCCTTTGGATAGGTGACAAGTTGTGAAAGTGGACTATCCACTTTGTGACACTAGTATTACTTATCCTTTGGATAGGTGACAAGTTGTGAAAGTGGACTATCCACTTTGTGACACTAGTATTAAAGCGATTGTTCAGTGCTGCTTACTTCCACATCTGGAGGTGAGAAGTGCCAAAGATGTCGTAACCCCATATGCCTGCCCTCTACGCGTGCACGCTCGACAGGTGCCATTCCTTAGAATGGGATACGTGCACAATACCTGGCTATTATGCATGCGTTGCTGCAGGTACGTCATCATCACCCAAGGCGGACGTGACAACCCCTTTAACTGTAGCTGTGAATCACTTCCGTAACCCACAAGATACCTAATAAACAAATAATGGCTGCATCAGGAAGCAGAACAGTAATAATTTGTCTCCGAAGGCAGAGAGGGCTCCGGGTTCCTTCGAAATCCTGCTAAATCTGCTGCATGGGTAAGAATGTGCTAATAGTCCAGGGCTGGTTGGGAGCACTTAGCGTAAGATCCATTTATTAAACTCATATCGGAAACATGAGATGAGTTCTAGACGCTGATCAGAGACTTGTGCGAGAAAAGCAGAGGGAAAATTCCTAGCGGAACTGAGAGGCAGTGAGTGTAACTGCACCAGTGCTCGTAAATTGGCACGTAGTGCTCAAAATAGCCATGAAAGCCGAACTTAAAAGATCCCTTATTAAATTCTCCAGCTACCCTGGCGGACATGACAAGGGGAACTGTTCCTGAATAAAGCAGGGCGCCGTAAGCTTCAAATGGAATGTTGCCCTTACTTCATCCGTCAATATTGACCCCTTCCTCCCCCATTGAACTGTTCGGCTGCAGACCACAGTCACCTTAATGTACGTCCATGAAAAATGTATTTAGAGCTTTTGAGACTCTGCAGGTTTATTCCCTGTGTTGTACGCGGCTATGTTTTCATGCCGTATCATTCTCTGGTGGACATGATAATCCAAGCATGGAAGAATTGCACTAATGTTTATTGGCACATGCGTCTCCAAACAAGACAAAGTCTAATTTTTGCGTTACATTGAACAGAGGTATGACATATTGCAATCCACAGAAGGATTAAATCATCGGAGCATAAGGCATCAGAACATTTGCTTCTGGAGGATAGGTTTATAATACAGGTTTAAAGCAATTCTCCACTTTTTATCAACATGTAATTTTTTTTTATCCAAAATACCATGCCGATCCGTTTTTTAAAATATCTTCAGCTTTGTTTTTTTCTGATACAGAGCTCCAAATCCCTAGCATAGACATAGATTTTAAGAAATAACATTGCTTCCTGCACCCACCACTAGAGGGAGTTCAGACTGTTTATACATTGAACTCTATAGGAAAATTGTATGCAGTAAGCTCCCATGCTCCCTCTAGTGGTGGCAGCAGGCTGTTTGAATGTTACAAAACACCATATGTATAAAGTCCTTGAAATGAATGGTACTTTTTAAATAAATAATATTCCACTTTTAATAATAATAAATAATGAAGGAAACTGCAATTGGTATCACCTTTATAAATATAGTTTTTGAAAAATGCGATCTGATCGCAGCTTTAAAAGGTTTACAGTGATTTTTATAGCAGCTAATTAAAGGTGAAAAACTGACAACCTTTAATATGAATGGGCACTGTTTAATGCCTAAAGGTGTTGTCAAGGCTAAAAATACCAAAATCTGCCATATTTACATGCCATGCCATTCAGTGATGATGTCACTGTCCCCTTATCACTGGACTGCTGCCACCTGTGATTGGCTGCAGCGGTCAAGTGATTTGAATATCGTATCACTGGATGTTTTTCCGACAGTGTGCTGTTCAAGTCACCTTATGGCTGCTGCCAATCACTGGCTGCAGGGGTCCTATGACAAGGGGACAGTGACATAATCCCTTCCGGTGTCGGCAGGCACTGGATCCGTGGGGTGAGAGCAGGTGAGTATGGCAGATTTGGCTATTTAGAGAGCCCAGTCTCCCGTTTTACATTGTTTTTAGACCAGACGACCCCTTTAATTTCCCCTGTATCACTTACGGACAGATTGACCTATTCGTTGGGGGTTCTAGCAAGGGGACCTTTTGTTATCTACTTATGAAGGGACACCTCTTACGAGAAGGGATTGTTTAAATTTAAGAGCCCCTTTAAATTCAATGAGTATGAGAGTTTTCTTGTCAGAATGAGCTCACTGGCGGATTCTCAGTTAACTCATTCTGCAGCCAGTAAAAGAGGTTATAGAAGGTAAGTGATTCAACATTTTTAATAAAACCCAATTGCAAAAATTATTTTCCTGGCCGAAAAATACATGTGTTTAGGTTAAAAAAAAGAAGCCTCTGTAAGCTCCCTGATGTCAATGAACGTGTTAATTGGGTCACATATATAATAAATGGAATACTTAAAAGTATTAAAATGCTTGGGAATGATAAACAGAAGGCAATTAGAAACCCAGAAAATTATGACCTAGCTCTTTAAGAAATAATTAATGTCAAGGATTTATGAAAGGGGCAGGGGAGCTTTAGGTGATAAACTGGATATTCTGTCATAATACAATGTAACAGTAAAGATTAATTACACTCCACGATGAACGTAACCCAAGCGGGGAAAAAACAACATGGTAAGCAAAATAGAAAATGATGTTTAGGTTGATGGTATCAGCCAGGGTTAGTAGCTGGAGGGCACTTTATTCCCTTTATACATACAAGGCATTCATATATATATATATATATATATATATATATATATATATATATATATATATATATATAATATACACACACAGTTGGAGCCAGAAGTTTACATACACTATATAAAAAGGCACATCTGCATGTTTTTCTCAATATCTGACATGAAATCAGAATAAACCTTTCCCGTTTTAGGTCAATTAGAATTACCATCATTTTTAATATTTGCCAAATGCCAGAATAATGAGAGAGAGAATGTTTTAAGGCATTTTTATAACTTACTGAAAAGTCAAAAGTTTACATACACGAAGATTACTATGCCTTTAAACCATTCTGGACTGCCCATATGATGATGTCATGTGTTTGGAAGCTTCTGATAGTTTTTTTGGCAACATCTGAGTTAATTAGAGACACACCTGTGGATGTATTTTAATGCACACCTGAAACACACAGCTTCATTATGTAGCATCATAGGAAAGTCTAAAGAAATCAGTCAAGATATCAGGGAGAGAATCGTAGACGTGCACAAGTCTGGCTCATTCATGGCTACAATTTCAAGATACCTGAAGGTGCCTCGTTCATCTGTACAGACAATTATACACAAGTACAAACAAGATGGGAATGTCCAGCCATCATACCGCTCAGGAAGGAGACGGGTTCTGTGTCCCAGAGATGAAAGTGCTTTGGTCCGACATGTGAATATCAACCCAAGGACAAAAGCAAAAGACATTGTGAAGATGATTGTGGAAGCTGATAAGATTGCGTCAATATCCACAGTAAAACGAGTACTGTATCAACATGGGCTGAAAGGCCACTCTGCCAGGAAGAAGCCATTACTCCAAAAGAAACATAAAAAAGCCAGATTAATGTTTGCAGATTCGCACAGGAACAAAGACATTAATTTTTGGAGACATGTCCTGTGCCCAATGTAACTTTTTGGGCATAATGACCATCGTTACGTTTGGAGGAAAAAGGGAGAAGCTTGGAAGCCTAAAACACCATCCCAACTGTGAAACACAGGGGTGGCAGCATTATGTTGTGGGGTTGTTTTGCTGCAGGAGGAACTGGTGCACTTCACAAAATAGATGGCATCATGAGAAAAGATTATGTGGCAATACTAAAGCAACATCTCAAGACATCAGCCAGGAAGTTAACGTTTGGGTGGAAATGGGTCTTTCAAATGGACAATGACCCAAAGCATAGTGGCAAAATGGTAAAAATGGATGTATGGCCGATGCTTTTGGGGAAACGCCAAGTCAGTGGCAATCAATCTTTCCAGGAGATCTAATAATGACCACCCTACCTGTCCAGAAATGGAAGGAGGAAGCCTTTTATTAGGAAAACAATATTTATGACCCTCCCTTCCACTAGAAATATTTATGGAACCATCTATAAAAAAAACCTTTATAGAGGTGTTGGTTATAGCAAGTAACCATTTCCTGTTCTCTAGTAATAATTAAAAATATAGAAATTTAGACCGGTCACCCTATATTAGGGTTCTCGGGGTTCCATGTTTCAGACACATATTACTTTATTTTTCTTTAGTATTTTTTTCAATGTGTCACCAAAGAGAGATAGTCTTTTAGGAAAGCAGAGACTGAAAATTAAAAAGTGTGACATCATAGTTTTGACAGGAAATTAAGAATTTTTGATGTCCTAAGGTCTGTGTCAATATAGTGTCATATTTCCACAGGCTGTTTATTTGTCACTTCGGAAAGACCTGGATATCACACAATTCAGAGCTTGGAATATTGCTGTCAAGATTAGATTGATGACAGCCATGTTCTCTTCATCCCAATATGTAGGCATCGATCTCTTCATGAAGTTGGATTTGCGGGGGCAGACAGTAAACATGGAGGCTTAGACGACCAAACAATTTTTCAGACAGAAGAAAGTTTGGGATTTATGAATAGAGGACACTATTGTGAATCGATAGGGTCATCAAGCTTCAAATTGGTGGAACTTTTCTATGAAGGTCAAAGGTTTGTGGTCTATCAGAAAGGAACTTTTTTTAGGTGAACTCCAATAGTGTCAAAGGCTGTGTCTTCTATCACAAGTTGGTAACATTATCGAATGTACCCTTTAAAGCTGAGCATGAACTCGAAGTCGAAGAGCTCCAAAATGTCATCATAATTGGCTAATCATGATGGTAGGGAGCAGTCTACTGGCTATTCCTCCGATAGGGTCATCATAGCTTCCATTTGGTGGAACTTTTCTATGAAGGTCAAAGGTTTGTGGTCTATCAGAAAGGAACTTTTTTTAGGTGAACTCCAATAATGTCAAAGGCTGTGTCTTCTATCACAAGTTGGCAACATTATTGAATGTACCCTTTAAAGCTGAGCATGAACTCGAAGTCTAAGAGCTCTAAGATGTCATCAGAATTGGCTAATCATGATGGTAGGTAGCAGCCTACTGACTATTCCTTCAATGACAAGGGCAGACAGACCAGGTGATAATTTGCTAAGAGGGTTTATGGGGGAACACTCATTTTGCTTAAAGAATAACCACAATTTTAATTTGTATTTCATAAATCAATAGCACACGTCAAAATAATCAACTTTGTAATTTATCTTATCAGATATTTCTGCTTCTTTCTCCTCCTGGACTGATGTTTCATTCTCAAAATTCTCAATTCCTCGTAAAATTTATCTCCAGTGAATATTTTTACATTACCAAGATAGGAGATGACAGTTGGTGATTATAAGATTCTACGTAGAGGGGAGTAGGAGAGATATGCTCTGCCTCTGGCTCCTCCCTTCTCTATATAGAATCTCATCAGCACCAACTGTCATCTATCGATCTATCTATCATCTATCTATATAACTTTCTTTCTTTCGTTCTAACATATGTAATGTGGATATACCCTGTAGAAATTTCTTAACCATCTATTTTCCTGTCTTGTGATGACCTAGAAAGTGATCGTGTTGTGTCTGAGGTGTCCTGACAATCTTGTATGTTTAGCCTTTTTATATAACATGATGTCCGTTCAGGTATAAAACTTGACAGGTGACAGGAGATCCGTGACACAACAACACGAATAGTGATATTTACGTATCCAGAGCCGTACAATTTGTGAATAAATTCATTTAAAATGCCACCAAGTACCCCGCCTGCCTGCCGTCTGTCCTTTGCAATGATGGTGAAGGTGCCCTGTCTGAGAAACGGGGATTGATTGAATTTGTACAACGAAATATGAGAAGAGCTAAGCTGAGATTACTCTGAAAGATATTGCTCTTCTAAATGCTACAGTAGAAGTTTTTTCGTGACTGTTCTTAACAAAGTGAATCAAAAGAATTAAAATATAAAAGCCTTACTGCATCTGTCAGTGTCCATGTATTACCCGGAGTGCAGGCGAGAAGATCCTATATACGGTATATCCTTTTTGCTTTCTCCAATCATTTATAGAATGTAAAGTCAGTGTTGTAAGCTGGTCTAATGCCACCTTATTCCTTTCTTCTGTGCTTTCTTACTTCCCTTCCCTTCCTTTTTTAATTAATTCCTATCCTAATATTTCTATCTTTCTTCCTTCCAAATTTTCCTTCCTTCCAGTTGGTGAAGTCCAGGATCTATTTTTCTTCCCTCCTAAATTTCCTTACTTACTTCCTCCTTTCTTGCCATTCCTGCTTCCTTCATTTCTCTCTTCTTCTATCTCTCTCACCCTTCCTTTCTTTCTACTTTCTTTCCTTTTTCTTTAATCTTTCCTTCTTCTTTTCTTTAGTCTTTCCTTTCTTTTTTCTTTAGTCTTTCTTTCTTTTTTTCCTCCCTTCCAACCTTCCTTCCTTCCTTAATTCCTCCATCCCAACCACACTTTCTTCCTTTGTACCTACCTTTGGCCTTTTTTCCTTCCTATTATTCTTATTTTTTTTTTATTTTGTATTATCTTCCTTCCTTTCTACCTCCACGTTCTTCTCATGCCCTTCATTCCTCCTTTCCTTCCTTACCCCTTAATCCTATATTTCTTTCTTACTTCTTACTCACCCAGTCCTGCTTTTCTTTCCTAACTAGAGATGAGCGTTGTTTGACTTGAACTGTTCGCCAATCTCAAATTCGAGCTGTTTTGGGCGGTGTTCGAGCCGGTCGGCGAACACGAACAATTTGAGAAAAATTCGGCTGTTCGAGGTTATGTTCGATAACTGTTCGTGCACCAAAATCATAACTGGATTTTTTCTCAGTAATGATGAAAATTAATGTTAATACGCAGTTTGAGTGTACAGCGGGGCGGGGGGAGGGGCAGGGGATGGATCTCTGCAGGAACAATGAAGATCTCCATTTTTTTTTCTCTTTCCCGCATTTGCAGTGGGGAGGTGCAATCTGTCAGCCTATCAGCAGCGCACACACGGAGCGAAGTGCTTTTTTTCACACAAGCAAGGGCATGTGTGATTGGCAGTGTATGTCACATGTCCTTGCCCTATAAGACCAAGCCATTTTCCCCGTCGCCACCATTTTCTCACTGCTGCAGCTGCGTGTTAGACGGCACCGCTGTTGCTGTGTGCGATATACCTTGTTAATTTCAAGCCAATTTTCGCACAAATATACAGATAGCTTGGGAGTAGGGAATAGTTGTGATTGCAGTCTTTTAAGGACTAGGTTACAGCATTTCCTACGACTTTTATCAGGCAGGTCTGTGCTCTTAAATAGATAGATTGTGGGAGTAAAGACTAATTGTAATTGGAGTCCTTTTCAGGACTAGGTTACATCAGTTCCTATCAGTTTTTGCCAGGCAGGTCTGTGCCAGTGCTGTGCAAGTTTTTTTCACAGCATTTGGCTGAATCTAGCAAAGCTAATTCTTTTTGGCCTATTGCAGAGTGTGTTAGTCAGTGGAGTAGCCTATCTGTGTTGCAAGACATACCACCTGTGTATAGAATACCAATTTTTTTACTGCACCTAGTGAAGTAAAATCTTTTGGGCATAGCATCATTCTATTAGTCCATCTATACTGACCTCCATCAGGTTGCAAACTGAATATAATTTTTTTCTGCATCTAGCTCTGAAAAAATATTTGGGCTTCTAGCAGCGTGTGGGACTTGTTCTATTAGTCCATCTATACTGACCTCCATCAGGTTGCAAATTAAAAATAATTTTTTTCTTCATTTATCTCTGAAAAAATATTTGGGCTTCTAGCAGCGTGTGGGACTTGTTCTATTAGTCCATCTATACTGACCTCCATCAGGTTGCAAATTAAAAATAATTTTTTTCTGCATCTAGCTCTGAAAAAATATTTGGGCTTCTAGCAGTGTGTGGGACTTGGTCTATTAGTCCATCTATACTGACCTCCATCAGGTTGCAAATTAAAAATAATTTTTTTCTGCATCTAGCTCTGAAAAAATATTTGGGCTTCTAGCAGTGTGTGGGACTTGTTCTATTAGTCCATCTATACTGACCTCCATCAGGTTGCAAATTGAATAAAAAAATTTTCTGCATCTAGCTCTGAAAAAATATTTGGGCTTCTAGCGGTGTGTGGGACTTGGTCTATTAGTCCATCTATACTGACCTCCATCAGGTTGCAAATTAAAAATAATTTTTTTCTGCATCTAGCTCTGAAAAAATATTTGGGCTTCTAGCAGTGTGTGGGACTTGGTCTATTAGTCCATCTATACTGACCTCCATCAGGTTGCAAATTGAATAAAAAAATTTTCTGCATCTAACTCTGAAAAAATATTTGGGCTTCTAGCGGTGTGTGGGACTTGGTCTATTAGTCCATCTATACTGACCTCCATCAGGTTGCAAATTAAAAATAATTTTTTTCTGCATCTAGCTCTGAAAAAATATTTGGGCTTCTAGCAGTGTGTGGGACTTGGTCTATTAGTCCATCTATACTGACCTCCATCAGGTTGCAAATTAAAAATAATTTTTTTCTTCATTTATCTCTGAAAAAATATTTGGGCTTCTAGCAGCGTGTGGGACTTGTTCTATTAGTCCATCTATACTGACCTCCATCAGGTTGCAAATTAAAAATAAATTTTTTCTGCATCTAGCTCTGAAAAAATATTTGGGCTTCTAGCAGTGTGTGGGACTTGGTCTATTAGTCCATCTATACTGACCTCCATCAGGTTGCAAATTAAAAATAATTTTTTTCTGCATCTAGCTCTGAAAAAATATTTGGGCTTCTAGCAGTGTGTGGGACTTGGTCTATTAGTCCATCTATACTGACCTCCATCAGGTTGCAAATTGAATAAAAAAATTTTCTGCATCTAGCTCTGAAAAAATATTTGGGCTTCTAGCGGTGTGTGGGACTTGGTCTATTAGTCCATCTATACTGACCTCCATCAGGTTGCAAATTAAAAATAATTTTTTTCTGCATCTAGCTCTGAAAAAATATTTGGGCTTCTAGCAGTGTGTGGGACTTGGTCTATTAGTCCATCTATACTGACCTCCATCAGGTTGCAAATTGAATAAAAAAAATTTCTGCATCTAGCTCTGAAAAAATATTTGGGCTTCTAGCGGTGTGTGGGACTTGGTCTATTAGTGCATCTATACTGACCTCCATCAGGTTGCAAATTAAAAATATTTTTTTTCTGCATCTAGCTCTGAAAAAATATTTGGGCTTCTAGCAGTGTGTGGGACTTGGTCTATTAGTCCATCTATACTGACCTCCATCAGGTTGCAAATTAAAAATAATTTTTTTCTTCATTTAGCTCTGAAAAAATATTTGGGCTTCTAGCAGTGTGTGGGACTTGTTCTATTAGTCCTTCTATACTGACGTCCAGCAGGTTGCAAATTGAATATAATTTTTTTCTGCATCTAGCTCTGAAAAATTATTTGGGCTTCTAGCGGTGTGTGGGACTTGGTCTATTAGTCCATCTATACTGACCTCCATCAGGTTGCAAATTAAAAATAATTTTTTTCTGCATCTAGCTCTGAAAAAATATTTGGGCTTCTAGCAGTGTGTGGGACTTGGTCTATTAGTCCATCTATACTGACCTCCATCAGGTTGCAAATTAAAAATATTTTTTTTCTGCATCTAGCTCTGAAAAAATATTTGGGCTTCTAGCAGTGTGTGGGACTTGGTTTATTAGTCCATCTATACTGACCTCCATCAGGTTGCAAATTAAAAATAATTTTTTTCTTCATTTAGCTCTGAAAAAATATTTGGGCTTCTAGCAGTGTGTGGGACTTGTTCTATTAGTCCTTCTATACTGACGTCCAGCAGGTTGCAAATTGAATATAATTTTTTTCTGCATCTAGCTCTGAAAAAATATTTGGGCTTCTAGCGGTGTGTGGGACTTGGTCTATTAGTCCATCTATACTGACCTCCATCAGGTTGCAAATTAAAAATAATTTTTTTCTGCATCTAGCTTTGAAAAAATATTTGGGCTTCTAGCAGTGTGTGGGACTTGGTCTATTAGTCCATCTATACTGACCTCCATCAGGTTGCAAATTAAAAATATTTTTTTTCTGCATCTAGCTCTGAAAAAATATTTGGGCTTCTAGCTGTGTGTGGGACTTGGTCTATTAGTCCATCTATACTGACCTCCATCAGGTTGCAAATTGAATAAAAAAATTTTCTGCATCTAGCTCTGAAAAAATATTTGGGCTTCTAGCGGTGTGTGGGACTTGGTCTATTAGTCCATCTATACTGACCTCCATCAGGTTGCAAATTAAAAATAATTTTTTTCTGCATCTAACCCAGCCAATAGTTTTGGCCTAATACCACAGTTTGGCCACTCAGCTCTGCTCGGTTACCATCCATTGTTTTTTTGTGCAAACAACTCCAGAGTTGTGAATTAGTTAACCACCAAAATGAGTGGAAAAAGGCCTGCTGCTGGTGGAAAGGGGAATAGGCGTGTTGGGAAGGGGAAAAAAGGTTGTGTCCGTGGGGTAGGTGCAGAAGAAAGACCATCTTCCAGCCAAACTAAAATGTCTACTTCTTTTAGCGGACAATGTGATAAGATCCCTTTCTTACGGCCACGCCAATCGCTACAAATTCCAGATGAGGCACAAAAACAGCAGGTGCTTCAACGGATATCAAGTGCTCCTTTAAGTGGGCTCTCCTCCACATCAACTTCAACATCACAAATACTCCAGTCCTCAAAGGTGTCACCCAAATCGCACTTGCTTCCTCACAGCTCCCAAATCTCCAGCTGCCCGTCTGAGTATGAGGTAGAACAGATGGTTGAGTCTGCAGAGCTGTTTACTCATACTATAGCCTGGGAATCAGAGGTCGACTCCAGCGCTTCTGTGAATCCAGACGAGGAAATGATCTGCACTGATGCCCAGAATCTTTATGAGTCGGATCCAGGACCAGACGCAGAAGGTTCTGACCATAATGTAGACCCTCATTCCCAAACTGTAACTCCTGTTGGTGGAGACAATGAGGAAGACGATGATAAGACTCAAATACCTGATTGGAGCGACAACTTTAGTTTTTTGTCAGGGCAGGAACAGGTTGGCTCTGAGGACGACGGGTGTGATAACGCACAGGGTGATGATGATGAGGTCGGAGATCCCACTTACTGTCAACCCACAGTCAGCCAAGAGATGAGGTCAGCAGAGGAGGTGGAGGAAGATGCTAGTGACGACGAGGTCAGGTTGCGCCTTCCTGGACAGAGACGTAGTACTGGAAGCACGTCAACAACTGCATCCTCAAACACAACTCTGCCTCTCACCACAAGTCGTGGTGGCTCTTCAGGTCGCATGGGTGCTAAGCCTTGCATAGCCTGGGCATTTTTTCAGATCGATAAAGATGACCCAACTCGTGTTATCTGTAACATTTGTCAGCAAAAGCTAAGTAGAGGCCAAAAAATACATAGTTTGAGTACTTCATGCATGAACCGGCACATGGACATGAAGCATAAGTTGCAGTGGGAAGCTCAGTGTGCTACAATGCGGTCTAGCCGGCCGGGCCAACCACCGTCTGCCATATCTTGTGCATCCGCGGCCTCTTCATCCTCTGTGACTGGGGGGACAGCAGTCACACCTGTTTTGGGGCGCAGACCTGCCACCTCTTTACCCGCAACAGCCAGCGTGATTGGCAGGTCATCATTTTCTTTGGAGGTGGTAACACCAGCTGGTCTTGAGCGCTGTCCGACATCGATAGCACCACCTTTGGATCAAGGCAACCTAACATGTCCGCCTGCATCTTCCTCACAGACCGGCAGTTTGCCGGGGACACCCTTATCAACCCCGTCTAAGCACAATAGCCAGCCCTCGGTCCCTCAGATGTGGACAAGTAAAAGACCATTTCCTCCTAGCCATGAGAAAGCTAAGAGGTTGAATTTCACCATCTGCAAGCTCTTGGCTACAGAAATGCTGCCTTTCCGCCTGGTGGACACAGAGGATTTTCGAGACCTTATGTCCGTCGCAGTGCCCCTGTACCAGATGCCCAGTCGGCACTACTTCTCAAAGAAAGGTGTGCCTGCGCTCCACCAGCATGTCGCACACAACATCACCGCTTCTTTGAGAAACTCTGTGTGTGACAGGGTGCATTTCACCACAGACACTTGGACAAGTAGGCATGGACAGGGGCGTTACATGTCGCTGACTGGGCACTGGGTAACTATGGTGACAGCAGGACAAGGGGCTGCTGTCCAAGTCTTGCCGTCCCCACGAGTTGTGCGTCAATCCTCTTTATGTCATTTTTCCTCCACTGCTTCTGCCTCCTCAACCTCCTCTCGGTCTTCCACCTGCACCCAAAGCCTGTCTGGTCATGCCACAAGCTTTCTAACTGCGCAGAAGGGATCCTGCACACCTCCTTACTATGCTGGCAGTAGGGCTCAACGTCATCAGGCGGTTTTTACATTGAAATGTCTGGGAAATGTGAGTCACACAGCTGAGGAGTTGTGGTCAGCTCTGGAGAACCAATTTCATGAATGGTTGTCTCCACTGGACCTGAAACCAGGGAAGGCCGTGTGCGACAATGCTGCAAACCTGGGTGCGGCCCTTCGCCGGGGCAATGTCACACACGTGCCTTGTATGGCTCACGTGTTGAACCTGGTTGTCCAGCAATTTTTAGCCCACTATCCCAGACTAGATGGCCTTCTGCAGAGGGCACGGTCGCTGTGTGCTCACTTCCGCCGTTCGCATCCCGCAGCTCAGCGACTTACATCTCTACAGAAGTCGTTGGGCCTGCCACTTCACCGGCTAAAATGCGATGTGCCTACCCGGTGGAATTCAACTCTGCACATGTTGCAGCGACTGTGGCAGCACCGACAAGCCCTGGTGCAATACGTTCTGACGTATAGCCTGGGCCAACGAGATCCAGAGGTGGGGCAAATCACGCTGGAGGAGTGGTCTCAGATCAGGGACCTATGCACCCTTCTGCACAGTTTTGAAATGGCGACGAAGATGTTTAGTGCTGACGATGCCATTATCAGCATGACTATTCCGGTGATTTACATGCTGGAGCACATGTTAAACAGAATTCGGAGTCAGGTGGTGGCACAAGAGGAGGTGGAGGAAGTAGAGGAGGAGGAGTTGTATGCGGAAGGGCTAACATCTGCAAGGTCCAGACAGTCGGCAGCACCAAGGCGGCAGGCATGTGAGGGTGGGGGAGATGATTTTACCAGGGCGCATGGTAGCAGCCAAACTAGTGAGGAAGGTGCAGGAGCCCAGGAAGAAGTGGAGGACGAACTGATGGAAGACTCATCAGATGAGGGAGACCTTGATCACATTTCTGTTGTGCGAGGTTGGGGGGGAGAGGACAGAGGAAGGAAGCATGATTGTTACCTCGCCACCAACACAACAGGGACTTGTTGCTCCTGGATGCGCAACACACATGAGTGCCTTCTTGCTGCACTACCTGCAACATGACCCTCGAATTGTGAGAATTAGAAATAATCCTGACTACTGGGTTGCCACACTGTTAGATCCCCGGTACAAAAGTAAATTTGCAGAAATTATTCCTGCCATAGAAAGGGATGCACGCATGCAGGAGTATCAGCAGAGACTGTTGCAGAATCTTACATGTGCTTTTCCACAAAATACCAGTGGTGCACGTAGTGAATCTCACAGTTCCAACTTGCCAACCGTGGGACCGTCAAGTGTTCAGCACTCAAACCGTAACAGAACCACAGTATCTGCTGGTAACATCAATTTTGCGGAATCATTTCACCACTTTTTTAGCCCATCCTTTGCAAGGCCACAGGAGACAAGAAGTCTGACACATAGTCAACGCCTAGAGACGATGGTACAGGAGTATCTCCAAGTAAACATTGAAGCCACGACTGTGTCACTGGACCCTTGCTCTTTTTGGGCTTCCAATCTGGATAAATGGCCGGAGCTAGCCACTTACGCCTTGGAGATCTTGTCATGCCCCGCAGCCAGCGTTCTGTCTGAACGTGTGTTCAGCGCTGCTGGTGGTGTGCTGACAGATAAGCGCACGCGGCTCTCCACTGATAATGTAGACAGACTCACGTTCATAAAGATGAACAAATCATGGATCCGAAACGACTTTTCTACCCCTGTGTCATCCTGGGGAGAGTAAAAGCTTGATGATTGGTTAAAATCACCCTACCAACCGTTTTAAGCTTTCAAATTACTAATCATGTTTATCTGTATCTTGACTGGAAAATAATTTGGGCTTTGTAGCAGTGTGCAGCACTGATCCTATTAGGCCATCTATAATAAGCTTCACCAGATTTAAAATTAAAAATAATTTTTAGCTGCATCTAGCCCGGAAAATAATTTTGGGGCTCCGAGATGCGCAAGACACATAAGTGCCTTCTTGCTGCACTACCTGCAGCATGACCCTCATATTGTCAGAATTCGAAGTAATCATGACTACTGGGTTGCCACACTCTTAGATCCCCCAAACTTTTCGATCAACCTTTTCATTTTAATAAAGACCAAAAAAATGGTCATTTTTGAAATTATAAGCATTAGCAGGTTGTTAGAAACTGAAATCAAACAGTTTTCAACTCAAAACTTTATTCTAGGTGATGTTACATTTTCACATAGGACCCCTTGTTCGAAAGGAGCTTCTGAACTCTCTCGTCCATTGAATTTGTCAGGTTTTGGATGGTTTCTGCTTCAATTGTTTTGCATGAGGACAGAATACCCTCCCAGAGCTGTTGCTTAGATGTGAACTGCCTCCCGCCATCATAGACACTCCTTTTAATGATGCTCCAAAGGTTCTGAATGGGGTAGAGGTCAGGGGAGCATGGGGGTCACACCATAAGTTTGTCCCCTTTTATGCCCATATCAGCCAGAGATGCAGATGTTTTATGTGCAGCATGAGATGGTGCATTATCATGCAGAAAAATGATCTTGCTGTGAAATACACGGTTCTTCTTCTTGAACCATGGCAGGAAGTGCTGTTTGAGAAAATCCACATACATTATGGAGTTCATCTTTAGCGCCTTCAGGGATCCTAAAGGGGCCGACAATCTCTCTCCCCATGATTCCAGCCCAAAACATTACTCCACCTCCTCCTTGTTGGCGCTGTAGCCGTGTTTGCGTGGGGTGTCCATCAACCAGCCATCCTCCACTCCATTCATCTGGACCATCGAGCGCTGCACGGCACTCATCCGTGAACAAAACAGTTTTGAAATCAGTCTTCATGTAATGTTTGGCCCACTGGAGCCGTTTCTGCTTGTGTGAAGTGGATAGAGGAGGTCGACAGGATGGCGCATGCACAGCTGCAAACCTCTGAAGGACCCTGCATCTTGTTGTTCGGGGGACGTTGGAGGCACAAGCAGCTTCAAAAACTTGTCTGCTGCTATGACAAGGCTTTTTTGCCGCTGCTCTTTCAACCTGACGTAATTGCCTGTAGGAAAGAGTCCTCAATTTGCCCTTATCAGCACGCACACGTGTGTACTGTGAATCAGCTACATACTTCTTGATTGCCAAGACACTTCATCCTGATCATCGCACAATGTTGATTGTAGTCATGCCTTGACCTAAACACTCCACAATTTGTTGCTTCTCAGCAGCCGACACATCCTTTTTCTTTCCCATTTTGGCAGAAAATGTAGGCTGCTTAATAATGTGAGAGAGCCTTCTTAAGTAGTCTTGCCTTTCATTGGACACACCTGCCAAACTAATTAGCACAGGTGTCTGCAATTGCTTACAGTGATATAAAGAGCCCTGACACACATCACCATCAATGAGTTTAACTGACAAACAAACAAATTCTTCCCTTATCACTCCTAAACACTTTTTGCATAATAATTTGGAACGCAGTGTACATGTGCTTTTCCACAAAACACCAGTGGTTCACGTAGTGAATCTTACAGTTCTAACTTGCAAACCGTGGTCTGTATGGAATTGTTCAATAAAGGGCCCAAAATTAAGATAACATAGATGGGAGAGGTCTCTATGAATAGGAATTCCTAAGTATTTGATACCCTGTGAGGGCCAGGCAAAGGGAAAGTTGGACTGGATGGAATCCTATATGGATTTAGGGAGGGAGACATCGAGGGCCTCAGACTTCGCTGCATTGATTTTAAAATTTTACCATGTAACAAAGTGATCTATTTCAGCCATAACAGCAGGGATGGATATATGTGATTGAGTGATATATACTAGGACATCATCAGCAAATAGAGAGCACTTGTACTCGGTGCCTCCCACCTCAATCCACCTAATATTGGGGTTATGGCGAATTGATGAGAGCAGGTGCTCCGTCACTAGGATGTATAAGAGAGGGGACAGAGAACATCCCTGCCTTGTCCCATTGGTGATTGTGAAAGGTGATGAAAATGTTCTGACGCACCCCCTGGGCCTTGGGACACCCGGAGCCGGACCCTTTTTGGTGGATGCTGGTGGTTGTAGTCTTCGTGGCGGCGATCCGGTTCCGTGGCTCAGGGCGGTCAAACCAGTGGCGGAACTATTTATGTGGTTTTGATGTTTAAATGTCCGACTACGCCACCCGTGGATTGCGGTCAGAGTGAACCGCCGCTACAGGGCAGACCGCTAAGGCTGGTGTTGTGGGTGCAGCAGAGCGTAGCATAACTCCCCACGGGAGGAGTATAGCCTCAGGGCAGTGTATGCGGAGGATGGGGGTGATGGTGCAGGGCAGCAGCAGTAACGACACGGAGTCAGTGATGCAGTTCAGGGCCTTTACTCACAGTTCTTATTATCCAGACCACATCTGCAGGTAACGGCTGCCCACGTCGTACTGTGCTCACCAGGTGAGGGGCTCAGACAACTCCCAGATAACTTTGGAGCGCTTCACAGGACCCCCTTTGTGTGTCCTTTGTCTGGCCTTTCTTACCAACACTTCTGTCCGGCTGCCTCGGGCCTCCTCTTGGTAAACTTGGCGCCAGTTTCCCTGACCCTATGTGGTGCCTTCCTAGCGGGTGGAGCAAGGGGCTGCGCCACATAAAATGTCAGAGCCTCCGGTTTCTAGCTGAGGGTCGTTTCCTGCCTCCACTAGTTCGGGGACCGGTCTCCCCCTTTGGCCTGACCCCTCCACGCAGGTGGATTCGGGCGTGCGGTGGCGACTCGCCCGTCCGCACCCCTGGGATCCCTTCATTCCTCGTTCCTGGAGCCTTCTCCGCTCCTCTTCCTTCCTTCTCCCTCTTGCAGGCCTGGGCCTCTGTTACTAGGCCCGCCTCCGGAGCAGAGCTCATGCAGAGCCCCTGCTCCCTGCCACTTCTGCTCAGACTTCTCTGCACTGAACTAAGATGGTGCCCACCTTTTATACTCCCTTCTCAATGCACCCAGGAACTGCTTCCTCCCTGCTCCTGCACTGCAGGGTTCCCCTTCCTCAGTGTTCCCTCCCCCCACTCCAGCCAGGGACAGGGACTGTCGTGCCCATCTCAGGGGCATATTGGTCGCCCTGCCCCACGGCAATGTGGTGTAATGCATGCAGGTGTCGGGTCCTGATCCATACTCCATCCTTATCTGAGAGTGAGATATCACACCTCTGGGTGAGGTGCAATACGTCTGTAGCAACCGAGCCCTCGGTGCTACAGTTCCATTTATCTTCAGCCTAGGTGACGTATTGTGATACAGGGCCGTGATTTTGGCTATAAAAGGGTCCCCTAGACCCCTACCCCAAGCTTTTTAAGAGAATCATATATGGCGTGCCAGGAGACTCTATGGAATGCTTTCTCAGCATCCAACGAGAGTATCTACTTACAAATTTTTAACTGCATCTAGCCCAGGAAATACTTTGTGCCTAGTAGCAGTGTCTGCTAGTCAGCGGATTATCCCGGCTGTTAAGCAAGCTACACCAACTGTAGTTTGGACACTTAATTTTTTCAAAGGAAATGCTTCGGGACCACGGGATACTTAGTGAAGAGCATCAGGAGGCACCCCAAGGCATAGGGGCTGGGACTGGCACTAGGATGCCTTGCGGTGGACAGCCGAGCTCGATCCTTATAAAAGCTTTTTAACTGCAGCAGCTTTAGTGGACGCTACTGGAGCTGGAATTACGCGGCTGCTGGCATGAGACTTGCCCTCCAATAGATCCTTGTAAATGGATTTAAAGTGTATTCATTCAAATTAGAGGGACAATTTAAATTAAAAAGCTTAGAGCTGCCTCCACCACAGGGGGGCTCTCTCGACCCACCAGCGGACAGGCACCAGTATTGGGAGAGGGGGGCTGGCCGTCAGGGTTCACCGCGGCTCTGGCACAAACCCGGCGACACGGAGGTGGCACGGGCAGGAGCGGACTGGCCGTCTCGGCTTCTCACTTTTTGGATTTTAGAAGGGCATGACATGCCTATATCTGTGTCTCCCCCTCCTTTTACTCCTCCACCTCTTTTCTTTTCGCATGACTATATGTACTTGTCACTTTTCCATGTGTTAGTTGTGTCTTCTGAGCAGTTTGTCAGCTTTTGGACACCTTTGAAGGTGTTTTCTATGTGTTTCTATGTGTTTTTGTTTGCCTGCCATTGGTTTTAACGGTGTTCGAAGGTGTTCGACGAACAGTTCGACGAACAGTTCGGCGAACACACGGGTGTTCGACGAACCGAACCGAACTCGAACACTACGGGGGTGGCTCAACACTATTCCTAACCACCTTGCTTCCTTCTTCATTCTTTCCTTCCATTCTTCTCCTCCTTCATATCTTTCTTCCTAGCAACCCATTCCTCTCCTGCCCTTCCTTCTTTTTTTCCCTTTTTCCTTCCTTCCTTTCTTCTTTCCTTCCTCCCTTTCCTCCTTTTTTCTTTCTTCCTTTTTCCCTTTCTTCCTTTTTCCCTTTCTCATCCCTTCTTCCCATCTTTCTTGCATCCTACCAACCCATCTTTTTCCTGTCATTCCTTCCTAACCTCCTTTCTTCCTCTCCTTCCCTGCGACCTTCCTTTTCCTTGTTTCCTGCCTCTTTCTTTCTTTCTTTCTATCTTTCTTTCCTTCCTTCCCTTCCCACCTCTCTTTCTCCTCATCCTAGCATTCATAACACTAATGAAGTGTGTGCTGCAAGTTGTCCACATCCAGGGGCCGGAGACTTTTCAGTAACAAGTAATATTTGGCTTAACATTTACGGCTCATCTGCTCCCACTAAGTCCGCCGCTGAGCCCCCCTCATGTAGACAGAAGCACACATGACCTTTAAGCCCTGTCAGCTGTAGGCGATGGGGAAAAGTGTCAGGAGGAGCAAGAACACACAGGGATTTTGACAGAGAGGAGGGAGCTGATATTTACCATCAACTTGTGGTTGTGAAAGGTCGACAAATTAGATATTGTAGGCATTCCCCGGGGAAGGATGAACCATCCCTTGAATACATTTTTCAGATCCTGTTGGACAAAAAGTAGACTATGATGTACAAAAACCCCACAAGCGTGTAATCCACGAGAGTGTTCCTTGTCAAAGCTTTTGATATATTCCCCACTAGCTGAGTGAACTTTCTAGCTCCGGGTCCTGGGGATAAAACTTAGTTGGATTATACACATATGAGTAATATGCACCAATGATTACTATTATACTGCTCGGCTCGGGGTGAGACGGCGGAGACGTAATGAACAGATTTATAAAAGCCTGTCTGATCGGGAAAATATCTTTCTGTCTGTGTCAATCTCTGACATGGCGGTAATAAAAGCCTAAGCAGAACAACTTCATAGATATTTATGTAGATAGAAAAATAGATAGATCATTAGAAAGATAAATAAATTATACAGTCATACATAGATAGATACAAGATAGAAACTGTAAAATCCTTAGCTAGACCTTTTCCGGCAACGTTTGACTCTCTCGTTGGTGATCGAGATGTTCTGGACTATATCTTGTGCTGTCCAGCGGCTCAGCAGGACTAATCAGCTCGCACCACATCCTATTTAAACTCCAAACAGTCTACCTGGAGTTGCCAGTTGTTGTATTTGCATACTGTTGGTGTGCTCTTATGGTATTCTGTTCCTGAACCTGACCTGACTGACCTCGTATTATCAGTAATCCCTCCTAACTCTGACCCTGACTTGTCTGTCTTCACTGTGGCCTTGGAGCCACACCACACTCTATTTGTTCTTTGAACAGTCTGTTGGGTGTTTCCAGTTATTGTATGTGTACACTGCTGGTGTGCGCTTATGGTATTCTGTTCTTGAAACAAATATAGATCTAGCTCACCGTTGTAGACAATCTTAGGTGGTTGGAAAATGAGAAGCGCTGCATCAGAGCGTGGGGCAGTCACATAACCAGGAGAAGATCCAACTCAATGAACTAGTTCGTTGAGCTGGATCTTCTCCAGTTTATGATTCTATTCCTGACCCAACTTGTTCCTGAACTGGAATTCTCAGTAATCCCTCCTAACTTTGACCCCAAACTTTGTCTGTCTTCACTGGTGACTGACCTCGACTATTCTCTTTACTACCGTTTGCCTTCTGATTCTGTCCCTCCAGTTACACAACTGGCTAGTTTGACATCTCTTGTCTTAGGATCATTTCTCCGGCCAGTAGCTACTTCGTAGACACTACCCAGGGGGGCACCTAAGAAACAGGCATTCCTCACATGTATTAAAGCTGTCAAACAGTTGCAAATCATGCACACAGCGCAACTAAAACATAACACTTGAGCACCGCTGAAGATACTCGGGAAACACCCGAGCATGTTCGTAAATCTCGAGTAACGAGCATGCTCGCTCATCACTATCTAGGAACTATACGGTACCTAACCCTATGGGCACGTGCCCCTGGTTTCAATAGAATGTATTTAATAAATATATGAAAACCCCCTTTAAATGGAATGATGTCATCTAATATCATGTATTAACGTCGTACGTCCTCCACCTTTGTTTATTAATCATATTTCTTCTTGATATTACTATTACATACAACAGAGCGGATGATAATCGTACTGTCAGATAGTTTTATGGACTAGTTAGCAGCTTCTTTTTTCTATATTGTGGACTGTGTTGTTTTTTGTTTCATTGCCTGAACAGTTTGTAAATAGATTTATGAGGAAAATGAAAAGTGCCGAAACGCGTTGGAGTAGTTATTATCCGTAACGATCATTTTAGATTATTGTCTTATACTGATCTCCGCTCAGGATGACACGGCATCTGATAAAGATGGATAAAAAATATCAGAATATTTCAGATTACTGTTCTGCCTTTCTGTCGTCCCTGTCAGTCAGAATTCTGCAATGTGATCTAAATATTTCGTAACGGATCAGACAAATGCGCTTCTTTCTGGCATGGTTTATACTGGCGGCAAAAATTTACTATGACACATTGGCTTTATTACACCAGTTCTAACCTGTCTGGATTGTAATGTTAAAATGGAATATACAGTATAAGGTTTAAAAGGAAAGTGTCATCAGAAAATTCTTTAATGTTAGATCTTAAAGGGAACCTGTCACCAGCTTTTCCCCATATAAACTGAAAGCACCACCTTTAAGCCTTCTTACACATTACTCTATCAATCTGTGTAGAGGAAGTCTCGCTCCGTTCGCAGAACCATGAAAATACCTTTGATAATTCTCCAGTGCCGTTTGCTTATCGGCCCGGTCCGATTAGTTTATCAGGTCTGTGCTTGGCGCTTCCTCTCTCCCCGCAAGGGTCGGCCCTCTTGACTTGGTGGACGTAGATGATGTCACCTATGTCATCCAACCAGCACTGCAAATTTCAAGTCTGTGCAGTTGAAGCACAGACCTGCGCTGCCGCGTTTCACTCTACCACTCATCCTGGGAGCAGAACAAAGTCCTGTAATTCATATGTGCCAGCGCTGGCTTCACTTCCGGGCCATCGGCTTCCTCAGACGGCCAGAGCAAAGCGCCCCACGCGGGTCTGTGCTTCCACTGTAGGCGCACATCATCATTATGGCATTCTGCACATAGGAGCCTGGTTCTAACAGGTCGAAGGAGGTTCACCGGCGACCATGGACTACTGACGTGGCCTCTGGACTAGAGTCACGCGAATCAATTCATGTCTATTTATTATATATTTTAGATTTTTTTAAAAAAAACCTCTAGATAAGGGGTGTGGCTTGTATAAAATGGGTGTGTCTTGTATAAAATGGGTGTGGTTTGTATAAATAGAACGAAACTTTGCAGAAAGGGGTTTAAAATTAGTCATATTATACCAAAATTAAATATATATATCAAGCAAGAGGTGGAATAAAGGCAGACAAAATACAAAAAAGCCCCGATTCATTAAGACTATTTTTTTTGCCAGGCACTGCTGGGGTAAAATGTGCTAAATTCATATAGAGGTACACACTTCTTAATGAATTTGGGGTATCTGACACCTGGCGTGAACCTCAGGTGTATACCGTATTTCTGGCGTAATTTACGCCACAATTGTGGCACAAATTATGATGAATTTGACGGGTGGGCTTCTCTACTCACTGGGCCTATTCCCATCCAACTTTGGCAAGGCTGTCCAGGACTGGCATAAAAAATGCCCAAAATTTTGGGACAAGTTTGAGTTGAGTAATTTCAAGAAGTTTTATGCCACAAAAATGGTGAAAACTCCTCAATGAATTGGGGCCAAAGAGTCAAAATTTATCATCGAGTTTGACAGCATTGATAAATCTGGCCCACTTTGCCTGTATTGTGTTTCCACGAAAATAAGACCTTCCCCAAAAATAATCCCTAGCATGATTTTACCGGATTTTTAAAATATTCTTGAAATATAAGTGATTATGGACCCATAGAAGCGCTGGCGTAGCGCGAAACAGCTATCACCCATCTCCTCTCTCCCATGCACTCCCTGTCCCCCCGCTTTGCCTGTGTTTGTTCCACGGATTAAGGAATAAAGGATTCTTAACTGCATATCTGGTGAGTTCCACTTTTTTCACATTTTTCTCGGATGTCAAGTTTCTTGAAATTTAAGCCCTACCCCAAAAATAAGCCCTAGTTACAGTCAGGGTCGGCGTCAGGGGGTTAAGTGGGCAATTGACTCTCTTGGGGGCTCCCAGCGTTGCTATCCCTAGGTTAAGACTGCTTAAGGACCTTTGGTGATATCATGGTCACGTGACCATGATGTCACCAAAGGTCCTTTAACTGCCCGAAGTCTAGAGGAACTGAAAAGGAGACAGGCTGGTATATACCGTATGGGCAATGTGTGTATATACACATGTATGTATGTGCAGTGTGTATATACATGTGTATGTATGTGCAGTGTGTACAGTGGGTACGGGAAGTATTCAGACCCCTTTAAATTTTTCACTCTTTGTTTCATTGCAGCCATTTGGTAAATTCTAAAAAGTTCATTTTTTTCTCATTAAAGTACACTCTGCACCCCATCTTGACTGGAAAAAAACAGAAATGTAGAATTTTTTGCAAATTTATTAAAAAAGAAAGACTGAAATATCACATGGTCATAAGTATTCAGACCCTTTGCTCAGACACTCATATTTGTCACATGATGTCTATTTCCTTGTGATCCTCCTTGAGATGGTTCTCCTCCTTCATTGGAGTCCAGCTGTGTTTAATTAAACTGATAGGACTTGATTTGGAAAGGCACAAACCTGTCTATATAAGACCTCACAGCTCACAGTGCATGTCAGACCATATGAGAATCATCATGTATGTGTATGTACAGTATGTGCAGTGCATTTGCTGACTGCTGAAATAATAGAATATAACCATTTTTCACTGTGCAATGATTTTTTTTTTTTAAATGGCTGAACCCTTTAACATACCCCTGAGATCTGTAAATTTATATAAACTGGAAAGGTTGATGGCCAGCTTAGTCTCTCTCATCTGCCTTTGTTAAAGGGTTAATACCCACTAATAAATAAGCGTAAATTGGCAGATCAGAAGCAATGCAGAACTGTGCATGCTGCCATGCCAGGGTCACCACACCGGATCAGTAAGTATAGCTTGCAGTCAGGCCGCCTGTTGCCTTTTGTGTTTTCCATGTGAAGAGACTCCATTCATTAGCATGCTTTCATAACTCCATATGGAAGGCAGTGATCATTATTAGGCTGAATAAACAGAGCGTCGGCCTCGCTAGCTGGATGCCGTATTACAGGCACGGCCCTCATCAGTCCTCCATGCTACAGTGATCATGATTGGTATCATTGGTATACTTTGTCTTTCTATTGCCGGCTCGGGTAAATATCGATTTGTGTAAAACTGAATTTTGTATATCTGTGATGGCGACGAATGAACAAAACTGAAAAATTACTACCTAAGGCTATGTCCACACTGAGTTTTTGAGGAGTTTTTTTGAGAGAATCCAATCCAAAATCCTTTACCAAATTGGCATCAAACATGTTTGGAAAACTTGTCCTTTGGAAATCAACTTTGCTGTTCGTATGAAGACTTTTTTCTTTTCTGGAGAGTTTTCGAAAAACACTTGGCGGGAAAAAGAAGAAGATCCTGATGGAATCTGTGCCAAACTGGACACTGTCCTGCCAAAGTGCTTCAGAAACAACTCTTACAAAATGCTGAAAGGGGTTGTCCACTATTAGGACAACCCCTTCTTGATCTAAATGTTTGCCCCCGATAAAATGAAAAAGCTTAAACTCCCCTCCCGTGCCGGCACCATTCCAGCGGTGGTGGTACTCGTGGTCACGGGGCTCCAGTGCGGTTGTTGTGACTCGTGGGCCCAGGCCCAATCAGCGCTGGCGTCACTGTCCCCGCCTTCTGTCGAATTGAACATGAAGAGGAAATCTAGGCTGAAGCTGATCTCTGACTTCCTCTTCATGTTCAATTCGTACGAAGCTGGGGATAGTGACACCGGCGCTGGTTGGGCATTGGGCCCACGTGTCACAACAACCACACTGAGCCCCGGGACCACGAGTGCCAACACCGCGGGAATGGCTCAGGCACGGGAGGCAAGTATAATCTTTTTGATTTTATCGTAGGCAAACATTTAGATCAAAAAGGTGTTGTCCTAGTAGTGGACAACTCCTTTAAGCCTTTTGTAAAAGTTATTTCTGAAGCACTTTGGTTGGACAGTGTCCAGTTTGGCACGGATTCCTTTAGGATCTTCTTCTTTTTCCCGCCAAATGTTTTTCGAAAACTCTTCAGAAAAAAACACTCGAAAACTCTTCATACGAACAGCAAAGTGGATTTCCCACTTAAGTACAAAGGACGAGTTTTTATTTTTTTGGGGGCCAAGCTTGGAGGATGAGAAGGAGTTGTCCAAGTAGTGGACAACTTATAAAGCAAAGAAATGTATCAGGCAAAGAAAAGCGCCTCCAAAAATTCCTTCAAAAAAGGAAGAGGTGTCCACATGAATAAAACATCATTTTCATTTTTCAGTGTTACTACAAACTCAGTGTGAACATAGCCCAAATCAGTGATTCTCAATGCCAGACCTCAAGATGCCCTAACAGGTCAAATTTTCAGGATTTTCTTATTGAATTATTAGCGAGGCATCAGAAATTGCCACAGGTTCACTATAGGATAGCCACAAAACATGACCTGTTGGGACAAGTTGGGGGTCATTGAGGACTGGAGTTGAGAAACTCTGACCTAAATGATTATTTTGAGTGAGTAAAATGCAATTGTCGTGCCTCTGTTGTGTAGGCCGCCAATTTGGGTGATGAGCCAATGTTCTTCAGAGTAGCTATTGGTTTACTAGGTATTAGCATAGTTGTGAACAGTCTTGGATTTCATGTGGGTTGAAAGGCTGCTTTTCAAACCCCTCCCAAAAGTGGGAAATCCAGAGCAGTTCGGGGGCATTACAGGGTGGGATTGGGGCATTCCCAGGAGAAATGGGACCTAAATGCCCAAGAAACATTAGTAACTATGTGTTAGTGATGGTTTAAATGTTAAAAGCTCCTGTACGTGGGATGTGTAGTGTCCCAATACTTTTGTCCATATGGTGTATACAGTATTACAACAGAAGTTATACATTGGAAAGTGTCGCTTTGAAAATGATCTCAAGGGAAAGCAGAATCATGTAGAATTCGGATCTGCAAAATGATTTTTTTTTTAAATACATGGCAGACGGCTGCATTAGCTACAGTCCAGCTATTACTGTACTAATCCGTCCAGACAGCTGATGTAAGACGTCTCATAGAAGTACGGGGAAGCTGTATATTCGCTCAGTTGTGATGTTGTACAGAACGGGTAAAATTATTTCGCTCCAATTGTCCCGACACTTGGCATTTGTGTTACTTCACGCCTGAGATGTTTCTGACAATAAATGAGTGAAATTATTCAATAATTGACAGTAACCTCCTGCTTGGAATTCTGCCTTATTAATATTCAAAAATGTACATGTCTCATTAAAATATTCAATATTCAAATGTGGAATGGAAATGTACTCGAAACTGGGCCACAGATATGTTTTTTAATAGCTAGCAATTTTGCAAATCATTTTCATAAAAATATTCTAAAGCAAAATATCATCGTCCAAACCCGCCAATATCGATGGGTTCAGACAATAGTCTAATGTGTATGAGGCCCTGGACAGGTTGCCAGGAGAGTTAAAAGAGTTGTCCAGGCCGTGGGCTCAAGTCTGCCATCACTCTATGTGACAGCACACTTGTGAATCCTCACAGTACACACTGTCAGGATTCTCCGGTGCCATCAGAAGTCAAACTAGCATTTGACTATTTTGTTAGTTTGTTACTCTAAAGAGGTTTTCCAGGCGTGGAGTACAACATGACTGCAGACTTGGGAATCCTCATACTGCGCACAGTTCCCACTGTCAGGATTCTCCGGTGCCGGGAGTGGATGGGCGCGTAACTGCAAGTATGTGATTTGCATACTTCCGGCTACATTCCGACTAGACGTATCCGGCTTGTTCAATTCACAATTTGCACGTCTGGTCGGCACAGGACTGCATGTATGCAAATCACATACTTGCGGTCATGCACACGCCCACTCTCGGCATAGGCACCGGAGAATCCTGACAGAACACACACGGCGCGCTGTGAGGATTCACAAGTCTGCAGTCACATAGAGTGACTGCAGATTTGAGCCCTGGACAAATGCTTTAAGGATCTGTGAATTCCTATTTCGGAACTGCCAATCTTTTTGTTCACCCTGAGATAAGCCGTCGCCAGAGTTGTCTGGCAGCGACTCTTATAGAGAACGCAGGAGCGCTCGGCACAGTGACTGCTCTTGTGTAGGGGAAAGATGGGCAAAATGCCTGCTGGGCGAACAATTGGCCGAACGATCGTTTGACTGACAGCCATCTAGGAGCTTAAAGTATACAGCTCCTTTGAAGATTTCAGTGTGACAAAATATAAACCAAACGTGTAATCTCATATTACCTGCCTTCGAAATCTTGATATCCTACATTCAGTAGATAAGGGTCCTTTGCCATGATCATGCTTTCGTCCTACTTCCCCGATCAGTGGCCCATGTAATACATGCCACCATACAACAAATTACTTGTTCATCAGTTGACTGGTTCGTCTATAAGTGCCTATGAATTATCGTTATTGGCAGCACATCGCCCTGTGTGAACAGGGAATTTGCTGCTGACAATAGATAGATTAATAATATTCACGATTGTTCTGTCCCTATACAATTGGCATTGGCTTGTATGAAACGACATTAGAACATTCAAGCCCACTCATTGGGCACAAATCTTTCCTTTTAAACCCACCTTTATGTATAGGAGAGATGAAAACGAATATGAGTATTGGATACGACTCCATAAGGTTTGTTTGTAGTCTGTTGTCATGAAGCTGAATAAACAAACAGAAGGAAATTTTTAGACTATTTGTAAATTTGCTTAATTTTTAATTTTACAAAAATTGGTAAAAGTGGACCTTACCCTTATTAATGTCCATACCCATTAGATGAATGAGAGAACTTGCCAATTTCATTTCTTTTGGCCAACCAATAAATACGTATGGAGTGTCACAATTCTCTAATGATGGGAGAATTTTTGGGAGAAAAAAGCATAAGGCATGTTGGATATCAGCATGTCTGATCCTTTATTTTCTCCACCAACTCCTCCATCCACAGAATGGTTGGCTCTGTTGATCACCAGTAGAAAGTTGTGGTATAATCATCTCCCTGCCTAAGAAAAGGTTTAGTGATTGGCTTCCAAAATCCTGGTTATTTGTTGGGGGATTGTCCATAAACCCTCATACACATCCCAATGAAAATCGTTATGTTCAGCCGACTTTTCTCGAATGTGTATGGTGGTCTTAAGCTTACATGTTAGCATAATATTGATGGTCACTGTCAGCAATCAAATGTATCTACAACATTGGTGGGCAATTACTTTTCCCCAGGGGCCACATGAGAGACTGTGACTATTGAGGTGGACCGAACCAAAACGCTGAAATTAATTCAGTTCAATATTAATATTACCTCTTTATTATTATTTTGTATTAATTATATTGCGTATTATTGAGCAGATTAAAACCGTATAATTTACTGATTTTTATAAAATTTTAAAAAGCAGTAATTCATACTGCCCCTGCTATTTATCCCATGTACCATGATCAAGAGCTTCCCACACAGTATGACGACCCCACAGTCCCCAACATAGTATGATGTTTCCACAGCTCCCCACACAGTATGCTGGACCACGCAAGCCCCCACACACAGTATGAAGCCCTCACTCACAATATGATGCCCCAAAGCCAGCTAGCTCAGTATGATGGTCCTCACAGCCCCCTACACAGTAAGATCCTTCACACAGTATTCTCCTCCACAGCCTCCCAACACAATAGGATGGCCCCCACAGCCCCCAACAAAGTATGAACTCAAATACATAACCCCATGCAGTAGGATCCCCTACAGCTCACTATATACAGAATGATGTCTTCCAATACAGTATGATAGCTCCCACAGCTCCCCACACAGTATGATGGCACTCACAGCCCCCAAAATGTATGATCTCACATGCAAAATGATGACCTTCCACGCAGTATGATCTCCTACAGCTCCCTATATACAGAATGATGCCCCTAACACAGTATAATCACCACCACAGTCCCCTATACAATGTATGATGGTCCCCATTTTCCTCAACACAGTATGATCCCCTACTACAGCCCCCCAACACAGTATAATCGCCACCACAGTCCCCTATACACTGTATGATCATTCCCACGGTCCCCAACACAGTATGATCGCCTACCACAGCCCCCCAACACAGTATAATCACCACCACAGTCCCCTATACACTGTATGATAGTCTCCACAGTCCCCAGCAGAGTATGATCCCCTACCACAGCCCCCCAACACAGTATGATGGTCACCATGGTTCCACCACACAGTATGATCACCCACAACCGCCAATACAGTATGATGGCCCCCACAACTCTCCAAACTGGCCTCCACATATGAATGACACAAAAAAAAAAATACTACTCACCTTGCCCCCGTTTTACGCAATCTTTTCCCGTCTTTGCTCTGTGCAGACTAAGGCTCCACAGCAGGCACGATCTGATGACATCATTGCGCCCGCTTTGCTGAGATACTCAGTCAGACAGGCTCAGTGTCGGACTATGGTGCCAAGGGCCCACCAGTAACCAACTCCAGGACTCCACTTTTCAGCTACATACAAATGTGACATTATCCTCAATCACAAATTTATATAACAATGAACTGGGTAGATTGTTACATGAATAAGATGCTGCCTTTATCTGTACATAGTGATTCAAATATACTGTGCCATTGCACAGGGGCAGCCCACCGGAGAATTTTCCTGTTCTCCTTTGGGCCAGTCAAAGCCTGCACACGCTGAATGGTGGAAGAGGGAGCTGACGGCTCCCATCTCGACCATTATATTCACCGGAATCTGCATTCTTAGAATGTAGATATTGGTTAAATTAAGAAGTCGGATGGGGGTGGGGAGGATGGCCTTGTTTCCAGACTGTTTCCAGCCCTTTTGCTGTCCTGGTCAATGGCCAATGGGCCATAATTTGCTCCGGTCTGCTCTACTGTATCCAATGTCAGACTAAAGCACATTGGGCCCACCAGAGGATTTGATTCTGAGGGCCCACCTTTCTCCCCCGCTCAAGAGCCCCATAGCAGCTGCAAGGTTTGCACTATGAACTCTCCTGAAGGAGAAGCCAGGGCCCACCAGAGGATTCTCCGGTTCTCTGGTAGGCCAGTCCAACCCCGACTGTATCGCTTCTCATCTCTAGATTTCTTTTTAAATATTTCTACAATTAGTGCACTGACAACCAAGAAACAGAAGACTCAAATACACAGTCAGGTGTCTTGCAGATTTATGAATGGTAGAAAAATTTAAAAAAAATAGTCTGCAAAAACGGAATGACTTCTTATGGATAACTGATTGGAGAGGAAGGGAGAGGGGGAGGCTTTCAGCATAAAAATCAAATGGGCTCTTCATGCTTTTGATGCAGGCCCTGCAATCTTTTAACCACGACAGTATTTAGTATTAGAAGTAAAAGTGTTTTTGTCAGCGCAAACCCAGAGCAAATAAAAGTGTTTTGGTGTTTTATCAAAGGGTAATGAAATTTTTAAGAATGTCTTTTAGTAAAAGATGAAAGCTTTTATAATACAGGTCATTTGTTTATTCGGAGAAATACTCAAGGCTTATTGTAGAAGTTGCAAATACCCAGTTCTGGATATGAGGACACATAACTCCTCGGCTGAAATTCCCTGTTTAGATAATGTTCAGAGGAAGTGACAAGTATATAACGAAATGTATTCATTTCTTCCATTCTCATCTCAGATTCTCCAAATCCCACGTCGGTTCTGCCCCTCCTCGCATCTTAGATCTTATCGCTCGGCAGTCCCTGCAAAGCTGTTAAACACTATCCTCAATCTGCCTACTGTGTTTGCAGCCGTACTTCCCTCCACGGTCCTCCGAGTATTTTAAATTCATCCTCCAGTACAGTGTCAAGTCGTAGACATCATTTCCATACAGAGTTTAATTCTGATTAAATGCCACGCAGCCTTGCCCGACAGCAACACGCTGACAGGTCTCTAAACAAATGTATAGCAAAAACTCAAGGTGATCGTATTCGCTTGGAGCAGTCCGATCAATGTTCAACTGGAATGGACTGGGAAAACTGAAACAGGACCTGTCACTTGGCATAAATATGTATAACCTGGTGTGAATGCCTCTGTTTTCCTGAATCCGGCGTTGTTTTTCTTTTGTTCCTGCGCCTCTCCATTCCTGAGATATAGCCCTTTCTTCCCTGTATATAAATTTAAACTCCTTATCCAAGTGGGTGTGGACATTTGAGAATCACACCTATTCGGTAAACAAAATGTCATGCAAAGTGAGGGAAGAAACAAGTGTACAACGGCGGGAAGAGGTGGAAGGGAGCCCAACAACTAGGGAAAGGGGGAGTGGAGACCCCTAGGCAGATCTAATATCACCCTGACTACCCTATTGTCCCTAAATAGGTTCCGCACCTATTGCCAAGCAGGAAACCTAATCCCTGAATGTCTCTAGAGCTAGACCCTAGATAGGGAAGGGACGGGGTGAGCACTAGTCAGACCCCACTGTAACTAAAGACAACAAGATAAACAAACAATGGGGGAACACTTAGCTTGAGAAGACACCATAGAGATCACGCCAACTGTCCTCCAAAGGAACTCCAAGAAGAAATTAGCCAACTACTAGTACTCCAAACCTGGACAGAGGAACATAGAACTTTCACTGGCTACTCTCTAGAGAGACTGAGAGTTTTTAACTACCAAGCAAGGGTGTGTCAATTAGCTGCAGAAGGTGAAGGTCATTGCTGTGTCCAATAGGGAGAAGGATATCACTACACTACAGAGATGAGAGGATCAAGAAGGTGTCTGCAATGCCAAGCACAGTGACCTTCTACAGCCGGATCCAGAACAACTGTCTGTCACACTTGATACACCCGTGACATAAGACTAGATTTATGAACAAGAAAAAGGGGGCCATATCTCAGGAACGGGGTGGAGGAGGAACAAAAGAAATACAACATCAGATTCAGGAGAATAGCCACTTTTAAGCCAGGTAAAAAATACATATTTATGGTCTTTTTTTTCATAATAATAGTCTTTATTTATATAGTGCCAACATATTCTGCAGCGCTTTACAATTCAGAGATTACATTTCTATTCTTAAAGGGAATATGTCAGCAGGATTTTGCTATGTAATCTGAGGACATCATAAGGTAGGGGTTAAAACACCGAATTCAGCGATGTGTCACTTATCAGGCTGTGTGCTGTTGTTTACTTACAGTGAAGGTTTTATCACTAGGACATTATCATTGCTGTGACTAGCTGGCTCCTGAGCAGTTGTCTAAACACGACCCCTTTTTTTGATAAGCAGCTCACTGTCAATAGACTATGTACATAGAGAGCCTGGTGGGGGCGGGGTTATCTTTCTCAGCTCTGCTTCATGTTACATCTAGGAACTCTGATTGTGTCGCAACTGCTGCACCCAGTAAACTAAGTGATACATCATTGGCTTTGAGGTCTCTTTTCCTACCTTATGCTGCTCTCGGATGAGGTAGCAAAAACCTGGTGTCAGGTTCCCTTTAAGGTGCGCTGATCCAAGCACACTGTAACATCCCTGGCGGCATGCTGGTATGGCTTACCACCTACCACCATGCAAGACTGCCATCTTGCCTATCAGTCCAGGCTGCACACTTTGCTCCAGTACCTGCTGTGTGCATGTCTCTTGTCTGATTGCTTAGGGCAGCGGCACGGTTACTGCCTGTTTCTTATAGTTACTGTGTGCACAGTCCTAATGCATCCCCAGCCTATTGCTGTGAGTCACTGGATACTTAAACCCCCTCCACCCAGTAGGAGGTGCCTGAGCAACACTTTCTTTCAGTGTGTTCTGTGCAACTGAGTTACCAGGTCCTGTCCAGTATCTTGTCTGTTTCCGCCACCCTGGGGGCTGTATACCCAGGCCTGTTACCTGTATCTGTGACTTCTAGTCTGTTCCGCCACCCTGGGGCTGTATACCCAGGCCCTTTACCTGTATCTGTGACTTCTAGTCTGTTTCCGCCACCCTGGGGGCTGAGTTCCCAGGCTCGTTCCTGTATCTTGTTCCTGGTTCAGTTCCTGTCTGAACAGTGTCCTAGCCCGTTACTTGTTTGCCTCTATGTCCGTATCTTCCCTTTTCCTGCAGTGTCTGAACCTTCACCTAACTCCAACTCGTTGTCTCTGTACTTCTGTTTGTGAGTTTAGTGTCCACTCGCTACTTCATTGTAAGTACCTTGTGTGTTTTTGCTCTGCTCTGCTTGTTTACCGCACTTGCGGGTTTTGCTCTGCTCTGCTTGTTTACCGCACTTGCGGGTTTTGCTCTGCTTGTCTACCGCACTTACGGGTTTTGCTCTGCTCTGCTTGTCTACCGCACCTGCGGGTTTTGCTTTGCTCTGCTTGTCTACCGCACCTGCGGGTTTTGCTCTGCTCTGCTTGTCTACCGCACCTGCGGGTTTTGCTCTGCTCTGCTTGTCTACCGCAACTGCGGGTTTTGCTCTGCTCTGCTTGTCTACCGCACCTGCGGGTTTTGCTATGCTCTGCTTGTCTACCGCACCTGCGGGTTTTGCTCTGCTCTGCTTGTCTACCGCACCTGCGGGTTTTGCTCTGCTCTGCTTGTCTACCGCACCTGCGGGTTTTGCACTGCTCTGCTTGTCTACCGCACCTGCGACTCTGTTCCTGTATCCCAGTCTGTACTGGTCCCTATCAAGCCTGTGTTCCTACCTGCCAGTACCCACCTGTCTGCGCACCAGCCGTGCCTGCCAGTACCCACCTGTCTGCATACCAGCCGTGCCTGCCAGTACCCACCTGTCTGCATACCAGCCGTTCCTGCCAGTACCCACCTGTCTGCATACCAGCCGTGCCTGCCAGTACCTACCTGTCTGTATGCCAGCCTAACCTGCCTGTTCCTGCATTCCCCGGTGTGGGTCAACAGCTGTGACCGGGGTCTGACCTGGAGTAGCACCTGGTCCCTCTGCTCGGTTCCTCCCTGGTTCACGGAGTCGACTGAGCCACCATGCGACCTTGGTCGGACCGAGTTGATACTTAGTCACGCCCCTCCAGGCACTCCTCGGTTCATGGTCCAGTGGGATCACAAACCACGCTCACGCCAGTCAGTCCGGGCGTGTGCGTAACACACGTTCTTCTTTCCTAGGAAATCCAGCCACCTCTGGTTAAATTAAAAATCCCTGTTATCAGATTTTGGCTGTATATTCTGAGAGTAGCATGATGTAAGGACAGAGACCCTGATTCCAGTGATGTGTCACATACTGGGCTGGTTGGTGCAGTAATGATAGACTCCCTGTTTTCTCTGCTGTAGATGTAGCAGAGCTCAGAATGCAGAGCTGTGTGTAACCCCGCCCACACCCCTGATTGGCAACCTCCTGTGTACATTGTCAACAAGCATCTGCATTGGTGTTCTTGTGACCTGCCCGGTACTTGATTGTGAACTGATAATTTGACAGTCTGGCCACCCAACGCTGTTCCATAGCGCCCAACCTGGCTGTCTCCAGGTGTGTCAAGGGATTATTGTTAGTAAAGGCTGTGAATCTAGTTGAGGCTAGGTAATGCTTGAATCTCTCGGTGATGGCCCAGACCAAGGCAAGGAACTCCAGCTTTAAGGAACTGTAATTCTCCGGGTTCCTCTCAGTAGGGCGAAGCTTCCTACTGGCATACGCAATTACCTTTTCTCTGCCGTTTTGCTTCTGGGACAACACTGCTCCCAGTCCCTCGTTGCTGGTGTCGGTGTACAACAGGAAAGGCTGGCTGTAGTCAGGGTAAGCCAGTATTTCTTCACCAGTTAGGACTTCCTTCATTGATGCAAAGGACTCAGTCTGCTCTTTGCCCCACTGGAATGGGGGACTTTTTCCTCTTTTGGACTGTCCTACCAGGAGATTTTGTAGAGGTGCTACCTTTTTGGTATAGTCCTTTATGAACCTCCTGTAGTACCCGACCAGTCCCAGGAATTGTCGTACTTCTTTGATGCTTCTTGGTTCAGGCCACTTCTGGATGGCAGTGACCTTCTCCGGGTCTGGGGCTACTCCCTCTGAGCTGACTACGTGTCCTAGGTACTGAACCTTCTGCTTGAGCAGGTGGCACTTAGAAGGTTTTAGTTTCATCCCATACCGGGACAATGCTTCAAATACCTCCGCCAGGTGCTTCAGATGGTCTTTATACGTCCTCGAGTACACGATAACGTCATCCAGGTACAGCAGCACTGTCTCAAAGTTCCGGTGTCCCAAGCAACACTCCATCAGCCTCTGGAACGTTCCGAGTGCGTTGCAGAGTCCAAACGGCATACTGTTGAATTCGCACAGTCCCATCTGGGTGGTGAAGGCTGTCTTTTCCCGGTCTTTCTCAGCAACAGAGACTTACCAGTACCCGCTAGTGAGATCCAATGTAGAGAAGTAATTGGCAGATTTTAGTGCAGCCAGGGATTTCTCTATACGGGGCAAAGGGTATGCATCTTTATGTGTTATTCGATTAATTTGTCTATAATCTACACACATCCTCATGCTACCGTCCTTCTTTCTGACCAGGACCAGGGGAGCTGCCCAGGGGCTACAGCTATCCCTTATTACCCCTGCCTTTTTCATGTCATGCAACATTTCCTTGGCTTTTTGGTAATGTGCTGGTGGTATGGGTCTGTAACGCTCTTTAATGGGTGGATGGTTACCGGTGGGTATGTGGTGTTGTACCCCTTTAACCCTTCAAAAATCAAGTGAGTGTTTACTAAACGCTTGTTCATATTCCTGAACCACTCTGTAAACACTGTGTTTTTGATGGACAGGAGTGGCGTCAGTCCCAACATGGAGCTGTTGACACCAATCCTCCAGCTGAGCTTCGGAGTCATTGTCCTCCACTGTATCTGGTGGGGTCAAGGATTCCACTGTGTGTATGGCATCATTATTCACAGTATACAGTCTGGCAACAGTGGCGTATCGTGGCAATTTAACTTCCTCCTCCCCACTATTTAGGAGACGTATGGGTACCCTCCCATTGCGTACATCAACTACCCCTCTAGCAGTTAGGAGTGTAGGTCTGTGCTCTGAGCTAATGGCCTTCACTACCACCTGGTAGTTCTGTCCCTTGAAACCTATTGCTGCCCTACACCAAATCAGCATTTCACTCATTGGGGGAATCACAATGGGTATCGGGTCTGTCACCCGTACATTACCATTCTCACCATCTGTTAGCTTTACCTGTTGCTGGTACAGGAGGGCTCGAATTTCTTTCTGGAGCACCTTCCTCTGCCCTGGTTTGGCAGTGTCAGCAATCTGTTGGTGTAAAAACAACACTTCTCCCAAACAGTTACCAACAATATTTGTACCAAGTATCATATACGGATTGGTATCACCAGGGTTAGATTCTATGACTATTAGTCCTTGGTCCTTTAGTTCCACTCTCCCCACCTTCACTGTCATGTCCTTAACCCCTACTAGGTTAAGAGGAAGGCCGTTAGAGGCATACACAGAGAGGTTCGGGGCTGGCGGGTGGAGTTCATCTATGGACCAGTACCTTTTGTAGAGGACATCAGGTATGATGGTTACTTGTGAGCCGGTGTCCAGTAACGCAGGTATTGCTATGCCGTCCAGCACGATGGACAGGAAAGGCCTTCCTCCTACAAACCGGTCGTACCAGCTTGATGGGCCTGGTTGATCTACTCCTGGGTGTCAGCCCTTGGCCTCAGGGTTTGCCCGTTTAAAGGACAGTTCCGCGCGGTGTGGCCTGCCTTGTGGCAACGGTAGCAGATGAATTCTCCTGGAGGGCGACGTTGGTCGTTGGTCCTCCCACGGGGTGGCATTGTCCTCCTATGGGGTGGCGTTGTCCTCCTTCTTCTCCACATCCAGGGGACATCCTCAGGACTGTCGACGAGTAGGATCCTTCCTTCCGGCTCGGGCTCCGCCTGTAGCTGCAGGGCGCTCAGGACAGTGGTCAGGGTTTTACTTAGCTGACACACTTCAGAGCGCAGGCTGTCCAGCTCACTAGGGGGCACTGTTTGCATTTTTGTTTCAGCCGTTAATGAAGGAGCAGTGGGTGCTGCGGGCACTGGGGTGGCACCACCCTGGTAACGCTGGATAGCAGTATCTGATGGTTCCAGGGGCTGCAGACCCTTAATAGCCATGTCCTTCAGGGCGTCAAAGGTGGCATTTGGATGATCTAAGGCCCACCACCGTACGGTTCTGCTCTCCTCCTGGGACCTCAACCCCCGGATGAACTGTTCTGTCAGCATTTTGTCCTCACCATGTATGCTGGCTGGACTAACCTGTTGCAGGGCTTCCTGTAAGCGCCAGGCATAGTCCCAGATACTGTCCTCAGGTTTCTGGGTACAGTGGTAGAACCTCATCCGGAGATCTGTCTCAGTGCGGTTTTCAAAGACAGTTTGCAGTCTTAAATATGATAGATACTGATTCCTGGTCTGCGGCTGGCCAGGTTTCAACTTCCCGCTCTGCGGCACCAGTCAATTGTCCCAGCACAACAGTGGCTCTCTGTTTACCAGTCATTGAATACATGTCCAATACACCGCATATCTTTCTCTTGAACCCAGACAGGGTATCTGGTTTACCATCATACTGGGGAAGCCATTTTGCTCCAGGGATGTACGGCAGGGCCATGGGCATGACTGGAATCGCGACCCCTGCTGGTGGGGCGGCTGCTCCGGCCTGAGCAGCGCCGGGCGCGGGTTGAGCATCAGGTGCGTTAACCGGTGCTCCGGCGTTTTGCTGGTCGTCGGCCATGGTTGTGCCCCCCCTAGTAAACCGTAGCCTACCTCCTGTTTCTTTTCCGGGTAGGCCGCAGCACCGCAGACGACTGTCTCCTTCCAGGACCTGGCGCTTCCTGGTGCTGCATCAGAGTGCGAGGCGGGGCTTGAGCTTCACGCGCTTCTAGCAGTCACGCCTCTCTGGTTCCCGCGGTTACGCCCCTCTTCTTCCCGCGCAGCGATGCAGTAATGGCGGCGATGTTCACCACAGTAAAAACACAGTTCAATTACGGCACACAGTACCCGGTGGGAACGGGCACGAAATCCTGTTCGTGACGCCAGGAAAGAGAGCTGTGTCACCCAGGAGGAATATAGGGGACTCGGTACCCAGGCCTTTTACCTTGTTTAGGAGGTCATGGCAGTCGGCTCCCGGGCCCGTACTCTGGGTCTCTCTTTAAAAAAGGGTTTTAGTATACAGTTTGTCTCGTGACGCCACCTGTGGTTTCCGGTAATGGTTACCGGCGCTGCTGCAGACCTCCGGGGGTGATGGGATGGCAGCTGGGATGTTCTTGCTCCCCACAGGCGGAGCGGGCCCCCGGGGCAGTGTAGGTGCAGATGGTGGTGATGCTGGGGCTTGTAGTGCAGGCGAGATGGCTCAGCAGGAGTAACTGACAGAGACAGGGGATTCACTTCAGTACCTTTACTGGTGCGGATGTCAGGTACGGTCCAGGGTAAGCGGTAGGAAGGGTGCACTTCAGGACTTCTCCCCAGTGAGCGGGTATAAGGCCTCCTGGTCCGTGTCTCCCTCACTCTAAGCTCCTGGCCAGCCTGCAACTGGGCCTAGCTTATGTGTCGTGCTGTTCCTTCACCTGTCGCTTGGTAGTAGGACCTTTCTCTGGCAACCACTATCCCTGGGCGCCGGGGCCTTCGTGGTTCCTAGTCCTGTCAAGGGTTTAGCTTCAGGTCGACCAGGGACTTGTAGTCCTCCTGGTATGCCGGTGATCCCTACTGGGTATAAAGGACCCTGTAGGTGCGGACCCGGTGTCCGGTTCGTGTCTTGGGGTGAGCCTATGATTCTCCTCTGCCCCCTCAACTCCTCTCTCCTCTCCTCTTTGTCTCCGGCCACACTCGGGGCCCTCAATACAGCAGCAGACGTGCTGTGTTTTCACTGCTCTCAGTGGCAGCACACTCTCTCTCAGACTGAGACTTCTGCTGAGCTGCCTGTCTCCACCCTCCATATATATATCCCTAATGGGCTAACTCTGGTGGTATGAGGTGGAAGGGTGGAGGTGTTTGTTTGTAATGAGGGCCTCTTGTGGAGAAGTCCATCCATGCACCCTTTTGGGTCCTGTGGTACCTGTGAACAGCAGGGTGCCACATTGTTACACAGATTAGCCTGACTGGCCTTTGTGTGAGTCCTGGTCCTGCAGTGATAATCTCCTTCTGATAAAGCACAGATTTTATTGAAACTACAGCACACAGCCTAATAAGTGACACATCCCTGGAATCAGGATCTCTTACTCTATATTATGTTGCTCTCAGATTAAATAGGAAAAACCTCCTGACACATTCCCTTTAAGGATATTAGTTGTGACTAAGCATTTTTTGCACATGAAGTGTTATTTTTCTTGCATATTCGCGAGTGCATGGTACAGAAAATAGATATATAATTTAAAGAATAACTACATTTTTATTGATTTTTTAAATAATTTTGAGCAACATGAAAAGTTATGAAACTTTGCAAATCATTTTATTAGTGATGCATGTATTTGGGTTCCAACCCCCTGCTTTTCCCCAGTCTATTTGCCTGCCTTCTGCTGCACTGATATCAGAATGTACTCATGTGGAGTACAGATGATGGCAGTGATGGGTCAGCTCAGCACCTGTGTCTCACTAACTCTGGGGATAAGCTGCTGTAGGAGATTGTATTGTTAAGCAAAACACTCATAGGGGTACAGAGGTGCTGACCCATCACTGCCATCATCTGTACTCCAAATTAGTACCTCCTGATATCAATGCAGCTGAAGACTGGCAAATAGACTGGGGAAAAGCCAGGGTTGGAAGCCATTTACATGTAATTTTTGCACAAGAATGATGGCAAATCCCCTAATAAAGTGATTTGCAAAGTTTCATAACTTTCCATGCTGGACAAAATTAGTTTAAAAAAAGTTTAGTTACTCTTTAAGACATTCCCTCTATGTTCTTATATGACTGGCGATAAACCTCATTATTGTGCTAAGTTTTCTCTTCTGGGTTTGCATTGATTTAGAAGAGATTTACAGTCCTGGAGATATTTTTTTTCTGTGGATTTTTTTTTTTTCAATCAGAAAGTTTAAATATTCAGCTGTATATTTTGTAGTATTAAAGGGGGTGTCCCCTTTAAGGAAAATCTTGGTCCCTTGGGCTATTAGGTATTAAAAAACAAACTTTGCTTTACACACCATCCCCTGGTTCTCTGATGAATCTTTGCCACTGCTCCTGGTGTCTGGTAATGGCTGCGACGCTGACATCACATCGGTAACGCGGCAGCCAATCCATCTACGCTGGGTGATGTCAGCTCTGCAGCCAATGCCAGACACCATTACCAGTGGCAGAGACTGAGCAGTGAACCTGGGGATGGTGAGAATAGTACATAGTGTTGTTTTTAGATAAAACTACGCCCAAGAATCAATATTTCCTAAAAGTGGATAACCCCTTTAAATTGCGTCCATTTACATGACTGTATGCCAAAGCAGGACCAAGATCTTTTGTGTAACTACTGACTAAAAGAGGGCAGTCTCAAGCCGAGGACCCCAAATTTGGATGTGCATGCCCTCGAAAGGGGCGTATTGACAGGAAATGTCTTCTTAAGACAACCCCTTTAAGACGAATGAGTTGAAAGAAATAATATATAAATTATGTGGACGCTTACCAAAAGTAAAATCGTTATGTGAATTTAATATAGTTATGGACCATACAGTATAAATCTCCCAGTGATTATGGTTTAGTGTGTCCTCAGTACCGAATAATTCTCATCCCCGGCCTCCAAAAATGAGAGATGGAGGTCTGATCTGATCAATGGTCTTTAATTTGTCTAAGTAGTGTTAATAAAACAAGTGAAATCATCTTGTCTTGTGATCAGTTCCGCATCTTCTAGGCCCATTGTTACTGTAGTAGTGTAAAGTACTGGGTCTTGTTCACACTGGGCAATTTTTCATGCTGTTTTGAGCACAAACCTAGATTGGTAAGTGGAGAAATGTACATATTAGACTAAAGGTCCCCATAGACCTAAGACTAAAATCAGCTGAACTTTCCATGTTGGCCGACAGCCTAATGTGCATGGGGGCCTCCCGACTCTACCTCGACAGGGGAGAACACAAGGATCTGGCATGATGACTTAAATGGCCGATTTTTTTTTGCTCTCAACATCTCTGTCATAGAGAACGTAAGAGCGGATAGGGTAGTCAGGAGAAAACTTCCTAACGTGTATTTTGGCCCAAAATTTTGCCAACCCCTCCAATTTTGCCAAGATTGAACAACCATGTTATGTGTATTTGAACTTCCGCCTACATTCGTTTGGCCTATATTAGTTAAATAAGGGATCAGGCATATCGATTTTCAACATGCCTAGTCATTTGTTGTCAAGGGAGTGAAGCCATCTCCAGAGGTATCTGACGACAGCCTACTTCCCTCTCTCCGTCCATAACATATGAACAGAATCAGCCGGCCACCTTAACTCTTAAATTCTGGCCATTGAGATGGCATAACACCATAATCAGGGTTGGACTGGGCCACCAGAGAACCGGTGAATCCTCCGGTGGGCCCTGGCTTCTCCTTCAGGAGAGTTCATAGCGCAAACCTTGCAGCTGCTATGGGGCTCTTGAGCGGGGGAGAAAGGTGGGCCCTCAGAATCAAATCCTCTGGTGGACCCAATGTTCTTCAGTCTGACACTGACCATAATCCTAGATGCACGTGCTCTACTTTATTCTGACGCCTCTATAGACGTTCCTTTTCGGAACCCTTTCACTGCCATCATCTGTACTCCAAATGAGTAATAAAGTGCTTTGGTAAAGTTTTAGAACTTTTCATGCTGGACAAAATTTTTAATAAAAGTTTAGCCTTCCTACAAGAGACGCCCAGTACTATAAGTGCCGAGCCCCTATAAGTGTCATCCAGGAATACCAGCCAGAGTCAACCAATAAGTAGCCTCAAATAGGTCACCATTTAGTTCATGAATGGTGGTTATTATTCCCTGATTACCACTTTGATATGGATTTTAATGTTTATCAATAAAGAAGTGATTTTTTCCACGCGTGAGACTGGCGCTCGTAATGTACTTCATCATCTAGGTGATATATTCCAGCATTTCTCATCTGTCCTCATGTTGTTAATGTGACATGGTTAAGCGGCTAAGCTTTCAGCTCCTGTAATTTGTGCAATTTTCTTTGATATTGCAACATTTTCTAACCTGTAATTTGCATTTTGTTTGTGTGTTTCCTTAAAGCTATTAAAATCCAAATAAAAAAAATTAAAAGTGATTTTATGTTTTCAGGTTGACCTGGACATACCTTTGCTGTAGCACATGAATTAATAAAGTACATCACAAATAGTTTTGCTTTAAAGGTCCGTATATAGAATGTTACGCTAGGTGAGGGAAAGACCAAGTGTATGACAATGGGAAAGGGGGGGAAGCCCAACAACTAGGGAAAGGGAGAGTGGAGACCCCTAGGTAGATCTTACAACACCCTGACTCTCCTACCACCCCTAAATAGGTTCCGCACCTATCGCCGAGTAGGATACCTAATCCCTAACTGTCCCTAGAGCTAGTCCCTAAGTAGGGGGGGACGAGGTGAGCACTAGTCAGCCCTCCACTACACCTAAAGACTAACAAGGAAATCAGACAAGGGGATTACTCTTAGCTTGAGAAGACACCAGAGAGAAGAGGAAAATAATCCACCAAGACACTCCAAGAAGAATCTAACCGACTGCTAGTACTCCAGGCCTGAGTAGGGGAAAATAGTTCTATCACCGTCGACCCTCTGGAGACACTGAGAGTTTTTCTATATCGAGCAAGGGTGTGTCAAATTGCAGCAGAAGGTGGAGATCACTCCTGGGTCCTAGCGAAAGAAGGATACCATTACACTCCAGAGATGAAAGGATCAAGAAGGTGTCTGCAAAGCCAAGCTCAGAAGACCTTCTACAGCTGGATCCAGAACGACTGTCGGTCAAACCTGATTCACTCATGACATAGAAGCACAGAAGTGAGGGTCTTTAGCACTGACAAAGAGACATTAGCTTGGCTCATATTTAAAGGGGTTATCCAGACTTGGGGCTCAAGTCTGTAGTCACTCTTTGTGTCTGCAGACTTGTAAATCCTTGCAGCTCGCATAGTGCGCGCTGCAGGATACTCATGTGCCGGCACCAGGAGCAGGCATTCACGTGATACTTTGCATACTTCCAGACATATTCCAACTAGACATGTATGGCCTTGTTCAAATTCACTTGTATTGAGTGAGGCCACGCACGTCTATTCGGCACATGACCGCATACTTGCACACATCCACCAGCTCCTAGCACCTGAGAATCCTGACAGCATGCACAATGCGCACTGTGACGATTCACAAATCTGCAGTCCCATAGAGTGACTGTAGATTTGAACCCGAAGCCTAAGACCAAAAATAGTTTCTTCTAACCCTCCTCTAAGGATAAATTAACCGCAAGTGATTAGTGTTGAGCGACCATGCTCGACACTGCTCGTTACTCGCCCAAGCATCTCACTACACGGGATGTTCGGCAAGCACCGAGCATTTCTGGGTTACTCGGGCAGGAGCTCGGGTCTCCGCCCTGCATGTTTGGCGCTCTTTACAGAGCCAATGAACATGCAGGGATTGCCAGCCAGTCACTGTAATGCTGCAGCCATGTTGTTTGTGCGCATTACAGTGATTGGCTGGCCGCACAGCGTCACCTCGAGTATTTAAAACCAGGCGCCGCCATCTTGGACACTGTCGCTCCGGATCAGACAGTGTAGAGAGGGTGCTGCTGAGTTAGGGAGAGATATATAGTGCGAAATAGGTAGTGTAGGGTCTCTAAAGCCTGCCAAATCAAACAAACAGTCCTTCTCAGGACTAATATCCATCCCAGATATCAGGCAGGCAGGCTGTATAGGAGACGCAGTGGTTATACCAGCAAACACTGCATTACAGTCCTGTGTGCTCCTGTTGGTCAAATTGCTAGACTTATCACCCCGGTCTCAGGGGCCAGAAAAAACAATTTTTTTTCATCTAAATCCTGTATGTTTTTTTTCCTCAGTCAGACTGTACAAATACGTGTCTTATTAACCTTTTGGTATTCCCCCCCCCCCCAAAAAAAAAAATTGAGTGTGTCTGTGACTGTTCAGACACGAATATATCTGTTTAAAAGAGTCTGGTGTAGGCCTCATTACTATAACTGTGGTTTTGCAGTTCCACGGGTCAAATCTCTGTATTATCATGCTTTTGGCATTTTTTGCCGTAAAAAAAACTGTAATAGTGTCTCCCTGACTGGTCAGACACCAATATATCTGTTTAAAAGAGTCTGGTGTACGCCACATTACTATAACTGTGGTTTTGCAGTTCCACGGATCAAATCTCTGTATTATCCTGCTTTTGGCATTTTTTGCCGTAAAAAAAAACTGTAATAGTGTCTCCCTGACTGTTCAGACACAAATATGTCTGTTTAAAAGAGTGTGGTGTAGGCCAGAGAAATGGAACTGTGGTTTTCCTCTTCCACGGTTCTAATCTCCTTTTTATTACCCTTTTTCCATTGATAGTGCGAGTGTAAGCTATTTTACTTCATTTACAATGGGCAAGGCGCGTGGCAAGGGACGTGGAACTGGACGTTCTGGTGATGATGCGTGTAGAGGACGGGGCCGTGACCAAGGTGAAAATGTGCCACAACCAACAGCCACATCTTCTCGCTCCCACTTCTTGACCGAATTACTAGAGAAGCACATTACAACACCAGCATTGCGAACTGATCAGTGTGAACAGGTTATTAATTGGATAGCAGATAATACTTCCAGTTACCTGGGCACCACCACCTCCGGTCTGTATTCCACACGATCAAGTTTTAGTAGCCGTGAGTCTCGACCGTATACTCCTCCTCACCCTGATGCTCCTTCCTCCCACCATGCCGAGTGTTATCAGACAGCAACTGATCCCACACTTGGACACTCTGAAGAGCTGTTCACTGGTCCATTTCCATATTTGTGCCCCTTGCCTGCTCCGCTTGAAGTGGTGGAAGAGGAGATCCTATGTAGCGATGCCCAAATATTTGAACAGCCACGGCCACAGGAAGTCGACGCTGGCAATTTGTCACAAGAGGTGGACGATGACGAGACACAATTGCCACGAAGTGAGGAGGAGGATCGTGGTGTGCAAGTGGAAGAGGAGGAGGTGGTGGATGATCTAGTAACTGACCCAATGTGGCAGGAGGACACGCAGAGCGAGGCCAGCAGCACACAGGGTGAGGGAGGCAGAGTACCCCAACAGGCAGGAAGAAGCAGTGTGGTGGCCGCACACAGAAGGCAGGCAACAGTTTCCCGTAACACCAACATGAGGGACGTTGCCAGTACAACCGGTAGGTCTTCCAGAGTCTGGAATTCTTTTAAAGACTCTGCTGATAACCCCAAAAAGGGCATGCCAGCATTAGCAGGGGTGACAAAACTACCAGCCTGACTACCACCAGCATGATCAGGCACATGGCAGCAAAGCACCCGACTTTATGGGACGAACCCCAGGGTCCACGACCAGGGTCAGCAGGGGTCTCACCACTGCTTCTTCCGCTGTTGTGCATGTAATAGAACCCCCTGTTGTGCGTGCAAGGCAATCCCCTATCAATACTGCATGCAAAGATGCCCCCTCCTCTCAGTCTTCACTTTTTATGGCAGTTTCTCAAGAAACAGCATCAACGTCCACGTCCCACCACAGCGTTCACTTGTCCATATCCCAGAGCTTTGAACGAAAGCGCAAATTCGCAGCCAACGCCCCACAGGCTACAGTCCTAAATTCGCACATTTCACGACTGCTTGCATTGGAAATGCTGCCTTTTAGGCTGGTGGAGACAGAATCCTTCCGCAACCTTATGGCAGTGGTCGTCCCTCGGTACTCGGTCCCCAGCCGACACTTTTTTGCCCGGTGTGCCATCCCCGCACTACACAAGCACGTGTCCCAAAACATAGGCTGTGCCCTCAACAACGCAGTTACTGGGAGAGTCCACCTGACAACGGACACGTGGACAAGTGCTTGTGGCCAGGGACGGTACATCTCCCTGACGGCACACTGGGTAAACATAGTGGAAGCCGGGACCCAGTCGGACCTTGGGACGGAACACATCCTCCCCACACCGAGGATTGCGGGCCCTATGTCAGTTAGAGTTGCCCCCACAGTGTACAGCTCCTGCGCATCATCCTCCTCCTCCTCATGTTCAGCCTCCATCTCAGATATCACCAGATCAGTTACAAGCTGGAAGCACTGCAGTACTGCCTCAGCCAAGCGGCAATAGGCTGTGCTGAAACTCATAAGCTTAGGTGATAAACCTCACACTGATTGTGAGTTGTGGACAGCTGTGAAAGATTAGGCAGATCTGTGGTTGAGACCGCTGAACCTACATCCAGGCATGGTCGTGTGTGACAATGGCCGTAACCTGGTGGCGGCTCTGAGGCTAGGCGAGATCACACACGTACCATGCCTGGCTCATGTGCTTAACCTCGTGGTTCAGCGGTTTCTTAAATCGTACCCCAAGTTGCCAGATCTGCTCGTCAAAGTACGCCGCCTGTCAGCTCATTTTCGGAAGTCGGCTACAGCTTCCGCCGCCCTTGCTGTGTTGAAGCAACGTTTGCAGCTTCCGGCACACCGACTGGTGTGTGATTTCCCCACACATTGGAACTTTACCCTCCACATGTTGCAAAGGATTTGTGAGCAGAAGAGAGCAGTTGTGGAGTACCAGCTGCAACAAGGCCATCGATATTCAGGTCAGACTCCACACATAAGACCTCAGGAGTGGACCTGGATGTCTGACATATGTACCATCCTGACAAACTTTGAGGAGTCCACCAAGATGGTGAGTGGCGATGACGCCATCATTAGCGTCAGCATCCCACTTGTCTGCCTTTTGCAATGCTCTTTTCAGAGAATTAAAGAGGAGGCATTGCAGCCAGAGTATGATGAGATGGATCAAGAACCCGTAATGGGCGATTACACACAGCCCAGCCTCATCTCATCCCAACGTGCACTGGGGGACAATGAGGGAGAGGAGGAGGAGGAAGAACAGGAGCTGGCATCATGCGCTGTAGACGGTAGTACCTGTACAACTGTCATACAGTCGAAGTCTGTTCAGCGTGGGTGGCCTGAGCACAGGAGGGAGGAGGAGGAGGAGAGCATGGTCAGTCGTCATCTTGGTGAGGACACGGAAGTCTTGCCCGTTACCAGTCTGGCACGCATGGCTGACTTTATGTTACGCTGCCTTAACCGTGACCCTCGCGTTGTCAAAATGTTGGGTGACAGTCATTACTGGTTGGTGACACTTTTAGACCCCCGCTACAAGGAGAACTTTTACTCTCTTATTCCTGAGGTGGAGAGGTCTACAAAAATGGGGCAGTACCAGAAGGCCCTTGCTGCAGAACTGTTAAAAAAATTCCCATCTGAACACGCTAGCGGCAGAGGTCACAGTTCGTAGACCAACCAAGGCGTACAGGCGAGAGAGAGGCAACTCCAATCCAGCAGGGGAACGCTGTCAACATTCTAGGACAGTTTTCTGAGACCCGCCCAGCTTACAGGCCCTGAGGCGCGGGGTACTCTCACAAGGAGTGGAAAGTTTCAAAAGATGGTGAGGGAGTACCTTGCCGACCGTACCAGCATCCTCCGTGATTCCTCTGTGCCTTTTAATTATTGGGTATCCAAGCTGGACACTTGGAATGAACTCGCTCTGTACGCCTTGGGGGTCCTGGCCTGCCCTGCTGCTAGCGTGTTATCGGAGCGTGTTTTTAGTACCGCTGGGGGAATTATAACTGATAAGCGCACTCGCCTGTCAACTGACAATGCTGACAAGCTGACCCTTATCAAAATGAACAAGGGCTGAATTGGGCCAGACTTCTCATCACCACCAAATGACAGCAGAGTAACATAAAGTCAAATCCACTGTGTTATTTCGGGAGGTGTATTCCCATGCACCGCTTCACACCCACACATGGGTATACGCTTCCTCATTTCGGCTGTATTTTGCTCTTCTCCTTATCCTCAGCCTCCTCCACCACTATACCACCAGGGTGACCGTGGTCCGTGTTGTCAGCATTGCAAGTTCCTCCGTCCTAATTTTTGGCAGCTTTTGCTTGGAAGGCATAGGCAAAGACTATGGGAGACCCACTCCCCAATAATGGGAATAATGTTTTTAATATGCTGTACTGCATGGCTCTTGTAAAGGGCTACTGCGACCTCCACCACTTTTCCCACGGGCATTGATATTGTCTTTTTATTCCACTGCGACCTCCACCATTCTTCCAAGGGGCATGAAAACCGTCTTGTTAAGCTACTGTGACCTCCACCACTTTTCCCAGGGGCATTGATATTGTCTTTTTATTCCACTGCGACCTCCACCATTCTTCCAAGGGGCATGAAAACCGTCTTGTTAAGCTACTGCGATCTCCACCACTTTTCCCAGGGGCATTGATATTGTCTTTTTATTCCACTGCGACCTCCACCACTTTTCCCAGGGACATTAAAACCGTCTTGTTAAGCTACTGCGACCTCCACCATTCTTCCAAGGGGCATTAAAACCGTCTTGTTAAGCTACTGCAACCTCCACCACTTTTCCCAGGGGCATTGATATTGTCTTTTTATTCCACAGCAACCTCCACGTCTCTTCCAAGGGGCATTAAAACCGTCTTGTTAAGCTACTGCGACCTCCACCACTTTTCCCAGGGGCATTAAAACCATCTTGTTAAGCTACTGCAACCTCCACCACTTTTTCAAGGGGCATTGATATTGTCTTTTTATTCCACTGCGACCTCCACCATTCTTCCAAGGGGCACTAAAACCATCTTGTTAAACTACTGCGACCTCCACCATTCTTTCAAGGGGCATTAAAACCGTCTTGTTAAGCTACTGTGACCTCCACCATTCTTCCAAGGGGCATTAAAACCGTCTTGTTAAGCTACTGCGACCTCCACCACTTTTCCCAGGGGCATTAAAACCGTCTTGTTAAGCTACTGCGACCTCCACGTGTCTTCCAAGGGGCATTAAAACCGTCTTGCTAAGCTACTGCGACCTCCACGTCTCTTACAAGGGGCATTAAAACCGTCTTGTTAAGCTACTGCGGCCTCCACGTCTCTTCCAAGGGGCATTAAAACCGTCTTGTTAAGCAACTGCGACCTCCACCATTCTTCCAAGGGGCATTAAAACCATCTTGTTAAGCTACTGTGACCTCCACCACTTTTCCCAGGGGCATTAAAACCGTCTTGTTAAACTACTGCGACCTCCACGTCTCCTCCAAGGGGCATGAAAACCATCTTGTTAAGCTACTGCGACCTCCACATCTCTTCCAAGGGGCATTAAAACCATCTTGTTAAGCTACTGCGACCTCCACCACTTTTCCCAGGGGCATTGATATTGTCTTTTTATTCCACTGCGACCTCCACGTCTCTTCCAAGGGGCATTAAAACCGTCTTGTTAAGCTACTGCGACCTCCACCACTTTTCCCAGGGGCATTGATATTGTCTTTATATTCCATTGCAACCTCCATGTCTCTTCCAAGGGGCATTAAAACCATCTTGTTAAGCTACTGCGACCTCCACATCTCTTCCAAGGGGCTTTAAAACCATCTTGTTAAGTTACTGCGACCTCCGCGTCTCTTCCAAGGGGCATTAAAACCGTCTTGTTAAGCTACTGCGACCTCCACGTGTCTTCCAAGGGGCATTAAAACCGTCTTGCTAAGCTACTGCGACCTCCACGTCTCTTACAAGGGGCATTAAAACCGTCTTGTTAAGCTACTGCGGCCTCCACGTCTCTTCCAAGGGGCATTAAAACCGTCTTGTTAAGCAACTGCGACCTCCACCACTTTTCCCAGGGGCATTGATATTGTCTTTTTATTCCACTGCGACCTCCACATCTCTTCCAAGGGGCATTAAAACCGTCTTGTTAAGCTACTGCGACCTCCACCACTTTTCCCAGGGGCATTGATATTGTCTTTTAATTCCACTGCAACCTCCACGTCTCTTCCAAGGGGCATTAAAACTTTCTTGTTAAGCTACTGCGACCTCCACATCTCTTCCAAGGGGCTTTAAAACCATCTTGTTAAGTTACTGCGACCTCCGCGTCTCTTCCAAGGGGCATTAAAACTGTCTTGTTAAGCTACTGCGACCTCCGCGTCTCTTCCAAGGGGCATTAAAACCGTCTTGTTAAGCTACTGCGACCTCCACATCTCTTCCAAGGGGCATTAAAACCGTTTTGTTAAGCTACTTCGACCTCCACGTCTCTTCTAAGGGGCATTGATATTGTCTTTTTATTCCACTGCGACCTCCACATCTCGTCCAAGGGGCATTAAAACCGTCTTGTTAAGCTACTGCGACCTCCACATCTCTTCCAAGGGGCATTAAAACCATCTTGTTAAGCTACTGCGACCTCTACCACTTTTCCCAGGGGCATTGATATTGTCTTTTTATTCCACTGCGACCTCCACGTCTCTTCCAAGGGGCATTAAAACCGTCTTGTTAAGCTACTGCGACCTCCACCACTTTTCCCAGGGGCATTGATATTGTCTTTATATTCCATTGCAACCTCCATGTCTCTTCCAAGGGGCATTAAAACCGTCTTGTTAAGCTACTGCGACCTCCACATCTCTTCCAAGGGGCTTTAAAACCATCTTGTTAAGTTACTGCGACCTCCGCGTCTCTTCCAAGGGGCATTAAAACCGTCTTGTTAAGCTACTGCGACCTCCACGTGTCTTCCAAGGGGCATTAAAACCGTCTTGCTAAGCTACTGCGACCTCCACGTCTCTTACAAGGGGCATTAAAACCGTCTTGTTAAGCTACTGCGGCCTCCACGTCTCTTCCAAGGGGCATTAAAACCGTCTTGTTAAGCAACTGCGACCTCCACCATTCTTCCAAGGGGCATTAAAACCATCTTGTTAAGCTACTGTGACCTCCACCACTTTTCCCAGGGGCATTAAAACTGTCTTGTTAAACTACTGCGACCTCCACGTCTCCTCCAAGGGGCATGAAAACCATCTTGTTAAGCTACTGCGACCTCCACATCTCTTCCAAGGGGCATTAAAACCATCTTGTTAAGCTACTGCGACCTCCACCACTTTTCCCAGGGGCATTGATATTGTCTTTTTATTCCACTGCGACCTCCACGTCTCTTCCAAGGGGCATTAAAACCGTCTTGTTAAGCTACTGCGACCTCCACCACTTTTCCCAGGGGCATTGATATTGTCTTTTAATTCCACTGCAACCTCCACGTCTCTTCCAAGGGGCATTAAAACTGTCTTGTTAAGCTACTGCGACCTCCACATCTCTTCCAAGGGGCTTTAAAACCATCTTGTTAAGTTACTGCGACCTCCGCGTCTCTTCCAAGGGGCATTAAAACTGTCTTGTTAAGCTACTGCGACCTCCGCGTCTCTTCCAAGGGGCATTAAAACCGTCTTGTTAAGCTACTGCGACCTCCACATCTCTTCCAAGGGGCATTAAAACCGTTTTGTTAAGCTACTTCGACCTCCACGTCTCTTCTAAGGGGCATTGATATTGTCTTTTTATTCCACTGCGACCTCCACATCTCGTCCAAGGGGCATTAAAACCGTCTTGTTAAGCTACTGCGACCTCCACCCCTTTTCCCAGGGGCATTAAAACCGTCTTGTTAAGCAACTGCGACCTCCACCATTCTTCCAAGGGGCATTAAAACCATCTTGTTAAGCTACTGCGACCTCCACCACTTTTCCCAGGGGCATTAAAACCGTCTTGTTAAACTACTGCGACCTCCACGTCTCCTCCAAGGGGCATGAAAACCATCTTGTTAAGCTACTGCGACCTTCACATCTCTTCCAAGGGGCATTAAAACCGTCTTGTTAAGCTACTGCGACCTCCACCACTTTTCCCAGGGGCATTGATATTGTCTTTTTATTCCACTGCGACCTCCACGTCTCTTCCAAGGGGCATTAAAACCGTCTTGTTAAGCTACTGCGACCTCCACCACTTTTCCCAGGGGCATTGATATTGTCTTTTTATTCCACTGCGACCTCCACGTCTCTTCCAAGGGGCATTAAAACCATCTTGTTAAGTTACTGCGACCTCCGCGTCTCTTCCAAGGGGCATTAAAACCATCTTGTTAAGCTACTGCGACCTCCACATCTCTTCCAAGGGGCATTAAAACCATTTTGTTAAGCTACTTCGACCTCCACGTCTCTTCTAAGGGGCATTGATATTGTCTTTATATTCCACTGCGACCTCCACGTCTCTTCCAAGGGGCATTAGAACCGTCTTGTTAAGCTACTGCGACCTCCACCACTTTTCCCAGGGGCATCGATATTGTCTTTTTATTCCACTGCGACCTCCACGTCTCTTCCAAGGGGCAGTAAAACCGTCTTGTTAAGCTACTGCGACCTCCACGTCTCTCCCAAGGGGCATTAAAACCGTCTTGTTAAGCTACTGCAACCTCCACGTCTCTTCCAAGGGGCATTAAAACCGTCTTGTAAAGCTACTGCGACCTCCACGTCTCTTCCAAGGGGCATTAAAACCGTCTTGTTAAGGTACTGAGACCTCCACCACTTTTCCCAGGGGCATTAAAACCGTCTTGTTAAGCTACTGCAACCTCCACGTCTCTTCCAAGGGGCATTAAAACCGTCTTGTTAAGTTACTGCGAACTCCACGTCTCTTCCAAGGGGCATTAAAACCATCTTGTTAAGCTACTGCAACCTCCACGTCTCTTCCAAGGGGCATTAAAACCATCTTGTTAAGCTACTGTGACCTCCACCACTTTACCCAGGGGCATTAAAACCGTCTTGTTAAGCTACTGCGACCTCCACGTCTCTTCCAAGGGGCATTAAAACCGTCTTGTTAAGCTACTGCGACCTCCACATCTCTTCCAAGGGGCATTAAAACCGTCTTGTTAAGGTACTGAGACCTCCACCACTTTTCCCAGGGGCATTAAAACCATCTTGTTAAGCTACTGCGACCTCCACCACTTTTTCAAGGGGCATTGATATTGTCTTTTTATTCCACTGCGAACTCCACCATTCTTCCAACAGGGATTGCATTTCCTCCTAATTTTAGTCAGCTTTTCCTTTTCAATGCATAGGCGAACACTAAGGGAGACCCACTCCCCAATAATGGTTAGAAGGTTTTTAGTATGCTGTAATCCACGTCTGTTTCAAGGGGTATTGGAGTTTCTCATAATTTTTGGAAAGTCTTCCATTCACTGCTTAGGCCACCAGTGCACAGGAGACCCAGTTGCTATAAATGGAAAAAACGGTTTAGTTAAGGCCCTCTGACCTCCATATCTCTTCCAAGGGGCATTGGAGTGCCTCGAAATTTTTGGTAGGCATTGCACTCACTGCATGCCCTATAACTGTGTAGCCGAACCGCTCCTTTTGGTACAGAAACATATCCTACAAGACGTGTGGTTGACTGGCCTGATATTGATGTGAATGGTCCCTGTTCCTCCTGCTCTTTCTCCTTTGCCACCACCTCATCCATCATTCATCACCTGAAGCTTTTTTTTAACGGGAGTCATAGAACTGGGATAGTAGCAGGAAAACATCCAGCAATCCTCGGAGGAGGTAGGATATGCGCCAAAACGCTGACCACCTCAGGCCTAGCCGCTACTACATACATGCGCTTGCATTCCAAGAAAACAAAGCAGATGCTAACTTCTATCATCATCATCATGCTCCTCACCTTGGCACTCTCAACTCCCCTGATGGACAAGCCAGGGCCCACCGGAGAAATCTGGTTCTCTGGTGGGCTCGTCCAATGCTGCCCTAAAGCAGGCCGGGCTAAGAAAAGTGTGGGGGGAAGTTCCAAGGAGAAATAGGGGCAGCTGGGGACCGTTTATGGACACTCGGCTGCCCCCAGGCAGCTGGGGACCGTGTGTGGACACCCGGCCTCGGGGCCGCTTGGGACCGAGTATGGACACCCGGCCGCCCCCTGGCGGCTGGGGACCGAGCGTGGACACCCGGCCGCCGGGCAACTGGGGACTGAGTATGGATACCAGGCCGCCGACGCAGCCATGACATGGTGGCCGGCGTCTACCACCACATGCCTAAAAGGCCCAATTTCAAGTGCAAGCAAGCTAGCAGTATGGTATTGCAGCCTGTGGGTGGGTGGCAGGTTGCACACTTACGCTTGCATTCCAAGAAAACAAAGCAGATGCTAACTTCTATCATCATCATCATGCTCCTCACCTTGGCACTCTCAACTCCCCTGATGGAGAAGCCAGGGCCCACCGGAGGAGTCTGGTTCTCTGGTGGGCTCGTCCAATGCTGCCCTAAAGCAGACCGGGCTAAGAAAAGTGTGGGAAGAAGTTCCAAGGAGAAATAGGGGCGGCTGGGGACCGTTTATGGACACCTGACCGCCCCCAGGCGGCTGGGGACCGTGTGTGGAAACCTGACCGCGGGGCGGCTGGGGACCGAGTATGGACACCCGGCCACCCCCTGGCAGCTGGGGACCGAGCGTGGACACCCGGCCACCCCCTGGCGGCTGGGGACCGAGCGTGGACACCCGGCCGCCGGGCGGCTGGGGACTGAGTATGGATACCTCGCTGCCAAAGCAGCCATGAGGTATCGGCCAGCTTCGGCCTCCTCCAAACTAAAAGGCCCCATTTCAAGTGCAAGCTAGCAGTATGGTATTGCAGCCTGGGGGTGGGTGGGTGGCAGGCTGCATACTTGCGATTGCATTGCAAAGTATGGGGGAGGTACAATTGAACACTGCCCTGGGACAAGGACTTGCATGGGGATAGTTGCAAGTCTGCATCTTCTGATGCGGCAAGGATCACTTCTGATGGGCACACTTTTAGGCAGTGACCTGGGTATCAGAGATGCTTCCAGGGGTCTTCCCCATGCTGTTTCCATGTCTTTTCAGCACTGTATGCATGTGTCACACAGCACATGGCCAGATAAGGTTGTAAAATGTTAAAATGACATTTCCCGGTGAATGCATTTGTCACGGTTGAAAGCAATGCAAAAGTGCAAAAATGCATAAAAAATGCTACTTGTGAACATAGCCCAAGGTGTGGAGCAGTATTTTTGTTTTTGGTTATTTATTTTACCTTATACACAAGTCTTTACCCTGGAAAGGAAGTTCCTTAACATATTTCACAGGAAAACCGTTTCAGTTTCGTTTTTGAACATTTTATTGTGAGCCCGTAAAAGTGGCTTAATACCTCTGACCACGTTGTTGACAGCAGTGACCTGGGGTCAGAAATGCTTCCTGGGGCGATCCCCATGCTGTCCCCATGTCATTTGAGCACTGTCACTATCGTTTTGGGCACTTTTTAGGCTTTCTACAGACTGCCGGGGGTGCCGCCGCAAAAATGCTCGGGTCTCCCATAGACTAACAGTGGTCTCGTTGCTCGGGTTGAGCACCCGAGTATCACGGCGAGCTCGGCCCGAGCTTCGAGCACCCGAGCATTTTAATGCTCGCTCAACACTACAAGTGATGCATGAACCACACTTGAGGGATTAGTGAAAAAACAGCAAAAGAAGACCAAAATGACCAAAAATATAAAGTTTATTAAACCATAAATCATAACAAACAATACTATACAAAATACGGTAGGAAAGAAGTAAAAACATATATAGAGAGTGTAAAAGTAATAGCCTCAACATAGAGGAAAGTCATATCCTCCCTAAAATAAGAGTCAAGGAAAGGTCCCCTATAACTATGCTCCAAATTGGTGATGTTCACCATATATAAGCTGAAGCAGTATATTGATATTCAGCATATGCATAATCCTCTGCAGTATACAACATGTTTGATAAATTGAATAATATGCAATGCATTAGGTCAATGCAGCAGAGTATGCAATAGGAATATCAGAAAAATATCTAGTGTGCATAAATAAAGCCATAAAGGCTCATATCCAACACCATTACCACTCATAAAAGGCAGTCTCACCAGTGATAATTAGAATAAGGGTCATATACTGATAATACCTTGAGAAGTGGTATATAAGGAGCACAGAGGATGATGCACTGACACCTCGAAGCGCGTTTCACCGCACTGGGCTTCGCATGCATAACTCCTATAAATCTGAGCAGTGGAATTGAAGTGATGAAGACCAACCTTCCCATTTCTATGACTTAATTGTTTTTTACTAAAATGTTCTAATGTGTCCATAGGGTATGCTGCAAATGTTGTTGGTTTTACAGTAGCGGTGGGGTTGGAAAGTCAATATGATTGCTTAGAAAACAATACGAAAACCATCAAATCAATAGCTATATTTCATAAATTATGTGCAAATTGCCTCTTCAGAGAAAAAGAGGACTTGTACTCTATAGCGCCACCTATGTTGAGATTCTGATTTGGCTTTTATCCTAAGTCATATTGCACGACTCATTAAAGGGTTGATTGTGACTTGTAGGATTGCTACTTCCAATAGGTGGCGCTATAGAGTACAAGTCCTCTTTTTCTCTGACGAGGCAATTTGCATATTAAATTTCCCAGAGGAGCATTGCATGGCGAATAAGCCTCCTTACCTTGACGTGCCTGAGCTGGTGTGTCACTCTCCATAAGGAGAAACGCTACCCTATAAATTATGTGAAAACTTAGAGGTTTTCTGGCAAAAAATTAAAGGGTTATTCTAAAGACAGTAGAATATAGAGTAACTTACTGATTGGAACCCCAGTGATTCCAAGAATGGGGCTTTGGAACCCAGGAACTGGGCTCTACATGTCCTTGTCTGGAATAGAGTGTAGATGAGCATGCTCAACCTTAGTTCCATTCATTTAAGCATGCACACATCCACTCCATTCGAGATGGATCTCTGAAGAACCTGGTTTTCCAGGTTCCAGAGCCAGAGCCTTATTCTTGGGATCGCAGGGGGTCAGTCAATGATCTTCCATCCTATTAATATCTACTGCATAATGCAGAATAGTAAGTAAAGTTTTTACTGTCAGCTTCCGACATTCCGACAGATCAGCTATAGTTTTCTATTCTTCTGGTCACGTGTCAACTGGTCTACTTACTGTTCTTCTCCTGTTCTGGCAATGTTTGTGATATCAGCAGTTGCATTAATGCATCAATGTCAAACTTTTCTAAAAGCGCAGTTACTCTTTCAGAGAGTTTTCTGGTCAAAAACTATATTAATGGCAATTTTTTTTTATTTGCCTGAAAACTCTTTTGAAGGGTAACTGTACTTTTAGAAAAGTTTGTAAAAAGTTTTGATCAGTAGGTGCCAATCGCTAAAACAAAGGGGCAGAAAGATGAGCTCAATAGAATGTCTACAGAGTCTTCAGAAGACAAGGCTATGGATATTAGCTAAATATAACTAGAGGTCTCTGATTTGGTTGATATTCCAACTCATGTCTCAAAGCTTGTAAAAAAAATAGTTTACGGGTTCTCTTGTTTTTATCTTCAACATTTAACCAATTTTCCTTCTGCTCATAAAGATCTTCAGATCTTGTAATATTGGAAATTTACGGAAACAAGAGATAGATGGGTCTGTGGGGAACGTTCTTCCCCTGGGCTAGGAAATGTGTTGCTATCTCAGGAGGCTTCTTGTCCATCACAATAAGCTCCCTGCTCACTGTCATATCTCCTGGGAACAAGAACTGACAATCAGTGATGGACTTCTTGGGTGGTTGTTTAGAGGAGACAGACAGTTTTATCGTACAAACTTCAGCTTTAACATCTACTGAGATGCCCTGTTTGAGACAATGCGTTGGCAGTTTTCGTTGAGGATTGTCTATGTAGAGTATAAGTGTAAGTCTTGTTGGCAGGTCAGAGCTTAACCTTTTCCATGTCTATACCTGTGTATGATTGACAAGGTCTGCAGAGTTCAGGAAAATGCTGCAGACGTCTCAGGGCCGTGTTGTGAATTTTTTTTGTATTATTCAATCAGTGTCAGGAAGCAGTTTTGACGTCTACAGGACAAGGAGACAGGCTGCCAGATTTCATTTGTCTCCTACCCCAAATACATTGCAGTCATAGCACCAAGAATTCCTAATAGTAATCTGCCCCAGGGAACTTTTATAGGTGCATGCAATCATCAATTATAAATATAAATAAAAAAATTGCTGTTTCAAAAAGTTTTGCCAAAAGTTTGTGACATCAACCGTCTGTAGCACAAAAATATCTCCTCATCCTTGGTGGGTTCCAAAATGTTTTTCCCTTGGAAAAAAGTAATCGTAACTAAGCGAAGAACCAAACGTTTTGAATGTTGTTGACCCTGCACCCACGAATCCATAACTGCTACAAAGTCACTATATGGTTGTCATAAGGCACAGTGTTTTTGAGCTATAAAACTTTCGGAACAGAGACCACATATTTTGGCTAGTGTTGGGTCTTGAAGGAACTAGGACAATGGTGATGGATCTGGAAGGATTGTCATCCAACAAGGATAAGTTAAGACCCATTCACTAAACTTTAAGTAAATCCTAGTGGAGAACTTAAAGAGAACCTGTTACTCGCCATAAGTATGTAATTTTTTTTTTTACCTGGTGTAAATGGTGCTCTTCTCCTGAATCTGGTGTTTTTCTTTCGTTCCTGCTCCTTTCCATTCCTAAGATATGGCCCCCTCTTCTCTGTATGTAAATGTAGTCTTTGCTTTGTCAACTGGGCGTGATCTTCAACTCTTTTCTGTGGGTGTCTTCATGAGGTTCACACCCCTTTAGCTAAAATAAGATTTACATATAAGGAAGAAGGGACGATTTCTCAGGAACAGGAACTAAATCCTTGGTTGATTGATAAGAGAGGTGTGCAGATCTTCTGGTCTCTTCTTTGGCTCTTCCAAATGTCAAGCACTGGAGCGTAAAGGTCCGTTTCCACAGACCGATTGGTGGCATGACACGACTGCCAGTCGGTAGACTTTGACCGATCAGCGATCATTGAAAAGGCAGACCAAAGTAAACAATTCCCTGAGCAATCTTTAGTAGATAACTTAGTGCACATAGGCTACCATTGTTCTCGGCAGGAAAAGTCCTGCTTAAACAGGATGATGTGCTGCCGAGAAAAATTACTTTTTGTGCTGCAGAAAAGATCATTTTACCTGATGAACGATCATTTTACTTGTTCAACGGATGATCGGCAGCTTGTTTACCCTGCAAGATAATCGTGAAACGAGCATTTTTAACAACGATCGTTCATGATTATCTTGCAGTGTAAATGCCCCTTAACAGTCAGACTTGAGAACATTATACAGTGACTAGCCTCATGGTGACCTAACCCAGAAACTCATATCTATATTTTCTTTTTTTATGGGTACACATCTGCTGACAATTAGTGTATAATACATTTTTGGAGCTTTTTCCAGGATTTTATAAGTAATTTCCTTCCCCCTTCTGATTTACTAGAAATAAGGGAGGCAAGTCAAAGGGGTTTTCACATGAAAGACACTTATCATGTATACTGGAACCCCACCGATCACAGGGGTCTCGACCATCCATTCCTCCTTACTCCTACGATTGAATGGAGTAGAGCAGTTGAGTTCCTCAGAGGTGGAACCCTACCACCTATCCCGTGGATAATTGATAAATGTCTTTCATGGGAAAACCTCACAAATTGTCTCTTCAGAGAGGAAGAGGACTAGAACTCTAGTACCACCTATAGGAAGTAGCAATCCGAAAAGTCAATATCGACTCTCTAACAAGCCTTGTCACATGACTTAGGATAAAAGCCAGAACCAGAATCTCAATTTGCAGACACTGTGTTTTGGGGTACTGCTCCTTGTCAGTGCAAAGTGTGAGATCTGCTTTGGCTGGTTGAGAGGCGTACCCCGAAACACAGTGTCTGCAAATTGAGATTCTGGTTTTGGCTATTATCCTAAGTCATGTAACTAGGCTTATTAGAGAGTCGATATTGACTCTTAGGATTTCTACTTCCTATGGATAGCACTAGAGTTCTAGTCCTCTTCCTTTCTGCAGAGACAATTTGCATATTTCCCAGAGAAGCATTCTTAAAAATCTCCTCACCTTGGCATGTCAGGAGAAACGTTACCACTTGGATCCCGGTCAGACACCTCTCACCCAGCCAAACCAGATCTTACACTTTGCACTGATGAGGGGCAGTACCCTGAAACAGTGTCTGAAAATTTAGATTTTAGTTTTGGCTATTATCCTAAGTCATGTGACAAGGCTCGTTAGAGAGTCGATATTGACTTTTAGGATTGCTACTTCCAAAGGTGGCACTAGAGTTTTAGTTCTCTCCCTCTCTGAAGAGACATATTGCATATTTCCCAGAGGAGCATTGCTGCTTAAAAGTCTCCTCACCTTGGCATGTCAGGCTTGACATGTCGCTCTCCGCAAGGAGAAATGTTACCCCTTGGATCATGGGAAAACCTCGAAACGATCATAGTTCACATTGGCTTATTTGGGGTACTATGTTGCATCAGCCCCACCCCTATTTGGGGTGTTTAGTTTTACTTTGTGTATACTACTATATTCTTTGAGAACACCTGTCCTTGTGGCTTGTTTTCATTGAAAATTCCTTGATTAGCGTTGGCTATTCACAGTAGAGCTTGATGGCCTCGGGGGTGGCCTGCGCGGTGGAGATTGGCCATAAGCATTGCCCTACTGTACTTGATTTTATTTTGCTGTTTAAAATAAATTACAAGGTTAATTGTGAACTATGTAAAAAAAAAACTCAGCAGCAAGAACAATTTGGACATGCTTCTCTCCTGGAACATCATTTCCAGTGTCCTTTAAGTGACATTGAATGCGATATAGCATACATTAATCTAAATGCCGAGACAAGGTGCCTTCTACTGGAATAAGGAACGGCAGTCAATGCTAAAAAGTACTTTATAACAGTATCATTTTATTCCGTGCATCCATTATATATATTCCAAGTTGTCATCCCGTACGTGTAGATGTGTACATCCTGCCCTTTCCGACTCCTCTGTTACTTTATTTTAGAGTTACGGCTTTGCCTGTAAGCAACAAAACTTTTTTCTTCTTTACACTTTGTGAATGTAGAGTTTTATAGTGTAAAAAAGAAGAATGTTTCATATATAAAAGCTAATACATAAAAAAAAAACTAACTCAATAATCTTTTTAAGGTACTGGTCACACGCAGTCCCCAAAAACATAACTGTATGCAGTGACATGACCGGATCAGACAGTGAGAAGTTGTTTTTTTTAGGTGGTCAAAAATTTGTATTCTAGTGAAAACCACTTTGGGAAACGCACCTTCTTCAGGATTACACTGAGGTTTTTTTGCTGAATTTTTGGATAAGAAAGTGGAAACTGAACATTTTTGAAGAGTTTTGAGAATTGGAGGAGGATTTGGAGAGTTTGTGCTCCAAAAACTCCTTGAAAGCTCGCACACAGCCTTGAAGAGTTTTTCATGAGTTTTTGTATTGTTTTTCTTTTTCCTCAAAGTGTTTTATGCAGCCTTTTGATTGGACAGTGCCCATATTGAAGAGTTTCCCATCAGGAGACCCTTCATATAAATTACATGCACATTCTTTTCTCCTACTAAGCGTTTTTCGACACCTGAAGAAGAAGAAAAATGCTCAAAAGACTGAACAGACTTTCAAGGGGTTTTTTGAGCGACTTTTCAAGCATGTTTTGGAGCAGACGTGTGTATAGAATCTGCAGAATTGCGCTTCCCACTTTTGCTCCAGCATGGGGGCACATTAGAAGGACTGACAAAAACTTTTTTTATAGATTTTTTTTTCCAGAAAGCCCAATGGTAGTTGGATTTTCCATATTTCTTATTAGGGCATATGGACAACACAGAAGGTCCATCCTCTTAACAATTGTTCTTATGACCCAAAACAGAAAGCTCCTAAAGAGTGACTTCTGCACTGGCAAACTCTACCCAACCATGGTTGAATGTGCCAGTTGTCTCGTATCACATTTCCCCTCTATTGCCTGCAATGGGTATATAATTCCGCTTGGTGAACAAATTTGATCACCGCAAATCAGAGATGCCAAATTCGTAGTGATCGGTTGATCATCAGAGAAGTTTTGATGCAAGAAAGGTTGCAAAGATAGCACACCAGCTTTAATGATTTTTAATGAATTTCTGATCCGCACTTTGGTGGTTACTCCTTTTCTCACGAACCTAATCTGTATCCAAATCAAGTATCACACCAAATATTGTAAAGAACAATAGAAAATTTATGGGAAACGTTACCTTACTGCTTGGGAGAACAACTGTGAATTCTGTTCTGGGTATCACGGGCTCCGCTTCCTTCCCCTGAGTCTGCTGCCCTCTGTTGTGCTCCACGCCGGGTTTTGCAAGCTGCCCTGTGTGGATCAATGACATTGTCTCTTTAGACCTATTTAAGGCCCATTAAGACACACACCCGTGTCTTAGGATTGAGACTTTAGAATTCTATTCTTGGGGTGCTCCACCTTCTGTGCATAATGTGTTTTCACTTACTTTCATCTCTTCTGGATTCCACTTTATCTGTCCTGTTGCTCCTGACATTCCTGTGTGCGCCAAGTTCTCGCTTCCCATGTGCCTTCCAGCTTGCTGCATCAACGCCCTGGGTCCGTGTGCCCACCTGAAACTTAGAAGATCCACCTCTCCAGGCGAACCTAACAAATTCAGACACTTGGAGGCCTGATTAGCTGGTGTGTATTCTTACCACATGACTAGGCCAATCCAAAACTTGCTCCTCCTCAGCAATTTGGATATGAACGTTATGGTTTATTTAGTGGTAAGTTGTCCAGACCCTGACACAATAAAATACCTTCACTGTTTCACAGTTAGTATTATGTTCTTCCTATTTTCTTTTACCTACGTTGGCCCAAAAAGTTTATCCACAAAAGATTATGACCAAGGATTGGAAATAAGAGAGCTGCGTTTTTATTCAAATGTGGGAAAAGTATTGATATTACTCTCGAAACACCAGATGTTTCCACCTTGCTAGTCTTCCATAAATCCCATTTTTGTTGACTTTTTGATTTCTTTTTAGCCACTCACTTTTCTTGAAGCCTTAGGAGATTTGGAGATTTTTGGAGGTTCTTCTGGGTTTATTGTCGCTGCGTTGACGATCTGTTGCGGTGTATCCGAAGTAATTTTGGTTGGCTATTATTAGAAGGTTTCCATGTGTGATCCAAGTCTTCTCCCTTTGAAGATTTAGACTTTTGTGGTTTGATGGACTCACAGAACCTCGGGAATGGATCAATAATTGGAACTAAAGACTAAATTAAAAAACTACAGGTCATAGACTTTACATGTCATCAGAAGTTTAGTTTGATGGAGAACTGGGTGATTAGACCTTCACTGATTGCCAGAAAAAAAGAGGGAAAAGCTGCTCATTTGAGGGCTATAACCTTTCAACTCTTCTAAGAGAGGTGGTATTAGCTGAGGAAAGGTTTGTAGGAAGTCTATGAACTCATCTATTCAAGAACACAGCATGTGACCAAGTGCTTCTTCTCATTAGTGATTAATGGGGGTCTCTCAGCACCAGTATCACCACAAATCAAAACTTCTGACATTTGACTATGACATGTCAAGTTTTACAAAGTACAATTAAAGCACAATTACTCTTTAAGTTCTAGGTCTACACGCTCAAGCAGGAAGCCTCAAAGAGCTTCTCTCATTCTGATGGACCCATCCAAATGCCTAGCCTTTGTAGACAGACCTGATGAAATTGGCTGATCACCAATTACATAGAGGGGTTGTCCAAATGAGTAACTTTGATTTGTGCAACTTTGAAATAATTCAGGAACAATGTTATGTGTTTAGTCGAGTTCCCTTGTGTATTCCTGCATTTTGCTCGAAAATACAGAACCGCGATATCTGGTCACGTCTCCAAGGAGGCACACAATTTTCAAGTTGTACTGTATTTTACCTCCCAATAGGAATTGTTATATTTTCTTGATTCACTTAGACGTCTTTAAAAAAAAAAGAAAGAAAAATAAAAAGAGAAAACAAAAAGAACAAGTTTTGTTCCGTAACCTGACAAACGTCTGAATGCACATCGGACCTGCGGTTTCACTGTGTGAGTTAGTGTTGTGATTGTAGTGGAACAGACTACACTTGTTAGTGCAGCCTTTGTCACATTAAATATATGTAATGCGTCCAAAACACTGACTAAGAAAAGGCAGAGAATGGACTTTTTGCATTAGTGAAAGCAGGTAGACACACTGGAGTCAGGCAGGGACACCGCTCATTCTGCTACGTCCTCTCCTCTGACAGCACATCTTGCATGCTGATTGCGACATGATGTCAGTCTGTCGGCCACTTTCTCCCTCAGCGCTATCTGTAACAGCGAGAGAGTAACCACAAGAGACAGACGACTGCACAGGACTGGCTCCGGTGTGTGTGGTACTGCGTCACTTGCTGTAGTCTGAAGGGACAGCTGAAAATTAACCATTTCATCATTAGGGAACCCAAATCCAGTCTGGAGTATCAACGCTTGCTGGGTCTTTCAGAGATAAACACTATCAGGGTATATAAGTGACAAAGTGGGGGATCCATCACCAAGTACCCTCGTCTGGAAATCCGCAGTTTTGAATGACTAAAGTCGTCTCTTTTATTAAAGGGGTTGTCCGGCCTTGGGATACAAGCCTACAGTCACTCTATGTGATTGCAGACTTGTGAATCCTTACAGAGCGCACAATGCGCACTGTTAGGATTCACCGGTGCCAGAAGATTTGTTTACTTCCGGCTACATTCCAACTAGACGTGTCCAGCATCACTCAATGCACTTGCATTGAGTGATGCTGCGCACGTCTAGTCGGGACATGACCGCATGTATGCAATTTGCATACTTGCTGTTCCGGCAAAGGAAAACAGTATGCATGCTGTGTGGATTCATAAGTCTGCAGTTTCATAGAGTGACTGCAGACTTGTAGCCTAAGGCCAGACAATCCCTTTAATGTTTGCATGCAGTGGTGTAATTTGAAGCTCGTGAGCCCCAATGAAAAAATCTCCAATGGGGCCCCAACTATCAGAGGTGTTTTCATATGGTCAAAGGGACCTTTTTGGGCTGAACTACAGTAGACTTCAGGGTCTGGATACAACTGCAACTTTCCCCTGGTTACACTTAAAGCTACATGTCTCCCATAGTGGCAGCTGTTGGGGATATATATAGCCGATAGCTGTTCAACTGAGTGGTGGGTGGGCTATGGGTGGAATTTACGGATGTATGCAAGAGTTTTGGAGTGAAAAAGTTATACATTTTTGTACAAGCCAAACTTGAGTACAAATGTGCAATTTTTGATGATTTTGAGCTTCCCTTGCTACTTTTTAAAAGTTGTGAAAGTAGTGGGTGGGTTTAGCAGGACCGACAGATTTACTATAACTTGGCTAAAAATTGGCTTATGGGGGTTGTGTCACAACAGACCTTTATGGCATATCCATAAATCCATATGCGAGGGTATTTCCTGTTTCGACCAGTGCCCAATCGTTTATAAATGATCCAGATAAGAGAACTGAAGATAAACTAATCAAATTTGCAGATGATGCAAAGCTAGGAGGGATAGCTAACACTAGAGATGAGGGTTCAGAAGGATCTAGATAAACTTGAACAATGGGCAGCGACTAATAGAATGGTATTTAACAGGGAGAAATGCAAGATTCTATATCTGGGTAAGAAAAATGAAAAGTACATCTACGGAATGGGAGGAATAGAACTAAGCAACAGCACGTGTGAAAAAGACTTGGGTATACTAATAGATCACAGATTGCACACGAGTCACCAGTGTGATGCAGCAGCAAAAAAGGCAAACAGTTCTGGGATGTATTAAGAGAAGCATGGAGTCTAGATCACGTGAAGTAATTATCCCACTCGACTCCTCAATGGTCAGGCCCCATCTGGAATACTGTGTCCAGTTCTGAGTTCCACATTTTAAAAAATACATCGAAAAACTGGAGCAAGTTCAGAGAAGAGCGGCCACGATGGTGGGTGGACAGCAAAGTATGCCCTACGAGGAACGGTTAAAGGATCTGGGAATGTTTAGCTTGCAAAAGAGAAGACGGAGAGGAGACTTAATAGCTGTCTACAAATATCTGAACGGCTGTCACAGTGTAGAGGGATCATCCGTATTCTAATTTGCATATGGAAACACGAGAAGCAATGGAATGAAACTGAAAGGGAGAAGATACAGATTAGATATTAATCATTCCTTAGCCAATAACCACCCCCCCTTTTAATACCTATTGTATGTATAAAATACACAAGACTCTTTGCAACTTGGGTAAAATGGCCACAGCAGCCATTTATTAAATTATAAATTAAAAAAACCTGGAGCGCCCACAACATTGGCAACCCTACAACAGAATAAACATATCCCTAACGGATTGTTTTTGGAACAGTAATCAATTAAAGTTCTTCAGGGCAGAAAAACCAGGGCTCCTTCTAAATCCAGATCACTAATGGCACCAACCCCGTCCTCGGGTCACGTATCCAAATACCGTATGACCTAATAGATTACCTTTGTGAAACTAATTTGAACTCCCACATTGCACTTAACGCTGGTAATAGGGAACCTGCAGATATCTAAATTTAGCTTTGAATGTGAATGGAGCATAAAACAACATGTAGCTCGAAAACAGAGCAAGCTACATAACAAATGATCCATTGCAGATGACTTATCCCAGGCATGAAGATAGGCTTCTGTGTGGTCTCCCTCCCCGACTAACTAATACAGTCACATCCATGTTTGGTGATGTGCATGCATAAATTTGTAGTTCCGCAGTCTAATCATCAGATTATCTTGCCCTTGCAACATCTGCTGGTGAGTGGCAGTGTAACGGGCGGGGAGGCAGCCATGGCCGAGGTGAGCATACTCCGCGCCCTGTCCACTATGGGAAAATGGGGATCCTGGCTGTGTGTGTGTGCTGCTGTTCCTTGGCAATACGCCTCTGCAGACCACATGCTGCCATTTCACTTGGCAGGCCAAGACCAGATGTTATAGAGATGAACGAGGGAGACCAGAGTCCATAAATAAACTTTTCTTTACTGAAACTTGATGAGAAGTATATACTCGTACATCAGATAGGAGGCACAACACTTCTAGAATACTTCTGCACAATCCAGAGGCAGGAACTTCATAGTTACATGTGGCGGGCTATTACTTACATGTTATATCAGTCTAGCATACCTTTATGGGACCCTCCATTTTTCCCTGAGAGGACCGCATGGGTCAAGGTGTGTGGCTACAGCCCCTCACAGCTGGACTCAACTTCCAGTTGATTTGTGGGGACCTCACTGGCTGAGGTGTGTCGTTACGACACTTCACTACTACTCTCAAAGTCCATTCAATGAGGGCAACACGCTTCTTGCTGTGCAACTGCATCTTCAGCTCCCCATAGAGGAACTCGTGTCCCAGCCTGGCCATCTTCTCCTCTATGACCCTCAAGTCTGGCTACACTCTAGCTTCTTATCTAGTATAAATGAATTTTTGCTGAAGGCCCACTTGCGTTAGATAAGAAATCCTTTTTTAATTCTTGTTTCCTTCAGAACGTGCTATTCGCTATATGGTCTCCCCTCTTCGCACACAAACACCTGTTTCAATGCAGGTCTGATATATTAAGACCATAGGTCTTTCTACTTTGCAATACTTTTCCCTATCTTCCTAACAACGGGAAACTGCATTCCCTTATGCCCATGTAACTTCTACCATCCTGGGCTTGTCCCAAAAGTTAACCCAGTCTGCAACTAACCCACTGTTGCAGAACACAAACCAGACAAAACAACATTCATACCATGGCAATGCGTTATATAACCATACGATCTTCGAGGGGAGTGTGGGCAGCTTCTCCACTCCTTTACAGTAGCCCCACCATGCAAAGTGAGTCTTCAGCAAGGAAGGAATGTTTCAAAACTCTTGGCTAGACTTTTGCTATATCATAGACGTGGTTTGGCTTAATATCTCATTGCTAGTGTTGAGCATTCCGATACTGTAATATAGGGTATCGGCCGATATTCGCGGTATCGGAATTCCGATACTTAATTCCGATACTTTTACAATATCGGATACCGGAATCGGAAGTTCCCATAATGCCTGCGCTCTGCAGTGTCTGTGAAGGATGACAAGTTGGATGGCAGCGCGATCCAGCCTGTCATCAGAATGCCATCCCAGCGGGGGAGAATTCTCCTGATTGTTTAAAAGCCGGCGGCTTTTAAACAATCACACAGCCCCATACTGCTTCCCCGCAGCCTCCCACCCCGATCCTCCGCTCCCCTCGCCACCTCCAATCCCAATCGTAAATTAGGACCGGGCGGGGAGCGCAGCACCAAGGAGCGAAGGACCCGGGCGGGGAAGCCGGCAGTGAAAAGACTTCACCGCCGGCTTTCCCGTTCTGTGCTGCGCTTTCCCGCCGGTTATTTCAAATGAACAGCTGAGGTATCAGGTGATGCCGATCAGCTGTTCATTTGAAGTCGCCGCGGTGCCCTCAGAGGGTTCATGTGAGTTCATGCTTGACTGCATGAACTCACATGAACTTTCCCACGGCCGCACAGGTCAGCCTCACCTCCCAGACCATCAGACCGGTCATGATTAGTGTGTGTGCGGGGTGTGTGTGCGGGGTGTGTGTGCGGGGTGTGTGTGCGATGTTTGTGCGGGTGTGTGCGGTGTCTGTGCGATGTGTGCGGGGTGTGTGTGCGGGGTGTGTGTGTGCGGGGTGTCTGTGCGGGGTGTGTGTGCGATGTTTGTGCGGGTGTGTGCGGTGTCTGTGCGTGCAGGCAGACATAGGCCGATGTGACACTACTACTCCCATCGGCCTATGTCTGTCCCCCGTCCACTCCTGCCAGCAGGATCAGCTCGATGGGAGCAGTAATTCCCATCAGCCTTATCCTGCTATTTAAATTGCCCTACTGTGTCCCCAATAAATGTTAAATACATGTCATTGGTGGCCAGTGGTTACCTAAAAGAAATTAGTTCATACATTACCTGTCCCCGCCGATCGCCACCTAAAATAAAGTAAAAAATAAAAAACTACACCTATACTCACCTACACACCTAATTCCCCGAAGCCAATTAATCTCCTGTAATAAAATATAAAATAATAAACCACAACCTTATCCTTACCCCTCCGTAGTAGTCCACGAGTGTCCCACGAAGATCTCCAGTTCAGAGCAGCCACATAGAATGTGACCGCTCTGAACCGCTGCCGCCGCTAGAATGACGGGGCCGTAAGGGTTCACCGGAGTTCAGGCAGCGCTGCTCCGGTTAGCTCCTTTACGGCCCTGCTGTATCGTGAGAAATTCCCACGGTACAGCAGTGCCGTAAAGGAGGTCTCCGGAGCTGCGCTGCCTGAATGCACTCCGGTGACCTCAGTCAGTGGCTCCCGCTGCCGGGAGCGGACGTGTTCCCGGCAGCGTGAGCTTACAGCAGCCATGACAGCTGTCACCATCTCCAGATGTGACAGCTGTGCATGGGAGATCAGCGCAGGAACGTGGACAGGTAACTATTATTTTTAGTAAACTAAGAATTAAATAAAATTGTGTGTTTTATTTCAAATAAATTATTTTTTTCTGGGTGTAGTGTGTTTTTTCTTTTTAACACTTTGTAGGTTAGTAATGGGGGTGTCTTATAGACGCCCATCATTACTAACCTGGGCTTCATGGCAGCTGGCGCTGACATGAACCCCACCACTATTACCCCCTGCCACCGCACCAGGGCAGCGTGGAAGAGCGAGGCTAAGTGCCATTTCTGGGGCGGCTGACGGCTGGTGTTTCTAGCCTGGGAGGGGGCCAATATTCATGGCACCCTTCCTGGGCTATTAATATCAGCCCCCAGCTGTCTGCCTAGCCTTTGCTAGCTATTAAAATAGGGGGGACCCCACGTCATTTTTTTTGGGGGGGTCCCCCATTTTAATAGCTAGTAAAGGCTAGGTATTCAGCTGGGGGCTGATATTAGTAGCCTGGGAAGCTCCGCGGGTTTTACCCCCTTCCCAGGCTTCAAACATCTGCCCCAGCCGTCTGCTTAACCTCCGCTAGAGACTAAAATTATGGGGGATCCCACGCCATTTTTTTTTTAAATAAATCCTTTATTTTAACACTAAATGACAAGTACAGTAATCAACACTATTACTGTACTTCATATATATGTGACTGACATGTTTCTATCTATCTAATCTATGTGTGAAGCTCTATTCTGTCTGTTATAAATTGTCGGGTACAGATGCTGAATTGCCGGCCGGCTTTTTTAAAGAGACGGTGCACGAAAACACTAATATTTTTTTAAATAAATCCTTTACACTAAATGACAAGTACAGTAAGCAACACTGTCACTGTACTTCATATATATGTGACTGACATGTTTCTATCTATCTAATCTATGTGTGAAGCTCTATTCTGTCTGTTATAAATTGTCGGGTACCGCTGCTGAATTGCCGGCCGGCTTTCTTAAAGAGACGGTGCACGAAAACACTAATATTTTTTAAAATAAATCCTTTACACTAAATGACAAGTACAGTAAGCAACACTGTCACAGTACTTCATATATATGTGACTGACATGGTTCTATCTACCTAATCTATGTGTGAAGCTCTATTCTTTCTGTTGTAAATTGTCGGGTACCGGTGAATGCCGCTGATGAATTGCCGGCTTTTCGCATATATTCTACATTATTCTTAGTTGTTTTCCTTCATGTAGAATTAACCTACAAGGAAAGAAAGGGTTTATTTTCATTCCGATATTTGTGTCCCATTGACTTGCATTGGTTTCCGGTATCGGAATCGGCGATATCCGATACTTTTTGGGTATCGGCCGATCCAATCCGATACGATATTTCCTGATATCGGAAGGTATCGCTCAACACTACTCATTGCCTTTTACTTACGCAAGAGATGAAAAAGTGGAAGCACACCACCACAAGGTCCTGTCTCATCATCTGTCGCATAAATGAAGTTCCTTGGTTGTCCCGGTTTGCCCTTTCATTCAACATCTGGTTGTCATCCATAATTAACCGCCACCTTTTTTGCACCTTTGCTCCAAAGCGGTGGCCAAGTATCCACCGAGTTATCAGTCCTGTAATATAACAGCTGCATACATTGCCAAATGCACGCCTCGGGGAGGGATGCAGGCTGTATGAATGGATTCATAAGTTGGCGGATGCATAAAAAAAAGATGTGTTTTGTGTATTTCAGACTGGCATAAGTCAGCCCAAGAAAGGTTTTCATTTATCAGTTTTACTTTAAAAGCCCTTGTTTACCACAACGTGTCATACTCGGCTATTGACGTGACTTAAAATATTGGATATTACCAGGCCCATGACTATATGACTGCCCTATAATGCACTGACCCAAAATATTGCAATATGATGCTAACTTAATGGCAATTTACCAGAGTTGGAGTTGTCACGATAGGCAGGCTGCGCTGCTCAAAATAGGTATTATATTTATAACCAACACGTTTCAGCAGTGAACTGGTGCCTTTTTCAAGGTTAAAAAAGGCGAAATGCGTTGGTTATAACAAAAAAAAACTTATTTTGAACCCTAATGCTCCATCTCTGCAACGCAACCCGCCTATCATGACACCGCTAACTCTGGTAAATATACATCTGGAAGACTTCAAGCTTCTTAACACAACACTTCCAGGTGAGCGTCACCATCGCTTTGACATTTTTATCCTACCGTATTGCCCTATTGTGTGCGCTTCTGTCCCTATCCAGATTTCTTCTTAATGGCCTTGAAGTTTGTGAAAATCTGAGGTTGTGGGTGGTAATAATCACCTAGGCAGGTTAACAATGCAACTATTTTTTATTCCTTAAATCCATAGTCTTACAGCAACTCCGGGTAGATGGCCAAAATACAATCCACAAGATCCCAACCCAGGGCCAGTAGTTCCACTGCCCCCATACCAGGCGATACCCACTGTCTCCCAACTTTTGGTTGGCCCAAAGATTTTGTATCTCCCACCAGTATAGTTTGCAGTCACAGTCCATGCTCCTCCAGACGACGGATACCACGATTGTAGCACATGTATCTGTAGCACCCCGAGGGTTCGGCCGCTACAGGGGTATTGCACCTCACCCAGAGGTGTGGTATTCCACTCCCGGGTAAGGAGGGGGTGTGGACCAGGGCTCGTTTAGCTGCATGCATCACACACACCCCATTTCCGGGGGACAGCTCAACGGTGTTCCCACGAGACAGAAGTGCAGGCACGACAGCATCTGTCCCTGGCTGGAGTGGGGAGGGGAAGCACACCCAGTGATGTAGGAGCAGATAGGGGTTGGGTTTCTGGGCATAGGTAGGAGCCCATTGGTTGCAAGTCACCTGGGCTCATACACAGAGAGGGAGGTATATAAGATGGGCACCATCTTAGAACAGGAGTCAGTTCAGTCAGGAGGAGAAGAGGAGAGGAGCTCAGCCAGAGAGGGCTGACAGGGAGCTGTGGCTCAGTCTGGGCCCAGCTCCACGAGGCAGGCCTAGAGTGAAGGCCAGAGCCAGAGGAGAAGGACAGTAACAGCAAGGAGCAGAAAGGAAAGAAGGAAAGAAACAGAACACCAAGAGAGGCCCAGAGACACGAAGGCAGAAGGAACCCCAAAGGCCCAGGAGATTGCGGGTGACGGGTTGGCAGAACAGGGTACCGGATCCCAAGTTGGTGGAGGCGACTAATCCTCAGCCAAGGACCAGCGGTCGCGATCATATCCTGGTGCGACCCCTCACTACACCTACTAGAAAGGCATACCACATAGGGTCAGGGCAGTGAGCACGAAGCCTTCCCAAGAGAAGGCCCGAGGCAGCTGGACAAAAGTAGTGTCACTGGTGGGGCACGGCCAGAGAAAGGAATAGAAGGGAGTCCTGGGCCACACTCCGGAATTACCTGGGGGTTGACCGAGCCCCTTGCCTGGTGGACGCAGCACGGCTCGGGCGGTCCTACCTGCGCACAAGTGACCTGGATGAGAACTGTGAGTGAAGCATTTGAACTGCAACACCTTGTCTCTGTGCTTTCTCACCGCGTCAGCACTATTAGTACTGGGACGCCCGCACCATCACTCCCAGCATCCACATTCTCTGCCCTGGGGCTGCACTCCTCCTGTGGGGAGTCACACTACCTCAGCTGCATACCCCATCAGCCCCAGCGGTCTGCCTTGCAGCGGCGGTCCACACTGACCGCAATCCACCGGTGGCGTAGTCGGACAATTAACTTAAAACCTTACAAATAGACTGCCACTGGTTTGACCACCCTGAGCCACGGGACCGGGTCGCCGCCACGGAGACTACAAACCCCAGCATCCCCCAGAGACCTGGTTCCGGGTAACCCACACACGTGTACGCGGGGCCCAGGGGTCGAGTCATATCCAGCTCCAGCTGACAACAACAGTGCTTAAGATAGCTCTTCACATCCAGACGATGGATACCACGACCGTAGCACATGTATCCTGCTCTAGCCGACAGCAACATATAGTATAGTCTCTACCGGGGTTCTCCAAATGTACAGTTTCATATGAAACAATTCAACTGAGGCATCTGAGACACTAAGGGTATGTGCACACGGTCCTTTTTTGGCAGTGTTTTGTACGCAGCATACTTGTGCTGCATCCAAAGCGCTGCACGCAGGTGAAGCCGCATGTGTTCATTGAACACATGCGGCTTCACCGCATCCATTCATTGAACACATGCGGCTTCATCGCATCCTATCCTTTGCACTATAGAATTTTTCTTGCAGAGACTAGCGTCTCCGCAAGAGAAATTGACATGCTGCGGTCTGTGAAGACGCACCGCAGGAGCACGGAGACGCATAGTGGGGATGGGATTTGTACATATCCCATCCACTATGCTGTAACATCTGGTCACTGCAGATTGCATGCAGCACACTTGCTCTGCGTCCAATCTGCAGTGAACACTGTTCGTGTGCACATACCCTAACAGGAGTAATGGAATGATTGTTTTACCTGATTACTAATCTCGTGTCTGGCCTAAAGCCCCCGTCTCACATAGCGAGATCGCTAGCGAGATCGCTGCTGTGTCACAGTTTTGGTGACGCAACAGCGACCTCACCAGCGATGTCGCTATGTGTGACACTTTGCAGCGATCAGGCCCCTGCTGTGAGGTCGCTGATCACTGCAAAGTGTCCTGGACCATTTTTTGGTTGTTGCCCTCCCGCTGGTCAGCACACATCGCTGTGTGTGACCAGCGGGAGCAGCGATCAGGCTGGTAACCATGATAAACATCGGGTTACTAGGGGCACACGCGCACCTAGTAACCCGTTGTTTATCATGGTTACGAGCCTGCTAAAGTGAGCGGTAACCTCCCGCTCACTGTAGCAGAGTGGTAACCATGGTAAACATCGGGTTACTAAGTGCGCGTGTGCCCCTAGTAACCCGATGTTTACCATGGTTACCAGCCTGCTCCTGCTTCAGCAGGCTGGTAACCAGGAGCAGGGGCCTTTACGTATACATAAGATCCAGCCTGCACGTCTTCCTCTGCTTACTGTCACTGAATGGAAACAGCGATTCCTGAGACTGAACACTTTCCAGGAAAGATTTGTACACCTTAATCAGACGAGCAAGCAAATCTCTAATAAAACACAACAATAAGATCGACATAACTAGTGCTCCGTGCTGGAAAAAGTCCGCATCCCTTAGAGCAGTGGACTCTGCTCTACGTCCAATAATCCTTATTCCGTGGCCAGCTTCTCAAAAAGTTCATAAAAAAATGTTTTAATACATCATTAATGCCTCTGGTCCAATTACAGCTGCACTCTACTTCTGCAGCTGATCGCAGAAGTGAAGTCCGGCTGCAACAGAGGACCGGACCAGAGGTTGGAAATGGGAATGCAAAATAACATCTTAGATTACATTAAAAAAAAAGTTGTAAATGTAAAAAAAATAACTTTTTGGAAATGTTTTTTTTTTACAATAGTATAACACTAACAAAAATAGTTTTTTATATACTTAACTACTAGATTTTATTTCATACTGGGTACCATCGCCAATATCACTTTCAAGTAGCCGACAAGACCTTCTGAAACTATTCCAACGTGATTTTGTGGCCATTCTGAGCCATATTTGTTCTTTCTGTAGATGCCCAGGGATAATACTTTGCTTTCTCTTGCCTTAAAATGTGTTTCTTGTAAGAAAAGAGTTAACTAAAGTTTCTTTTTCTCAGTTTTTGAGCTTTAAAAACAGAAATTTGAGCTTAAGCTTTCCTGGCCGAAATTCCAACAGTACCCGCCGTATTGTTCTACCTTGTAGAGAACCGTGCATGCAGACGATAGCGGCATGCTGTAAGATAGTGATAGGCTTATCAGGAGTCTCTAATGGATTCACTTGCTCCTACTTATTTCGCTTCTGCCGCACCATCTATTTCTATCCCATGTTCCTGTGGTCTTCAGTAATTAATGTCAGGCGAGGGACTTGCATTATAAGCTGCGCTTTTCTTCATTCCCTTGACCCTGTCAGGCTCTGTTTAATCTCCATCGAAGCGGCTGCAGATTTCACTGCGTAGACGATACAAAAAGAGGCTTCTCGATGGACGCTGTACAACAGTGGGTTCAAAAGGCATTATTGGGCTAGTATGCGAATGTGCTGCGCGTTTCTTCATCTGAAGAGATAAATCGATGTAAATTCAGCCTGCTGTATCGAATTCTCAGAAGCAACCGGTTGGATCTCAGATGGATGAATTTAATTTTCAAGAAATTTTGTTTGGTTTAAGGAAGCATCTCGATTCATAGAACTGTTGCCGTATTAATATTCATCTATCATGACCCCGTAGACCTTCAAAGTTGGCAGCTCATAAAAAGAGCTGCTATTGCTCTATCAACAAAGATGTTACTCCTGTAGCCCACCAGGGATTTTACTATTAAAGAGGTTATACAGTCTTAATAAATATTTACCCTGGACATTAATGGCGTAAAAAAAAACAAAACTGAGACATTCTCACATGATGTCACTTCTTCTGATCCAGCGAAAGCTACGCCAGTGATCTTCACTAGCTCGTAGTAAGTAACCACAAGAGAAATATCCAATGATGTGCCTTTCTTGCCACTTGAGTTCTGCCATCAATTATTGGCCTCAGTGGTCCCATGACAGAAAATGTCATGGGACCACTGAGGCCAATAATTGGTGGCAAGAATGGCACGTCATTGGATGTTTCTCTAGTGGTCACATACTGCTCCATTCACAAAGTGTTGGGGCCCTAGCAGTCAGATCTGTAACAATCATACTTTCCACTTATACAGTGCATAGGTGATAAGGGGTATTTATGGTTCAAGAGTCATGACCAGAATGTTCAGTGTGAAAAAGATGTGTGGAACCATACATGGGGTCCTAAAACTGTTTTTAGACACAAAGGGGGCAATTATTAAGATATGGAAGCACAAAGTGGGCATTTATTAATACATTGAGGCACAAAAGGGGGCATTTAAAAATATAAGGACAGAAAGGGGGCATTATTAATATAATTAATATATGGTGGCACGGAGATGGGATTATTGATATATGTAGGCACAGAGAGGGTATTAATATATGCAGGCACATAGGGGGCATTATTAATATAAGGAGGCACAGAGGGGCATTATTGATACATGTAGGTACAGAGAGGGCAGTAGTAATATATGTAGGCACAGAGGGGGCAGTAGTAATATATGTAGGCACAGAGGGGGCAGTAGTAATATATGTAGGCACAGAGGGGGCAGTAGTAATATATGTAGGCACAGAGGGGGCAGTAGTAATATATGTAGGCACAGAGGGGGCAGTAGTAATATATGTAGGCACATAGGGGGCATTATTAATATAAGGAGGCACAGAGGGGCATTATTGATACATGTAGGTACAGAGAGGGCAGTAGTAATATATGTAGGCACAGAGGGGGCATTATTAATATAATTAATATATGGTGGCACGGAGATGGCATTATTGATATATGTAGGCACAGAGAGGGCATTAATATATGCAGGCACATAGGGGGCATTATTAATATAAGGAGGCACAGAGGGGCATTATTGATACATATAGGTACAGAGAGGGCAGTAGTAATATATGTAGGCACAGAGGGGGCATTATTAATATAATTAATATATGGTGGCACGGAGATGGGATTATTGATATATGTAGGCACAGAGAGGGCATTAATATATGCAGGCACATAGGGGGCATTATTAATATAAGGAGGCGCAGAGGGGCATTATTGATACATGTAGCCACAGAGAGGGCAGTAGTAATATATGTAGGCACAGAGGAGGCAGTAGTAATATATGTAGGCACAGAGGGGGCATTATTAATATAATTAATATATGGTGGCACGGAGATGGGATTATTGATATATGTAGGCACAGAGAGGGCATTAATATATGCAGGCACATAGGGGGCATTATTAATATAAGGAGGCACAGAGGGGCATTATTGATACATGTAGGTACAGAGAGGGCAGTAGTAATATATGTAGGCACAGAGGGGGCATTATTAATATAATTAATATATGGTGGCACGGAGATGGGATTATTGATATATGTAGGCACAGAGAGGGCATTAATATATGCAGGCACATAGGGGGCATTATTGATATAAGGAGGCGCAGAGGGGCATTATTGATATATGTAGGCACAGAGAGGGCAGTAGTAATATATGTAGGCACAGAGGAGACAGTAGTAATATATGTAGGCACAGAGGAGGCAGTAGTAATATATGTAGGCACAGAGGGGGCAGTAGTAATATATGAAGGCACAGAGGGGGCAGTAGTAATATATGTAGGCACAGAGGGGGCAGTAGTAATATATGTAGGCACAGAGGGGGCAGTAGTAATATATGTAGGCACAGAGGAGGCAGTAGTAATATATGTAGGCACATAGGGGGCATTATTAATATAAGGAGGCACAGAGGGGGCAGTAGTAATATATGAAGGCACAGAGGGGGCGTTGTTATTATATGTAGGCATAGAGGGGAATTGTTGATATATGGATAGTAGTCTACAAGCTTAGTAACCAAGAAAATTGATCACCCGTCATTAAACCCTCTGTGTAGTGTTCTGTCTTAAAAGAAGATTACTTGTCCGAAATTCTTTATGACTATCCTGATTAATTACCAGCTATTCCGCACCTATATTCCTTAGTACAATTTATCTATTACGCCCTTTTACCAACCAAATCTGAAATCTCAGAACTGGGATACATTGATATTAGAGGAATAAAAAAAAATACATGCTGAAAATGTATTGTTCCATCTACAAAGTGACGGAGCTTTGCCGGTGTAGACCATCTCCAGACTCAAGTTAATGTTCTCTCATTCGTACAGTGGTTTCTGCCTTGACAAAGACATCGTAGATTACATATTCACTGCTACATGCGAAATGATTATAAATTACTTGTGGCAGGAAAGGAAGAGGATTTTGTCAGTTTAATGTGTTCTCTGCTACTTTGTTGACGAGCAATGAATTGGATAATACAGTACAATAAAAGAAAAATCCATTTCTTTAGACTTGTGTTCTTTGGAGATTCGGGTGATGTGACATTGTCCCCACTTAGTGATAAATTCTCACACTTCTAAATTCGTTTAGTAATTTAAATTCTGGAGGGATATCAAACATCTGTCTCAATCTAAGACTCTGTCACTTCAAGAGGAGGCAAAGTTTTATATAATATATTGTGAGTTACTTTCACTTCTTAACACCTTGGATTGGGAAATTTGATAAAGTACCAAGTAATAGATTGGTAAAATGTGTATATTTTGGCCCATTAATGCATTCCAATTGTCTATATACAAGTCGATTGTCATTCGTTAACTCCCTGTGTAGCACAACTAGAGTTCTACCGACCCCGGGGAAACTTTTACCATGGACCACTTCCACTACCGACTTCTTGCTCCAATACCCCAGTGATGCTTCTAGGGTCTATGTATGTTATTACCCATCCCTCAAAAATCAAAACACAAATATATTTACGATCTGTTTTAATATATTATTGATATTAAAAAAGCCATCTTTGTGTCTTCTTGTTTTAATAATGGCCCCTTTGTACCTCAATATATTTATAATGGCCCCTTTGTGCCTCAGTTTATTAATAATGCCCCCTCTGTGCCTACATATATTAATAACGCCCCCTCTGTTTCTACATATATTAATAATGCCCCCTATGTGTCTCCATACATTAATAATGCCCCCTCTATGCCTATATATATTAATAATGCCCCCTCTGTAGCTCCATATATTAATAATTCCCCCTCTGTGCCTCCATATATTAATAATGCCCTCTCTACGTTTACATATATTATTAATGCCCCCTCTGTGCTTACATATATTAATAATGCCCCCTATGTGCCCCCATACATTAATAGTTCCCCCTCTGTACCTCCATACATTAACAATGCCCCTTCTCTTCCTCCATACATTAATAATGCCCCCTCTGTGCCTCAATACATTAATAATGCCCCCTCTGTGCCTACATATATTAATAATGCCCCCTCTGTACCTCCATACTTTAATAATGCCCCCTCTGTGCCTACATATATTAATAATGATCCCTCTGTACCTCCATACTTTAATAATGCCCCCTCTGTGCCTACATATATTAATAATGATCCCTCTGTACCTCCATACTTTAATAATGCCCCCTCTGTGCCTATGTGGCACCCCAGGGGTCCGGTTGCCACAGTGGCATTGCCTAGCTCACAAGAGGTGATGCCATGCCTGGAAGCAAGCAGGGGTCCCCTAATCAGGTTTTGCTAAGCATGCAACACTGTCCTGGCTCCAGACCAGCAAGGGGAGTTCCTCCCCTTGGCAACTGGGATCTGGGGGCGGGGTTAGTTAGTCTGAGTGTCAGGAGTTGAAGTCAGGACATCGAGGAGAGAGGAGCTGGGGACTGGAGCTGTGCGGCAGCTCACCCCAGAAGAACCAGCACAGAGGAACCGGACACCGGAGTCCGAGGTTGTGGGACACCAAAGGCCCAGCAGCAGAAACCAGAGGACAGGACACTGCAGGTCTCCTGGCCCCAGCAGACGCCCGGAGGCTCAGCAGCACCGCAGGGCCCAGCACCGCCACGTGGGAGCGACGCAGCAGCAAGGCCCGAACTGCCTGCCATACGGGTGAGCACAGAAACGTTGCACTCAGGGACGAGGGCCACCACACAGCTACAAGCAGCAGGGCCAAAGAGTTTAGTGGAAAGGGAAGGCCTCCAACTTCATCTGGCAAGGAGGATTCTTTACTTGCTTCCAGGCTGCCCGGACTTCCACTTCTAGCCAGTACCCGTGTCCCGGCTTGTTTAATCAGCACCAGTAAAGCTAAGAGGAAACCGCCATTAAGTTGTGAACTGATTATTGCTGCGCCATCAACCCCTGCACTACAACGCCCAGCACAACCTATCCCATCTACACTGCCCTGGAGCTAAGCTCTTCCTGTGGAGAATCACACCATCCCTGCTGCAGTAACATCAGCTCCAGAGGACCTGCTCCGCAGCGGCGGCTCCCTTAGCCGCATACCACAGGTGGCGTCACGAACTTTATACATTCACTATACATCCCCAATCAATAACCCCTTTCTATTGACCGCCCTGGGTCACGGACCGGGTCACCGCCACTGTGACATCCCCCAGCATCTACCGGCCCGGCACCGGGTACCCCACGGCCCAGGGGGCGCGTCACCTACATATATTAATAATGTCCCCTCTGTACCTCCATACTTTAATAATGCCCCTTCTGTGCCTACATATATTAATGCCCCCTCTGTACCTCCATACTTTAATAATGCCCCCTATGTGCCTACATATATTAATGCCCCCTCTGTTCCTCCATACAGTAATAATGGCCCCTCTGTGCCTATATATATTAATAATGCCATCTGTGTACCTACATATATTTTAATGCCTTTCTATGTCTCCATACATTAATAATGCCCTTTCTATGTCTACATATATTAATAATGCCCCCTCTGTGCCTCGATATATTATTACTTCCCCCTCTGTGCCTCGATATATTACTACTGCCCCCTCTCTGCCTTCATACATTAATACCCCCTTTCTACCTATATATATTTATAATGCCCTCTCTATGTCTACATATATTATTAATGCCCCATCTGCTTCCATATATTAATAATGCCCCCTTTATGCCTACATATATTAATAATTCTCCCTCTCTGCCTATATATATCAATAATGTCCTCTGTGTGCCTCCATGCATTAATAATGCCCCATTCTCTGCCTTTATATTTTTTTAAATTCCCCATTTGTGCCCCAATATATTAATAATTGCCCCCTTTGAGACTTACCCATGGGGAACCAATGGCCACAGGCTTCAACTGTATATGTATACTGAGGAGAGTGGTGTCTTCTTTCTCCTCCGTGGTTGTGATCACACCCTCAGTGATCATGATCATTACCCCACTGACTGACTGATATGAACAGAAGGATCATTAAAGGGAATCTGACACTAGTATCAACGCTCCTAAGTCATCTATATGATCATGTAGGTCATAGGAAGCTGAATAAAATGACACCTTGATATCTGTGATCTGAAGTCTTATTTCAGAGAAATCCATGTTTTTCGTTATATGTAAATGAGCCATTAGGATCTATGGGCCGGACATAGATCTCCCCGAGAATCTGCTTCCAGAGATTATTATAAGTGAAAGGAGAGTTACCAGTGTGAGACATGTAATAACTGTCACTTTGCTATCATAATCACACACAGCTCTATAGTATCACAGTACAGCAGAATCAACCCCCAAAAGGCTTATATTGGGGTATAGTTGCCCTCGATACCTTCTGCTTGACTGACAGCTCACTGCTTTGATTACACTGCACACTGTCAAGCAGAAGGAGATGGCATTAGACAGAGAATATAGCTGGGGAAGCAGACATTTAGGAAGTGCTCCAATCACTCCCAGAGCACTTCAACCTTATTTGCATATGGATTAAAACAAAGTTTTTTCAGGTTATGAAGTTTTGGATTTTATAAATAAAGGTATAGATTGGCTTATCTTTCAAAGCGCTACATGACCATATGAGTGGATTGGGGGGTTTGATCATTATGACAGATTTCCTTTAATCTATGATTTAACCAGAAACCAGCACATTACTGTGTTTGTATACAGTTCAGGTAGGTCATGCATATTTTTCATATAATAAGATTTTTTTTTATTCTTGTGAACACTTTGATATGGGTCAGCTGCATTAAATGACATTATATTTTTGTGCATCCTAAAAAAAAATATTAAAATGGTCACTGAACTTTCAGACAACTTGACTTATTTCATACACAACATGGTAAATAGGCAATCTGAAAATCAGTATATTTTTAAATTATTTTATTTTTACCAATGAAAAATCACTTCCAAAGTGAATACCACTAGGTGTCTCCATTTCTAGCAGCAAAGGTGCCAAGATGGATTTCAGGAAATTGGGGCTGGCTGTGTCTTTTTGCAGAAAATAGGGGTAAGACTTTGTGTATTTGCTCCTGCTCGCCTGCATACAGGCATAACAGAAAGGTGGGATTTCAGTTCAGGGATGGGAAACTATTGGACAATACTAGGTGTGATGTATGCTGGGAAGTGAGGAAAAGGATGTTCCTGTACTCATGGTGCTGACAGAATGACGGTAAAGAAAAACTGGCCACTGAGAGCGTCAGAGCCTCAGAACTTCAGAACCTCAGGAGCTTCAGAACCTCAGAGCTTCAGAGCCTCAGAACCTCAGAGTCTCATAGCTTCAGACCCTCATAGCCTCAAGACACTCAGAGCTTCAGAACCTCAGAGCTTCAGAGATTACAGAACATGAGAATCAGGAATGTTTCTGGACATATTAGACTGGTATGTGCAAAAAAAGCAGCTTGAGGGCGGACGGACTATGCTTTTCTACAGGGTTGGACCACTTACCAATGTAGCTAAATGAGTGATCATTGCTTTGGGCTTGAACACCCCTTTAGGATTATTTTACGTTTTGGTATGACTTCTCTTTAGGTTTCCCTTCATACTAACCTATTGCATAAAGTAATAAACCAAGCCGGAGCGAGCACTACATAGATTAAGAAATTCATAGCTGAACATATGGACTCCATATTTTTCTGATTATTGTTATATGACTTCCCGAACATCCTTGATGTATCATGTTTGGAAATGTTTACAGGGAATAATCAAAACATTGTGTATGTAAAAGGGATTCCAACCAAGTCTGTGTAGGTTTTTGTGTACATGATCTATAATCTGACCTGGTGTGAAATGTTAGATGTTTGGTGTGAACGAGGTCTTATGGATGTGTGACCACCAATGCATCATTTGTCCTTACTAAAGGTGACACCACTTGCACAGATGGCATGGCTTCCAGAACTTGAGCTGTTCTTTCTTGTGGTGGCTTCCGCTTGGAAGTTACCACTATGTTATATATAAAAAAGTGAAAAAAAGATGCCAGTGGCAAGCCCACCACAAAACATGTCAGAATAGATGTTTCAGGAAAAAAACTGTTTTCTAAAGTGAAAAGTGTGCACGCTAAGACTTTTGGTTGAGTTTTTGGAGTGGAAACTAAAGAAAAACTCCAAGCTTTTGAGAAGTTTTGAGTTTATGCCCAATTTCTGTTCCAAAAACTCCTCAAAGAAATCAGAGTGCATATACACTTAGGTATATTCGCACTGAACTTTTGCGGAGGTGTGATGCAGCAGCAAAAAAGGCAAACACAGTTCTGGGATGTATTAAGAGAAGCATGGAGTCTAGATCACGTGAAGTCATTATCCCCCTCTACTCCACCTTGGTCAGACCTCATCTGGAATACTGTGTCCAGTTCTGGACACCACATTTTAAAAAATACATTGAAAAACTGGAGCAAGTTCAGAGAACAGCTACCAGAATGATGAGCAGACTGCAAACTATGTCGTATGAGGAAAGGTTAAAGATCTGGGAATGCATAGCTTGTGAAAAAGAAGGCTAAGAGGAGTGTGAAGACACGGGGTCTTCCGTGGGCAGAACACTACTCAGACAACGCAGGGTGATGGTAAACAGTGAACCACCATAAATCAATAACATATAGAACAGTCCCAGCAAATACACGAGATGGTGCAAGCTACAGTCTCACCCTCCTTCCGCTGGCCTGCTGGGATTAGAGTCGTGAGATATGTGGCCAGGTGACCTGATTGTCCCAACCTGGATTCTTTAAATCGTCCTTGCAATGGTCAATGGAGCAGTTCCTGTAATGTCTCTCTGAACAGACGCAGAGACCCCCTTTTTATAGTTCACATTTGTCCGTTGAAGCCATCATTCATAGATCAAGGGTCAGGGATCATGATCTTAGTTTACAATGCTCGAGTATCTACAGCGCATGCCCTAATGTTGACTGGCAACCACCCTACAATAGTATTTAACTTATCTAGCAAACCTCCATTGTTCATCCACCCTGAGTCGCTATATTACAAAACTGTCAGATAACACATTGTAGATAACAGCCATTCATCAATTACCAAATATCAACTCAAGTGATCAACATTCAGGATTATTCAAACAATAGTCTGTGTTGACCAGCCAAGGAAGAACACAAGTTCTGAAGTCAACATAAAAATATGGTATGTATGTCTGGCATAATTAAGAAGAAAAGCTGTGTCGTCACAAGGAGACTTAATAACGGTATACAAATATCTGAAGGGATGTCATAGTGTAGAAGGATCATCCTTATTCTCATTTACACGTGGGAACACGAGAAGCAATGGAATGAAACTGAAAGAGAGAAGATACAGATTAGATATTAGAAAAAACTTTTTGACAGTGAGGGTGATCAATGAGTGGAACAGGCGGCCACGAGAGCTGGTGAGTTCTCCTTCAATGGACGTCTTCACACAGAGGCTGGACAGACATCAGTCTGAGATGGTTTTGTGAATCCTGCATTGAGCAGGGGGTTGTATGAACATAGCCTTACAATGTTGTCTAAGTTCATGAAAACTCAATGGATCTTTTTACTTGCTATAAATAAGATGATAACTCTTTATATCAAAATGTAATGATGATAGAAAGCTTCTGAGCACATTTAAAGGGCACCTGCTCCCAATTCTATTTACTTCATATAGTCACTTTAAGAAAGTGTCCGCCATTCATTAAGAAATAAGATGATGAAAGAAACCTGTTTGTAGCGTAACATACTACAGAATAAAAGCCGTTTCCCTTGAAGGACATAAAGAAGTAAAATCAAGCTGCCACAAAGCCTTCCCCGCACATCGGTATTTATCCCCCCTGCCTGTAATGAGCGGCAAACTACAGAAGATCTGACAGGAGACAGTGTTACTTCCTAATTGCCCAGCAACGCCTCGCTGAGCTGACGGTAAACATCCCTGGATTACAGAATTCTACTTTCCGCACTGAACATTATCAGCCTCAAGGACCAAAACTGTTGCAGAGAAGAAAGGTTCTTGTTTTTCGTAGCAACCAATCACAATCCATGTTTTATTTTTCCAGTGCAGGTTAGAGGATAGAAGCTGGACTCTCATTGGTTGCTATAGGCAACCAGAACGTTATTGCTCTGTAACAGTGGCCTCGATCCATAAAAAGTGTTCTGATATTGATATTTTTCATGGCAACCAAATTTTTAGAGTAGGTTGCTCTGTGCTACACGGTCACTGCCACCATTCCATGATGAATACCATGAGTGTTGTGTCAGTTTCATATGACCGTGAAGCACGAATCGCAATGACCGTCCTGTCCTACAGGTCTCCCGACCAGAGCGGAAGACACTTAGCTCAGGTCATGACAGAAAAACTCTCTATACTGTGCAGATTTTATTTTTCCAGAGCAGAAAGCTGAGCTCTTGTTGGTTGCTATAGACAGCAAAGACATTTTTTTCGTCAGGTTGTTGCCGTCCGCTTCGGCTGGCGGCACATCTAAAGCTTCGCCCATCCATGGCAAGCCAAGGGGTGGCATGATTGGGAACTAAAATCGTGGTCTCACCCTTAGGGCTCATTCAGACATTAGTTTTTCACATACGAGTGCTATACATGATTTCAAGGAGAGAACTCGTACCTAGAATATTCTATGTGGCTGTGTAAAGCAGGCTCGGACTGGCCCATAGGGGAACAGGGGAATTTCCCGGTGGGCCCCTGTTCAGGCAGGAGCCCCCAACCCCACTGTATGGGTAGTACTTGGAATAATTCACACTGTACAGAAAAAAGCAGTATATCGTCATTCATTTGCCAAACTACCCAGTTTATTATTATATAGAGGTATAAGTAAATTTGTGAACTAGGGTAGTGTATTATTTGCATGCAGGTGAAAAGTGGGCCCCCCAAAGTCAATGTTACTGGTGAGCCCTTGGCACCCCAATCTGACACTGGTGTAAAGTGACCACGGTTGATAGCCGAGGACGAGCTGCTGGTCCATACGCCCTGGCACTTTACAGGAAAATCATGTCCCAGTCCCAATGTACTGGCAGATGTGGGGGGCATCACTTTCACAGGCCTCCACTGTCTCCAGGCCTCCATCTTCATGAGCCACAGCACATAACTCAGGGGACACCCAGTTCATAATAACAACTGAATGTTTACTGGACAGATAAAGTTCATCAGATTGTAACACGCAACATCGGACACAACACTTCTTATTCCTTGTTTCCTGAATACAGTACATTTCCAGCATTACTATTCCTCTTGGACTATCCCTATGATTACTGGCTCTATCAACCCCAGGGATCTCCTGTCCAGTTCCGCAGTGCACCCGAGATCCATTACCTTCAATATAAAGTTCCGCGTCCATCGCCCCCTGTATACCAAAGGATAAGGCATTCTTCGCAGCACCTATATTGAGCTTTGAGCTCCGGACGGTGCAGGAATGTCTGCAAGGGATCCCTGTAAGGCCTCCCACTGCCCCGAATGGTAAATGCTTGCCCACTGCATCTTGAACTTAACCATTTCTTTCTCATCCGAGAAAAACTGATGAAACTCGGATCAAACTTGGATGGAACTCTGAACAAAATAATTGATGACACTAGGACCATTTTTCTCCTACGTGCCCCACATAGTCCTCCATACAGAATAATGGGCCCCACATAGTCCTCCATACAGAATAATGGGCCCCACATAGTCCTCCATACAGTATAATGGACTCCACATAGTTCTCCATACAGAATAATGGGCCCCACATAGTCCTCCATATTTAATAATGGGCCCCGTGTAGTCCTTCATACAGAATAATGGGTCACGCATTGTCCTCCATACAGAATAATGGACCCCACATAGTCCTCCATACAGAATAATGGGTCACGCATAGTCCTATATACAGAATAATAGGTTACGCATAGTCCTCCATACAGAATAATGGACCCCACATAGTCTTCCATACAGAATAATGGGTCACGCATAGTCCTCCATATAGAATAATGGACCCCACATAGTCCTCCATACAGAATAATGGACCCTGCATAGTCCTCCATGCAGAATAATGGGCCCCACATAGTCCTCCATACAGAATAATGGGCCCCACAAAGTCCTCCATACAGAATAATGGGCCCCACATAGTCCTCCATACAGAATAATGGGCCCCACATAGTCCTCCATACAGAATGATGGGCCCCACATAATCCTCCATACAGTATAATGGACTCCACATAGTTCTCCATACAGAATAATGGGCCCCACATAGGCCTCCATATTTAATAATGGCCCCGTGTAGTCCTCCATACAGAATAATGAGTCACGCATAGTCCTCCATACAGAATAATGGACCCCACATAGTCCTCCATACAGAATAATGGGTCACGCATAGTCCTCCATACAGAATAATGGACCCCACATAGTCTTCCATACAGAATAATGGGTCACGCATAGTCCTCCATACAGAATAATGGGTCACGCATAGTCCTCCATATAGAATAATGGACCCCACATAGTCCTCCACACAGAATAATGGACCCTGCATAGTCCTCCATGCATTATAATGGGCCCCACATAGTCCTCCATACAGAATAATGGACCCTGCATAGTCCTCCATGCATTATAATGGGCTCCACATAGTCCTCCATACAGAATAATGGACCCTGCATAGTCCTCCATGCATTATAATGGGCCCCACATTTTAAAAAAATAAAATACCTTTACCCCGATCTCCTGCTGCTCCAGTCTTTGCAGCATGCCTTCTGCAGCTCTTCACTGCTCGACACAGTGGAAATCCAGGATGCCAATACAGTTGAAAGTGCAATGGTGGGGAGGTGGCTGAAGTGCCAGCATCGCAGGCCAAATATAATTACCCTGTGGGCCATATTTGGGCCAGAGTTTGACATGTGTACGTTACAGTTTCATGAATTCCCTCCATAGTCTTAAAGGGGTTATCCAGGGTTGTGGTTCAAGTTTGCAGTCACTCTATGTAACTGCAGACTTGCGAATCCTCACAGCGCGCGCATTGCACGCTGTCAGGATTCTCCGGTGCCGGGAGCGAGTGGTCATGAGACTGCAAGTATGCAATTTGCATTCTTCTGGCCACATTCCAAATAGACATGTCTGGCCTTGCTCAATTCACTTATATTGAGCAAGGCCGCACACGTCTAGTCAGCATGTGACCGCATGTATGGAAATCTCAAACTTGCATTCACGCACTCACCCATTGCCAGAACTAGAGAATCATGACAGTGTGCCGGCTGTGAGGATTCAGGAGTCTGCAGACTTGAAACTCAAGCCTGGACAACCCCTTTAAGACAGTTTTTGCCTGGTACAGCTGGCTGACCGCCAATATGTCATGCATTACAGTCTGCAAAGCTTTTCACGAAATTACAAATCTGCTGTATGTTAAAGGGGTATTCCAATCGTATAAAGTAATGGTTTGTTCTTTGAATCTCTCGGGGTCTCAACCACCAAAGGGCGGGAGGTGGGAGGTCCGTGTGCTGTGAAGGGGGCACTGTGCTTAATCAGCTTTGTGCCTCCTTGAACGTCCAACAACCATAAAGTGGTGGCATATCCTACCGATAACAAAGTATTTGCCATAAATGTCTCAGATGTGTGTCCCAACTCTGGGACCCTCCACCTCTCTCCCTATTCTCCTATCCCAGCTGGTATCTGACCATCACTGAATGTAGAGGTGGCACCACATACATTGACTCTCTCCATTCATTGCTATTGGAGATTAAAATACAGCAGAGCAAATACCTTCCCCTGTATTCAGAAATCCCATAGCAGTGAATGGAAAGAGCTGCCACATCTCAATTCACCGGTGGATGTTGTCCAGAACCTGAACCCTCATTTTTGAGATACGTTTGGACCTCAGAGATGAGACCTGCATCCATCAAACATTGATGACATATCCCATACCATATACCATAAATGTCTATCATGAGACAGCCCCTTTAAGTCTCACGGGAACTGAAATGTAGTACCAGACACAGTCAATGGACAAAGGTGGCGTTGTTTCTTGAAAAAAAAGTGTGGCTAGCACCATGGGTCAGTAATTACCATTATTTCCTTGCTTCGCTGTAGTCATTGGATCTAAAACTGGGTTCCCATTGCGTTTGTGACTCTGTCAGGGGTTTCTGTCTGAATTCCAAAAAAACTGGACTCCGACAAGTCCCTGACAAAGTTTAAATTAGGCAAATGGAGTAGAAGGCACTCTATTTTATTGGGCTAAAAAGATGGACACTGCTGCAAAGAGCATCAAGAGGAGTCCATAGTTGACTTCATTTGCCTAAGGCGTGGGTCACACGACCATAGATGTTCTCGTTCAAGAGAATCTGGTCAATTATTCAAATCACACTCTGATCAGACTCTGATCACAGTGTCATAACAGTGTGATCCGATTCTCTTGGATGACGTGAAAATGGAGAAAAATATTGCTCCGTCTTCTCCATTCTGTCAGTCCGTGGAAATTGGACCACACTTGGATGTCATCCGAATGGAGTCCAATTGGGTCAAACTCGTGCATGCTGTGACTTGTTTTCTCGGACTGGCTCTGTCCGAGAAAAGTATAGGACATGTGCACAGCTCCATAGACTAACATTGGTCTGAGTGCGATCCAATGTTTTGTCTGATAGCGCTCGTCTGCACAAGCCCTAATTGGAATTAAAAGCCCTGTTGGCGGCAAATCTGACTCCCATTTTTGGAGGGCTCTGAAAGGATCATTAAGGAGAACACAAATGTTGTCCGAACCCATCCTAATTCTGACCAAGGGCAGGATCTAAGTGACGTTTGTATGCAGTGGCGTAATTAGAGTCCGATGGGCCCCGGTGAAAGATTTGTATCGGGGCACCCCCTGCCGCATGTTGGTCAGATGTATGGGCCCTTGTAGCATTCTAAATCCTATAAGAACATACAAGTTGCACCTCCTCCCCCATAAACCTTCTTGGTATACAGTATATGTCCCCCATTCTGGGCACATCCTAGTAAATATGTTCCCCATCCTAGTAGATGTTCCTCATCCTGGTATATATCTATGTGTCCGCCATCCTGGTATATATGCTCCCCTTCCTGGCCTCAAACTGGTATATATATCCCCCATCCTGGTATATATGTCCCTTATCCTAGGCCCATCCTGGTATATATGTCCCTTATCCTGGTATATATGACCCCCGTCCTGGTATATATCCCCCATCCTAGTATATATGTCCCTTATCCTGGGCCCCATCCCGGTATATATGTCACTTATACTGGGCCCCATACTGGTATATATGTCCCTTATCTTGGGCCCATCGTGGTATATATGTCCCTTATCCTGGGGCCCAGGATGGTATGTATGTCCCCCATCCTAGTATATATGTCCCTTATCGTGGGCCCCATCCTGGTATATATGTCTCTTATCCTAGGCCCCATCCTGGTATATATGTCACTTATCTTGGACCCATCCTGGTATATATGTCCCTTATCCTGGTATATATGTCCCCCATTCTGGTATACAGTACTGACCAAAAGTTTGGACACACCTTCTCATTTAAAGATTTTTCTGTATTTTCATGACTATGAAAATTGTACATTCACACTGAAGGCATCAAAACTATGAATTAACACATTTGGAATTATATACTTAACAAAAAAGTGTGAAACAACTGAAAATATGTCTTATATTCTAGGTTCTTCAAAGTAGCCACCTTTTGCTTTGCTGACTGCTTTGCACACTCTTGGCATTCTCTTGATGAGCTTCAAGAGGTAGTCACCAGAAATGGTTTTCACTTCACAGGTGTGCCCTGTCAGGTTTAATAAGTGGGATTTCTTGCCTTATAAATGGGGTTGGGACCATCAGTTGTGTTGTGCAGAAGTCTGGTGGATACACAGCATATAGTCCTACTGAATAGACTGTTAGAATTTGTATTATGGCAAGAAAAAAGCAGCTAAGTAAAGAAAAACGAGTGGTCATCATTACTTTAAGAAATAAAGGTTAGTGAGTCTGAAAAATTGGGAAAACTTTGAAAGTGTCCGCAAGTGCAGTTGCAAAAACCATCAAGCACTACAAAGAAACTGGCTCATATGAGGACCGCCCCAGGAAAAGAAGACCAAGAGTCACCTCTGCTTCTGAAGATAAGTTTATCCGAGTCACCAGCCTCAGAAATCGCAGGTTAACAGCAGCTCAGATTAGAAACCAGGTCAATGCCACACAGAGTTCTAGCAGCAGACACATCTCTTCAACAACTGTTAAGAGGAGACTTTGTGCAGCAGGCCTTCATGGTAAAATAGCTGCTAGAAAACCACTGCTAAGGACAGGCAACAAGCAGAAGAGACTTGTTTGGGCTAAAGAACACAAGCAATGGACATTAGACCAGTGGAAATCTATGCTTTGGTCTGATGAGTCCAAATTTGAGATCTTAGGTTCCAACCACCGTGTCTTTGTGCGACGCAGAAAAGGTGAACTGATGGACTCTACATGCCTGGTTCCCACCGAGAAGCATGGAGGAGGAGGTGTGATGGTGTGGGGGTGCTTTGCTGGTGACACTGTTGGGGATCTATTCAAAATTGAAGGCATACTGAACCAGCATGGCTACCACAGCATCTTGCAGTGGCATGCTATTCCATCCGGTTTGCGTTTAGTTGGACCATCATTTAGTTTTCAACAGGACAATGATCCCAAACACACCTCCAGGCTGTGTAAGGGCTATTTGACCAAGAAGGAGAGTGATGGGGTGCTAGGCCAGATGACCTGGCCTCCACAGTCACCAGACCTGAACCCAATCGAGATGGTTTGGGGTGAGCTGGACCGCAGAGTGAAGGCAAAAGGGTTAACAAGTGCTAAGCATCTCTGGGAACTCCTTCAAGATTGTTGGAAGACCATTTCCAGTAACTACCTCTTGAAGCTCATCAAGAGAATGCCAAGAGTGTGCAAAGCAGTCATCAAAGCAAAAGGTGGCTACTTTGAAGAACCTAGAATATAAGACATATTTTCAGTTGTTTTACACTTTTTTGTTAAGTATTAGTGTTGAGCGAGCACTAAAATACTCGGGTGCTCGAAGCTCGGGCCGAGCTCACCGTGATACTCGGGTGCTCGACCCGAGCAACGAGCCCAATGTTAGTCTATGGGAGACTCGAGCATTTTTGCGGCGGCTCCCCCGGCAGTCTTTTAAAAGCCTAACAAGTGCCCAAAACGATAGTGACAGTGCTCAAATGACATGGGGACAGCATGGGGATCGCCCCAGGAAGCATTTCTGACCCCCAGGTCACTGCTGTCAGCAACGTGGTCAGAGGTATTAAGCCACTTTTACAGGCTCATAACAAAACGTTCAAAAACGAAAGTGAAAGTGCTTTCCTGTGAAATATGTTAAGGATAGTGTTGAGCGATACCTTCCGATATCAGGAAATATCGTATCGGATTGGATCGGACCGATACCCAAAAAGTATCGGATATCGCCGATTCCGATACCGGAAACCAATGCAAGTCAATGGGACACAAATATCGGAATGAAAATAAACCCTTTCTTTCCTTGTAGGTTAATTCTACATGAAGTAAAACAACTAAGAATAATGTAGAATGTATTACGCGAAAAGCCGGCAATTCAGCAGCGGCATACACCGGTACCCGACAATTTACAACAGAAAGAATAGAGCTTCACACATAGATTAGATAGATAGAAACATGTCAGTCACATATATATGAAGTACAGTGACAGTGTTGATTACTGTACTTGTCATTTAGTGTAAAGGATTTATTTAAAAAAATAATTGTGTTTTCGTGCACCATCTCTTTAAAAAAGCCGGCCGGCAATTCAGCATCGGTACCTGACAATTTATAACAGACAGAATAGAGCTTCACACATAGATTAGATAGATAGAAACATGTCAGTCACATATATAAGAAGTACAGTGACAGTGTTGATTACTGTACTTGTCATTTAGTGTTAAAATAAAGGATTTATTTAAAAAAAAATTGGCGTGGGGTTCCCCATAATTTTAGTCTCTAGCGGAGGTTAAGCAGACGGCTGGGGCAGATGTTTGAAGCCTGGGAAGGGGGTAATACGCACGGAGCTTCCCAGGCTACTAATATCAGCCCCCAGCTGAATACCTAGCCTTTACTAGCTATTAAAATGGGGGACCCTCTCAAAAAAATGACGTGGGGTCCCCCTTAATTTAATAGCTAGCAAAGGCTAGGCAGACAGCTGGGGGCTGATATTAATAGCCCAGGAAGGGTGCCATGAATATTGGCCCCCTCCCAGGCTAGAAACACCAGCCGTCAGCTGTCCCAGAAATGGCGCATCCATAGGATGCGCCAATTCTGGCACTTAGCCTCGCTCTTCCCACTGCCCTGTAGCAGTGGCAGTGGGGTAATAGGGTTGGGGTTGATGTCAGCTTATAATGCCAGCTGACATCAAGCCCAGGTTAGTAATGGAGAGGCGTCTATAAGACACCCCCATTATTAACCCCATGGTCAAAGTTAAAAAAAAACACAAACACCCAGAATAAAGTCCTTTAATTGAAATAAACACATAATTCTTTATTGTTCTAAATTAAACTCTACTTACCATCACGCCCATTCCAGCTGAAGCCAACGATCTCCTGCAATAAAAGAAAAATAATAAACCTGTTATGTTCTGCTACCAGAGCTAAGGAAAGAGAGGAGATCTGTCCCTACGATAGAACTCAGCTGAATCCCTACGATGTAACAGGGAACCTGATCCTGCGATCAGACCTGCTAAAGTCCTAAGCTAGTCTGTACGGAGACCTATAGATGTGGGGAAGGAATCCCTACAAGTACTAAGGACTGGGAGGAAAATGGGACACCTCCTAACAGAAACAGTAGCAGACAGACAAACAAACAAAATATAAAGAACAAAGAGGTCTGTAGACCAAGCAAACTAACAGAGTTAGATACAGAGCACAGGCTAGCTAGAAAGTAGTTATACAATGAAGTCCAGCAAAGCCAGAAGGGCGGAGCAGGATTAAATAGGCCAACGAGGTCATGTGACCAGCAAAGGAAAAAACCTAAGAGCAAGGTTCTATCAGTACCCCCCCTTCTAAGAGGATCCTCCGGATCCCCTAGGACCAGGCTTATCAGGAAATCTCCTGTGAAACGCTCTGATAAGTCTGGACGCGGAAACATCATCTGACCTCACCCAAGAGTTATCCTCGGGTCCGAAACCTTTCCAGGCCACCAGATACTGCAAACTACCTCTATACCGTCTAGAGTTAAGGATGCGAGAAATTTCATATTCCCCGTCCTCCACCACCGGAGGAACAGAGGCAGAGGCGTCACCATCCGACACAACAGCTTTTTTTAACAGAGAAACATGAAATACCGGATTAATTCTCCAGGAGGTAGGAACCTCCAACCTAACAGCAGATTGGTTGACAACCTGAAGCACCTTAAAGGGCCCTACAAACTTGGGACCCAATTTCTTAGAAGGAATCCTCAACCGCAGATTCCTAGAGGACAACCAAACCATGTCACCAACAGCGAACAAAACCTCCTGTCGTTTCCTATCAAAGTAGTCTTTAGATTTTCTGTTGGCCTCCTGAAGATTACCACGCACATCCGTCCAAACTCTCTCCAAATCACTGGAAAAATTCTCCTCCTCAGGCACGGCAGATCCCAACTTGGAGAACGACCCAAACGACGGATGTCTCCCAGAACAACAAAAAAAAGGCGAACAACCAGCAGAAGAAGATGTATGATTGTTCAGAGCAAATTCAGCAAGTGGCAGAAACTCAGACCACCCCTCTTGATTGTCTGCCACAAAACAACGCAAGAACTGCTCAACATCCTGGTTTTTCCTTTCTGTCTGGCCATTAGATTCAGGATGATATCCAGACGAGAACGACAGATGAACTCCCAACCTGTCATAAAAGGCACGCCAAAAACGAGCCACGAACTGAGGACCCCTATCAGAAACAATGTCAGTAGGAACGCCATGAAGTCTGACAATTTCCTTGACAAAGGCCTTAGCGAGAGTTTTAGCGCAGGGCAGTTTGACGAAGGGAACCAAGTGACACATCTTGCTAAAACGGTCCACGACCACCCAGATGACAGTAAAACCCTCAGAGGGGGGAAGGTCAGTTATAAAGTCCATAGCCAAATGTGTCCAAGGAGCACTAGGAACCTCCAAAGGACAAAGCAACCCCGCAGCAGGAGTATGTGAGGACTTAGATCTAGCACATATAGTACATTGACGCACCCACTTAATGACTTCCTTCTGCCATCCAGGCCACCAAAAACTGCGACCCACCAGTCTCTTGGTCTCAGAGATTCCGGGATGACCTGCCAACCGAGATTCGTGACACTCAATAAACAAATCTCTCCTAAAGGTCCCAGGCACAAACAACCTCCCATGAGGAGTGTTAGATGGGGCATTCTCCTGTGCTTTAAGAATCTCATCTTCCAAAACGGAGTCCAAAGCAGCTATCACAACACCTTCTTGTAAAATGTTCTCCTCTTTCTCAGCACCGACTATGGGAGAAAAACTGCGAGACAAGGCATCCGCCTTAACATTCTTAGTACCAGGGATGTAAGTAACGGAGAAATTAAACCGCGAGAAAAACAGTGCCCACCTAGCCTGACGGGCATTCAGGCGCTTGGCAGCATCAAGATATATCAGATTTTTATGATCCGTAAGAACCTGAACGGGAAATTCCGCACCTTCCAAGAAGTGGCGCCAGTGTTCAAATGCGAGTTTAATAGCCAATAATTCCCGATTACCAATATCGTAATTCAGTTCAGTCTCCGAAATTTTTTTTGAAAAAAAGGCACAGGGATGTAATCCATCCCCGTTATCCTGAGACAATACTGCGCCAACGCCCACCGAAGAAGCATCAACCTCAACCAAAAACGGCTTAGTCACATCAGGCTGCATAAGGATGGGAGCAGAGGTGAACCTCTCCTTGAGATACACAAAAGCTTCAATGGCCTCAGAAGACCACTGAACCGCATCAGCACCTTTCCTGGTGAGATCGGTCAGAGGTTTGACAATACTAGAAAATTTTTTTATGAATTTTCTGTAATAATTGGCGAAACCTAAAAACCTCTGTATCGATTTCAAACCAATAGGCCTAGGCCATTCCTGTACAGCTTGAACTTTAACCGGGTCCATCTCAAAACCTTCGCTGGAGATAATGTAACCCAAAAAACTAATTCTCTGTACAGCGAACTCACATTTCTCCAGCTTAGCAAAAAGCGAATTGTCCATTAACAATTGTAATACCTCACGTACGCTCCGCCAATGAGACTCCAGATCCGGCGAATAAATCAAAATGTCATCCAAATACACAACCACATTTTTGCCGATCAAAGGTCTAAGGATGTCATTAATAAGATTCTGAAAAAATGCAGGAGCATTAGTAAGACCAAAAGGCATAACCAGATTCTCAAAATGACCCACAGGAGTGTTAAAAGCAGTCTTCCATTCGTCACCCTCCTTCATGCGCAACAGATTGTATGCCCCCTTAAGGTCAATTTTAGAGAACCACTTGGCCCCCATTAACTGGTTAAACAGATCAGGAATCAATGGCAGTGGGTAAGGATTGCGTACAGTAATTTTGTTAATCTCACGAAAATCCAGACAAGGACGTAAACCGCCGTCCTTTTTTTTTACAAAAAAAAATCCAACCGCCACAGGAGACTTAGAGGGCCTAATGTGACCGGCGGCCAAACTTGTCTGTATGTATTCCTCCAAAGCCTTCCTCTCAGGAATAGTAAGGTTAAATAAACGACTTTTAGGAAGAGTCGCTCCAGGGACAAATTCAATAGAACAATCATAGTCTCTATGGGGAGGCAAAACCTGCGATTCCTTCTCAGAAAAAACTCTCCAAAAATCCTGAATAGGAACAGGCAATTCTCCCCTATCCAAAGCTGCAATACGCCCGTTACAACACTTGTCATAACATTTATGGCTCCAGGATTTAATTTCATTGGTAGACCAATCCAGTACAGGATTGTGAAATTTTAACCAGGGCAATCCCAATATTACTGGAGAAGGCAAGTTATTCAACACTACCAAATCCAATTTCTCATGGTGAACACCATTAATAGTGAGAGGAAATTCACAGACCTTGAGAGTAATATTCTTCAAAGGGGAACCATCCACAGAAACCACAGCAATGGGGGATGATAAAGGTTCGGGTTTTAAATTGAGTCTTTCCAAGAATCCCCCATCAATTACATTCAGAGTAGATCCACAATCAACAAACACCCGAAATTCCATTAATTTTTCCTGAGTAATCGTGGAAGCAGCTAAAAATACACCCTTGGAATTTAAACAGGCAATACGGGCATGACTGACCATTTTTTTTTCTTTCTTCATACGAAGCTCACAGCCTTTAATCAAATGACCAGATTTTCCGCAATAGAAACACAAGCCTTCAGAAAATCGACGGTCTTTTTCTTGAGAGCGAGGTGCCACCGATCCAATCTCCATCGATTCACCACTGTTAGTACACACATTCTCATAACCAGAAACTGACATAGCAGAGGATTTGCTCTCATTAACCCTTGCACGCAGTCTCCTATCCACCCGTATAGCTAATTGCATAGCCTGTTGCAAATCTTCAGGTGTAGGATAAGCAATTAGCAGGTCTTTAACCCTTTCATTGAGCCCAGCAAGAAATAGACTTTTCAGAGCAGAATCGTTCCACCCTGTTTGAGTAGACCAACGACGGAAATGAGTACAATATTTTTCCACATTACCTGATCCCTGTCTCAAACGTCTTAACTCAGTCTCAGCTGATGCGACACGGTCAGGATCATCATATAATAGTCCCAAAGCAGAAAAAAAACTATCCACTGATCTGAAGCATGTATCACTAGGTTGCAAAGAAAAGGCCCACTCCTGAGGCTCTTTGCGCAAAAGTGACATTATGAACCCTATGCGCTGGGATTCATCCCCAGAGGACTTGGGTCTCAAACGAAAATACAATAAGCAAGCATTTTTAAATGAAAAAAATTCTCGGTGTTCACCAAAAAATAAATCCAGCAAACATACCTTAGGCTCCAAGAAATGTGCTCCAGGATAGTTACTCACGTGCTGACGGAGCTCGGCCACCTCCAGAGAGAGTCCCTGCAGGCGATGAGCCAAATCCTGAACCGACACCATGATGGAACAGAAAAATCTTTCCTTAGAGAATTTGCAGGCTGGACTTACTGTTATGTTCTGCTACCAGAGCTAAGGAAAGAGAGGAGATCTGTCCCTACGATAGAACTCAGCTGAATCCCTACGATGTAACAGGGAACCTGATCCTGCGATCAGACCTGCTAAAGTCCTAAGCTAGTCTGTACGGAGACCTATAGATGTGGGGAAGGAATCCCTACAAGTACTAAGGACTGGGAGGAAAATGGGACACCTCCTAACAGAAACAGTAGCAGACAGACAAACAAACAAAATATAAAGAACAAAGAGGTCCGTAGACCAAGCAAACTAACAGAGTTAGATACAGAGCACAGGCTAGCTAGAAAGTAGTTATACAATGAAGTCCAGCAAAGCCAGAAGGGCGGAGCAGGATTAAATAGGCCAACGAGGTCATGTGACCAGCAAAGGAAAAAACCTAAGAGCAAGGTTCTAACAAAACCAACCTCATCCTTACCTTTCCATGGTTCCCAGGACAGCTTCAGCTCTGCTACATCGAGATGACAGGCTGGACCGCAGCAGAACGCTGCCATCCAGCCTGTCATCCGGCAGACACTGAGAAGCGCAGGCATGCTTGCGCTCCTCAGTGTCTCTCTGTGACGGCATAAAGATGAGCCGAGTTCATGTCCAATGAACTCGGCTCACCTCATGCACGTCACTGACAGCGTGGGAGAATTCTCCTGCACTCAGCGCTTCAGCGTGAGAATTTTCCCACGCTGTCAGTGACGTGAATGAGGTGAGGTCATGTCCAATGAACTCAGCTCACCTCATGCACGTCACTGACAGCGTGGGAAAATTCTCACGCTGAAGCGCTGAGTGCAGGAGAATTCTCCCACGCTGTCAGTGACGTGCATGAGGTGAGCCGAGTTCATTGGACATGAACTCGGCTCATCTTTATGCCGTCACAGAGAGACACTGAGGAGCGCAAGCATGCCTGCGCTTCTCAGTGTCTGCGGGATGACAGTCTGGATGGCAGCGTTCTGCTGCGGTCCAGCCTGTCATCTCGATGTAGCAGAGCTGAAGCTGTCGTGGGAACCATGGAAAGGTAAGGATGAGGTTGCTTTATTATTTTTCTTTTATTGCAGGAGATCGTTGGCTTCAGCTGGAATGGGCGTGATGGTAAGTATAGTTTAATTTAGAACAATAAAGAATTGTGTGTTTATTTCAATTAAAGGACTTTTATCTGGGTGTTGTGTTTTTTTTAAATACATTACTAGAAATTCATGGTGGTCATGTCTAATATTGGCGTGACCCCATGAATTTCGGGCTTAGGGCCAGCTGATAATGCCAAGCTGGCCTTAACCCCTTTATTACCCAGTGAGCCACCGCACCAGGGCCCTGGATGAGTTGGGTACAGCGCCAGAAGATGGCGCTTCTATGAACGCGCCATTTTCCGGGGTGGCTGCGGACTGCAATTTGCAGCGGGGGTGGCGCAGAAAGCTTGGGCCTCCCTACGCTGCGGATTCCAGCCCCCAGCTGCCTAGTTGTACCTGGAAGGACACAAAAATAGGGCAAAGCCCCACGTATTTTTTTTTTTAATTATTTCATGAAATTCATGAAATAATTAAGAAAAAAAGGGCTTCCCTATATTGTTGTGTCCAACCAGGTACAAATAGGCAGCTGGTGGTTGGGCGCAGCCCGTTCCTGCCTGCTGTACCTGGCTGGACACAGATATAGGGCGAAGCCCCACATCAATTTTTTTTAAATTATTTCATGAATTTCCTGAAATAATTAAAAAAAAATACGTGGGGCTTCTCCCTATTTTTGTGTCCAGCCAGGTACAACTAGGCAGCTGGGGGATGGAATCTGCAGCGCAGGGAGGCCCAAGCTTTCTGCCCCCCCCCCGGTGCAAATTGCAGTCCGCAGCCACCCCGGAAAATGGCGCGTTCATAGAAGCTGGATGCTGTACCTGGCTGGCATACAAAAATATGGCAAAGCCCACGTCAAAATTTTTGGGAAAAATTAATTAAAAAATAAATAATAATTTAGGGACTGCATCTTTATTAACTCCTCAAATTTCATTTAGTGTTAAAATAAAGGATTTATTTAAAAAAAAATTGGCGTGGGATCCCCCATAATTTTAGGCTCTAGCGGAGGTTAAGCAGATGGCTGGGGCAGATGTTTGAAGCCTGGGAAGGGGGTAATACCCACGGAGCTTCCCAGACTACTAATATCAGCCCCCAGCTGAATACCTAGCCTTTACTAGCTATTAAAATGGGGGACCCCCCCCAAAAAAATGACGTGGGGTACCCCCTATTTAATAGCTAGCAAAGGCTAGGCAGATGACTCGCCCCCTGGGCCAGTCCTGTAGTGCAGCGCGCGTGCGCGCGGGGGATACCCGGAGCCGGATCCGATGGGGGTAGTAGTCTTCGTGTGGCGGTGACCTGGTCCGCGCCCAGGGTGGTCAAACTAAGTGGCAGTTATTGGTATGATGGTATTAGTGTCCGACTACGCCACCCGTTGAATGCGGTTATGAAACCGCCGCTGCAGGGCAGACCGCTGAGGCCGGTGGTATAGGTGTGCAGCAATGTTGATATAACCCCCAACGGGAGAGGTATGGCCTCAGGGCAGCGGATGTGGGTGATGTTGGGAGTGATGGTGTGGATGTCCCAGCACTAACGGTGCGACAAGGAAGCACGGAGACGCGAGGGTACAGTTCAGGGCCTTTACTGATGGTACAAGGCAAATTCCGGCGGGAGTACTGGCTAGTAGTTGGGGCCTGGTTAGTCTGCGAGTAAGCCGGAGTTCCCCTGGCCAGGTGGAGTTGTAGGCCTTCCCGTTAGTCTGTACCCTTCCTGGCTACCCTGCTTTCAGCGGTTACAAGTAGCCCACGTCCCTGGGTATACCGTGTGGTGCTCACCCGTATGGCTGGTGACCTGGGGCCTCCTGTTAGCCTCCGCTCCGGGATGGCGGTGCTGGTCCCTTCGTTGTGACTGAGCCTCCGGGCTTTTATGGCCAGAGGACCTGGAATCCCCTGCCGGATGGATTCTGCTGCTGGGAATATCTTAGTCCCCACAGCCTCGGACTCCTGTGTCCGGTTTTAGTACCTTCTCCCAGGGCGAGCTCTGCACGGCTCCAGCCCCTGGCGCTTCTCCTTGGCTCCTACAGAGCTCCTGATGTCTCTCTGTCCCTGTTTCTGCGTGTCCAGACCAGACTCCGTCTCTGTCTGGAACTCCTCCCTCTAACCCTGCCTCAGCCCCAGTTTATGTAGGGGAAGTTCTTCCCCTCCCAGGACTGAGCAGGAGGTGTGGCATGCTTAGGATTCCTGCCCAGGAGACCTCCCACCTGCTCACAGACGTAATACTGCTATTACTGTGGAAACCAGACCCCTGGGGTGCCACACAGACAGCTGGGGCTGATATTTATAGCCCAGGAAGGGTGCCATGAATATTGGCCCCCTCCCAGGCTAGAAACACCAGCCGTCAGCCGCATAGGATGCGCCAATTCTGGCACTTAGCCTCGCTGTTCCACGCTGCCCTGGTGCGGTGGCAGGGGGTAATAGGGTTGGGGTTCATGTCAGCGCCAGCTGCCATGAAGCCCAGGTTAGTAATGATGGGCGTCTATAAGACACCCCCATTACTAACCTACAAAGTGTTAAAAAGAAAAAACACACTACACCCAGAAAAAAATAATTTATTTGAAATAAAACACACAATTTTATTTAATTCTTAGTTTACTAAAAAAAAATAGTTACCTGTCCACTTTCCTGTGCTGATCTCCCATGCACAGCTGTCACATCTGGAGATGGTGACAGCTGTGCATGGCTGCTGTAAGCTCACACTGCCGGGAACACGTCCGCTCCCGGCAGCGGGAGCCACTGACTGAGGTCACCGGAG